>NC_041398.2:9240533-9548139 GCF_900747795.2 Erpetoichthys calabaricus
CCTTGTGCCCTGTGTTGGCTGGGATTGGCTCCAGCAGACCCCCGTGTTCGGATTCAGCGGGTTGGATAAACAGCCAGCTTACATTACATTAACTCAGAATTAGAGGTATTTGTTTATGTAGCTGTTTCTTCAATATCACTTTAAATTAATGAGCTCCTGATGTAAAGCACGTTTGTGTGTTTCCATTTTAGGATGCAGAACTTAAACATTTTCTGTTTATTTTCTTGGCACCGATTTCAACTTCACCAGAGTCAGCTGAATGGCATCCCATAAACCACAAAGCGAACTTCACTTCGAACTCTGTTACTTACTGCATAATATACAACAATAAAAATGACCTAAAAATATTCTCTATCTGTAATTAATCTAATTAGATTTTGTCTGGCGTATTTTAACATACAATAGTATAAACTGAGAACAGACTTTCTCCGAGAACACAATTCTTAATATGAAGTAACGTCATTGGGATGTAAAGAACTGGTTCACTTTAAAGTCCCTGCCATTTGCATTAACGCTTCTTCACGTATTCGTCATAACTGCATTGCTTCTCACACACGCTTTACTTAAAGAAAATACATTTCAAAAAGCTCTTCTACTTTCAAAGTCATGTGGCTACGTAATCTGCTCTCCTTTTAAAATAACTTTTTCACATAAACTTTCATATTTTAAACTAACAAAATATTTTCCCAATCGCCCCTAATTTCCAAAGCCCTGCACTTTCAGTAAATGCCGTCTGTCGGTTTGTCCCCTTATTTGTGAACACTGTGGCTCATTATCAGCCCCCCATGACTGACCCCCTGCAGACCACTTTAAACAATGAGGACAGACAATTGAGCTCCAGCCCATAATAGTCTACTCGCGGCTCTGCAGCTTTCACATTTTGCATTTTGATGGCTTCATGTGATCCGACACAAACAGCCCGATTGGCTTGAATCCTGTTCTTCATTTAACACGGCCATCTCTAGTAAGCTAAAGTATACAGAAATACTGAAAGTAGTTGGAAAGGATAAAAGACATTAAATAAAACAATACCGTTTCAAATATCACAAAACTGTATTCATAATGCCACGCCAGCTGTAGATTTTACTGTATCCCTCCAGCAGCACTAGCTTGTGTAATGTTTGTATTTTTATTTCCCGTTAAACAAATCAAAGTCTCCCTGCTACAGTGAAACCGCACGAGCATCTTTCCAGATAAGAAATACCAAACAATGAAATCATTTAAATTATTTCTAACAGGTCTCAGAATGAGACAAACTGTTGGAAATGAAACCTGAACGCGCCTTGTAAAGTTACATCGTGTGACGCCACTTTAACAAAGTTTGCCGATAACGGCTTTAGAAGAAAGAGGAAAAAACGCAAAGAACACGCAGAGCTCGAGAAAAATCAGAAATGAACGACGGGGCTGTGCGGGAGCGAGCTGCTGAACAAGCGCGTGTCCGACGAATAGCACAGTTCGGAGCATGCGCGAAATTAAAAGGCGAAACGGCGCGGAGAAGTGCACGAGCGCGAAGAGAGCAGAAGCAATCCCGAGTTAACGCGCCTCCGCCAAGTCAAATGTAGCATTACATTTCACGGGACACCGATCGGAAAATAAATTAACGTAACAGAAGCTAAAAGTGCGCGACCCCCGTCATCCACAATAAACTCGCGAAGGTGCGATTTGCTGTGCCGCCTCCTCCTCCACATAGCGCTCAATCCCCAACACTTAAAAGCGAACCACGCGGCCTCAGGCACCTCCTCAAACTTAAAGCCTCTCAGCATGTCGCGATCTTCCTCACTGCCGGCATTCCCACCCGTACGCGATCCCCACGTTCGACTTTGTCTCACCTTCCACACCTTTGCTTGGTCTTCTGGCCGTAAAGAAGTCTGAGCACGAGGGTCTCTTAAGAGCAAACTGAAGGGAACTGCTGCACGCGATAGATACAGTAGCTACTACGTCATTCACGGAACTCCCACAACACCACGACACGCCCACAACGTCTTTCATGGTACGCCCACTGCAAGGATGAACTGCTCGCTTATTGTAAGGCCGCATTACTGAAGCGACAGCCGCTGTAAGAATGGCAGCAGTTGATGTTACTTGAGACAAGCAGAAATGTCTTTTAGTCTCAGACTTATGCTATCGAAGCTTTTTAAATTAACGCAACTAATTTCTAAGCATCTTGCCAAAAAAGTTACTATTTCAAAAGGCTGCTTAATACGTTTTTTTCCCTCAAGTGTCACATTATACTGAAAATAAAAAAGCATATTATCATCGCCCTGTTTCAGACATACCTCATGAGAACAGTAATGTTAAGAGACGCCGTTACCTTCTTACTATACACTGAGATTTCCAATTAGCAAACTAATCATGTGGGACATTTCATTAATACAGATTTAACAGGCGTCATGGTAGAGCACAATCCTAGCAAGAGTCAGGTGCGAGGCAAGAACAATCCCTGGACAGGACGCCAGCCCACCGCAGGGTGAGCCCACTCACAACAGCCAATGGAGTGAGGCAGGAAGACGGAGCACCGGAAGGAAACCCACATGGACATGGAGGGAACATGCAGGCTCTGGGCAGGGAGGACTTGAGATCTGAACTCCGGTCACCTTGGTGAGACCACCGCCTTTATTTGTCCTTTCTTTGAAACTTTTTTTGTTTTGTTTTTAGTCATGTTTTCATCAAATAAATTTTATGTAGTTATAAAGATAATTATTTGTAATTATGAAGATTTACCATTTATTAATTTAATGTGCCTTAAAATGATTTATTTTTAGAAAACACAAACAGACTTTGCAGTTATTGGTACTCGTGCAGCTTTTTCTTTCTATCTCTTTTTTTTTTTTTAATTTTTACAACTCTGAACATAAAAACGTTACCAATAATGTATAAAAATAGTCCAATTTTTATCCATTATAAAAATAATAACTTTTGAAGTCATTCAAATTGTTACTAATACTTTTACAGTTAAAAGCTAACCAACCAACCCTACTAACAGGCAGCGTTACTTACACTGCATCAACATTAAAAAGCAGGAGACTACAGGGGTAGTGATGACATCGGCCAGCGTTACCAAACCATCACCGGACCAAGAAGAAATTTACTGACCTTGGATTGCCGGACATTAACCCATTTTAGGCCTTTTTGTTAAGAGGTCACTTGTAGCAGCCCCCACACTGGGCCAGTGCTCATGTCATTGGGTTTGCCCAAACCTACACTCCCATAGCTTGAGCCACTATGTGCTGGGTAATCTTTGTCATATTTTACCAAAGAGTATTCTGAAACAGAAAAATGTGCAGATACAGGTCATGTCAGGTTGAGGTCCATGCACTGGTACCCACCACACGATGAAACACCTCAGGATCCTGGTTGGCAACCCCCTAGGCAGACATGTAATTCAGTCTTACCCTACAAAAATGACCGTCTATCTGCCACAGCCAGGTGTTTGGTGGGCGTCCCCTTGTCCTGGTCCAACAATGTGAATCGTGCCACATAGCCGTAGTGCTGTAATTGATGCTTCCTCACAATGCAGGTAATGTGCCTCATTTGTGACAATGTCAACAACCACTTGTTGAGCACAAAGTTAATACAGCATACCAAAGGAGTGCTATCTCTGGGTAGTGTCCATGTCACGCAAACATATAGCAAAACAGGAAGCAACGAGACTGTGAAGACTTGGGGCCTTATGTATAACGGCGTGTGTAGAATTCACACTAAAACATGGCGTATGGACAAAACTGCAAATGTGCATACGTACAAAAAGATTCATAAAACTGTGCATAAACAAAGTTCCACACACTTATAAATCTCAATCAACATGAAATGTTTCACACGTGCAGGCGCTTACAGCCTCCATATTTGAATATGCAAATCAATATAAATAGCCCCTTCTGTTCAATGTTTTGATAAAAGACAATGGCAAAAGCACATGGAAAAAAGAAGAATTTCAGCGAATGTGAAATGGAGGTCCTGCTCAGTGAATTGTAGGCAAGAAAAAACATACAACAGTAAAACCTACTAATGTGACCCCCCATGTAAGGTGACCACTTTTCCTTGGTCCCTTCAGAAACAGGGTGTTTTAAATGGCAAAATGCTTGTATAAAGTGACCACCTACCTGTTGTGACCAATGACCACTTCTCCTTGATCCCTAGGAAGAAAATCATCTTGTCTATAGTGAACAGATAAAAAAATAATAATTTGGGAAAACATAAAATTTCTATCACTCTCTTATCTCTATTTCCACCACATTTTGAGAATGAAAGATGAGAATGTGAGATCTGCAGTGTCCAGTGGTGCAGAGGGAATCGGGACAATTCTGACTTGAAGTCTGTGACAGTGACAGGCTGATTCTGGTGTGGCGATGGTCGCTCTTAGTCGTTTGCTGCTGCCTCTCACCTCACTGAGCTGTGCAGTCTTTACAGAAAGATTTGGGCTGAGGGCTCAGTCACATATAGAAGAATGAATTAGCATGTGGTGTGGAGATATCTGCCCTGATGAGGCTCGAGTGAATTTGACTGTCAGGGTAGCATCTTAACATGGCAGCAGACAAAGTTTCAGCTTCCTCTATTCCTATGTGAGGAAAAACCTCATCACTTATCATGACATTACACTGTAACGGGCTAAGGACCCTGCCTGGCCGAGGTCCATTTAATACTTCATATTTCTTTTATAATAATATTAATAATCCATCCATCCACTCTCACTCTCACCTCGGAGTATTGCACCCTCCACACATCCTTCTGCTGATACCAGCATAGGAAAGACATCCCCACCCATAATTACAACAGCGCAAGTGAGCAGAGAGCTGAGGAGACTTCGTGCCACAAAGCAGTGGGTCCAGATTGAGTATCACCACGACTGCTGAAGGTCTGTGCATCAGAGCTAGGGGGTCCTCTACAGCGCATCTTCAACCTGAGCCTGGAACAGGGGAGAGTCCCGAGGCTTTGGAAAACATCTTGTATCACCCTAGTCCCAAAGGTATCACGTCCTAGTGAGCTGAATGACTTCTGGCCTGTTGCTCTGATATCACATGTGATGAAGACCATGGAGAGGCTGCTGCTTCACCACCTTAGGCCACAGGTTCAACACACCCTTGACCCTCTGCAGTTTGCATATCAGGAGAAGGTGGAAGCGGAGGATACCATCATCTATATGCTACACCGATCCCTCTCTCACTTGGACAGAGGCAGCAGTGGTGCTGTAAGAATTATGTTTCTAGACTTCTCTAGTGCCTTCAACACAATCCAACCTCTGCTCCTTAGGGACAAGCTGACAGAGATGGGATTAGATTCATACCTAGTGGCATGGATCGTGGACTATCTTAAAGACAGACCTCAGTATGTGCGTCTTGGGAACTGCACGTCTGACATTGTGGTAAGCAACACAGGAGCGCCACAGGGGACTGTACTTTCTCCAGTCCTGTTCAGCCTATACACATCGGACTTCCAATACAACTCGGAGTCCTGCCATGTGCAAAAGTTCGCTGATGACACTGCTATCATGGGCTGCATCAGGAATGGGCTGGAGGAGGAGTATAGGGACCTAATCAATGACTTTGTTAAATGGTGCGACTCAAACCACCTACACCTGAACACCAGCAAAACCAAGGAGCTGGTGGTGGATTTTAGGAGGCCCAGACCCCTCATAGACCCAGTGATCATCAAAAGTGACTGTGTGCAGATGGTGCAGACCTATAAATATCTGGGAGTGCAGCTGGATGATAAATTAGACTGGACTGCCAATACTGATGCGCTGTGCAAGAAAGGACAGAGCCGGTTATACTTCCTTAGAAGGCTGGCGTCCTTCAACATCTGCCATAAGATGCTGCAGATGTTCTATCAGACAGTTGTGGTGAGCGCCCTCTTCTACGCAGTGGTGTGCTGGGGAGGCAGCATTAAGAGGAAAGACGCCTCACGCTTGGACAAACTGGTGAGGAAGGCAAGCTCTATTGTTGGCATGGAGCTGGACAGTTTGACATCTGTGGCAGAGCGAAGGGCGTCAACAGGCTCCTATCAATTATGAAGAATCCACTGCATCCACTAAATAGTATCATCTCCAGACAGAAGAGCAGCTTCAGCGACAGACTGCTGTCACTGTCCTGCTCCACTGACAGATTGAGGAGATCGTTCCTCCCCCAAACTATGCGACTCTTTAATTCCACCCGGGGGGTAAAGTTAACATTTAACATTATACATAGTTATTGTCTGTTTTTCACCTGCATTATTATCATTCTTTAATTTAATATTATTTATTGTATCAGCATGCTGCTGCTGAAGAATGTGAATTTCCCATTGGGATTAATAAAGTATCTATCTATCTATCTATCTATCTATCTATCTATCTATCTATCTATCTATCTATCTATCTATCTATCTATCCATCCATTATGCAACCCGCTGAATCTGAACACAGGGTCACAGGGGTCTGCTGGAGCCAATCCCAGCCAACACAGGGCACAAGGCAGGAACCAATCCCGGGCAGGGTGCCAACCCACCACAGGACACACACAAACACACCCACCACACACCAGGGCCAATTTAGAATCGCCAATCCACCTAACCTGCATGTCTTTGGACTGTGGGAGGAAACCCACGCAGACACAGGGAGAACATGCAAACTCCACGCAGGGAGGACCCGGGAAGTGAACCCGGGTCTCCTAACTGCGAGGCAGCAGCGCTACCACTGCGCCACCGTGCTGCCCTATATTAAAAATATTTTCTCTAATTTTTTCACTCAAATACTGATAGATAAAATTAATCAGAAGCGTATTGTTAAAAATGGCTTCTTTGATTCATCTGCAGCTTCAAAGTTTACTAACATTTTAACCAACCAGTCTTTTTGCAGTGCTTACTACAATAGTGATAATAAAGTAAATAGTAAGGTGGGACATTTTAATGGTAAAGTGAGAGCTGCTGCTGACATAATCGCTCCTGAAAAGATAGTTAAGAAATCCTCCAGCACTGTTACACCATGGAAGAACCAAAGAGTGTCTGATTTAAAGAAAACATGGAGGAGAGCTGAACGTAAATGGATAAAAAATAATTGGTTCTCCACTAAGAAATATTGAAGGCTAAAATAACAGAATACAACAACATAGTCCAACTGGAGAGGTGGCGCTACTCCTCAAAAATTATAAATAACAATGCTGGTATTCCGAGAGTTTCATTCTCTACTGTTGATCTTTTGCTAAACCCAAGTCACTTAATGGAATGTCTCCAAAAAACTTCCAGTGAAACTTGTGAAAATTTTGCTGTATTTTTTTAATATTAAAATTAATGATATTAGAAATAATATAGAGAGGTATGGTGACGCAGTGGTAGCGCTGCTGCCTCACAGTTAGGAGACCTGGGTTCGCTTCCCAGGTCCTCCTTGCGTGGAGTTTGCATGTTCTCCCCGTGTCTGCGTGGGTTTCCTCCGGGTGCTCCGGTTTCCTCCCACAGTCCAAAGACATGCAGGTTAGGTGTATTGGAGATCTTAAATTGTCCCTAGTGTGTGCTTGGTGTGTGTGTGTGCCCTGCGGTGGGCTGGCGCCCTGCCCAACATTTGTATTCTGCCTTGCTCCCTGTGTTGGGTGGGATTGGCTCCTGCAGACCCCCGTGACCCTGTAATTAAGATATAACAGGTTGGATAATGGATGGATGGAGAAATAATATCGTACATCACCCCAAAGACGATCTTATTAAGTCTCGGAATTTCATTTTAAGTGATTTAAATTCATTTACCAGGATAGATTTAGCTTATCTATGTAGAATAATCTCTCAACTGACACCTTCCACCTGTCTCCTTGACTCAACACCAACAAGTTTTTTCAAAGAAGTATCTGACGTGTTAATTGATAGTGTACTTGACATAGTGAACTTATCATTAGATATGGGGGTCTTCCCAGACTGCTGTTGTTAAACCCCTGATCAAGATAAATAATCTTGACTCCTCTGCTTTTGACAATTTTAGACCCATTTCTAACCTGCCATTCTCAAGTAAAATCCTAGAGAAGGCAGTCATTACGCAGCTCAGTGATCACCTGAATAAACCTGCTGTTCTTGACAAATTTCAGTCGGATTTAAGAAAAAATCACAGTACAGAAACTGCACTCATTAAAGTAATAAATGACTTGTGGGTTAATGCAGAATTAGGCTGTTTATCTGTGCTCATCCTCTTAGATCCGAGGGGCTGCATTTGATTCCATTGATCACAATATTCTGAGAAATCACCTTAGTCAGTGTGTGGGCCTCTCTGGCAGGGTCTTAAATTGGTTTGAGTTTTACTTGACAGGTAGAAAATTCTTTGTTTGTTGTGGTAATTATACTTCAGAGACACATGATGTTTGACACAGAAAATGGCACAGGCTATGTTAAGATCTTGGTTAGAGAAAATAACTTTTAAATCCACTGATCCTTCACTACAACACTGACTTTGATTTAGTATCTGTGTCCTCACCCAAACACAATCCTAATCTTAAATTTGTAAACTTCAGTCCTAATCTTAAAAATTAGATTTTGGGGCCCTGAGGTTAAAGGTCTCTCCTCAGGCCCCTAATGTTAGCCTATGTATTTGCTTGATTTTATCCTTTGACTGTTATATCTTATTTAAAGTGGTTTTAAAACCTTTTGTTAACTTGCTTAGAGTATTTTCAAATCTGTTTCTGGTTGTTAACGTTATAAATGACGTTTTCTGCAGTTCTAACATTGAACATCAAGGGGCAGTTCTGAACATTTGCTGTTTTATCTGTTTTGTAGCAGATTTTTAAAATCCATTTTTAAAATAGGATTTGATAATTAATTTAGACAGACAACACTTTTCATCAGGATAATTATTACATTAGGAGAAAAAAGGGTAGGATGGATTGGAAACATAAATAAGTATTTAATTCATTGGATCAGTGTGCCCGTGCATTGCCTTTTTACATTAATAGCTCCTAATCTAAACCTACCCATGACATTCTATATGGTGTTCCACAAGGGTCTTTCCAGAGTCTGCTGCTCTTTTTGATCTCCATGCGTCCATAAAGTCAGATTATCTCAAGGCACAATGTGAGCCACCACAGCTATGCTGACAATACACAACTGTATTTATCAATAGCGCCTGAGGACCCCGACTCTCTTAGTTCATAGACCCCAATGTCTTACTTGTGTTTCTGATTGGATGAGTAGGAATTTTCTCAAACTAAATAAGGAGGAAACAGAAATCATAGTTATTGGAAAAAATGGATATAGTGAGAGTATTAGAAATAAACTTGATCCGTTAGGCTTAACACTAGAATTACCAAAGCCTACAAAAAAACTCAATGTAGAACCTTTGTCATCATCTGAGTTCACATCTGTTATAGCATGTCTTTATGTAAAAACAACAGTATCAGATCTCTCATAAACATGACTGAGAGAATAAAACTGAATAAAAAAAACAATTAACCTTTACAAGTATCATACATTTACACCAGCTGTTAGACTGAAATCAAATGTATGTTTTTATTCTAAAATAGTAAGAAAAAGAGCAGCTCACTTCTCAAAACTGACTCGTCCAGAGTCGAACCCGTGAAGTTTTGATTACCAGTCAACAGTTGATACCGTTGCACCACCGAAGCAGTCATATCAAAGGTGGATTCTTTTTCTGCAGTTATATTCTTGAATAGAAGCATGCTTGTTCTTTTATATTTGTACCTTTTGTGAAAGTGTTTATTTGATATTTGCACTTCAGGCTTCACACATTATAGACTTCATGTCTACATTTTGTCAGTTATTACTAAAACATGAAAAATGTTTCTGTTTTAATGATGTGTTTACATAGATTGTTGTAGACATGAAACACAAATGAAATGTATGTGTTCCAAATAACGATATAGTATTTATAAAAGGTTTAATTTTGCTTAACTTCTCACTCTATACAACTCTAAGCAAATGACACGCAGGTAAACAGACTTGAGCTGAGATAACTGTGCGCCGGTGGGGGGATGTGATGGTAGGCTGCTTGCTGCTTATCAACACATTTACAAGACAAATGACGCCGACGGAGGGGTGTGAAGGGATTTAAGGTGGGACGGATCTACAAATTTTTTTGTAGGCTTTGATAATTCTAGTGTTAAAAGTCAAGACAGTGGTAAAGAATTTAAAGGAAATTTATTGAATCAATTATTAACCTAAATTTTAAATCACAAATTAATCAGATTATCAGGACAGCATTTATTCATTTAACACTAGAATTACCAGAGTCTACGAAAAAACTCGTAGATCCGGCCCACCTTAAAACCGTTCTCACCTCATCTCTTTTGTCTTCTAAATGTGCCGATTAAGAGGAGCAGCGAGTAGCTGGCTAGTCCATCCCCCACCGTCGCAGAACGTTCACTAAGTTTTCTCAGCTCATGCCTTGTTTGATTATCTGGGAGTGACTGAACTGCTGGAGTTTTAGAATGGAAATAATAGATCGCTATTTGGAATACATGCATTTCATGCGTGTTCCGTTTCTACAGTAATCTGTGTAAACACATTGCTAAAACAGAAACTTTTTCATATTTTAGTAATAAATGTTACAAAATGTAGGCATAAACTATAGAATCTGTGAAGCCTGAAGTCCAAACATCAAATAAACACTTTCACAAAAGGTTTAAGGAGGATACAACAACTTCTGTGGCTTAACGCTACGGTTTGCTGATTTGGGGCACAGCAGCCCTGTCGTGCTACAGAGACGTGAGTTCGATTCCCAGCTTTGATGAAAGTGTTTTTTTATTTCCTCAAACGGACATTAAATTTATTAATTGGTATGCACTGTCAATCGTTAAGTTTAAAATGTCAGTTGCGGTTATTTCTGTTGATTAATTCATGCTTTTTTACTTAGAGTCAGAAAAGGAGCTTTTTTAGCTTATTCAGCTTCTGATCTGACTCAAATAGCGCCAGTATAACTGACGCTGTTCGTTTTCAAATAATATTGCATTACTTCGACGATGTTTTCTGATTGGTACTATTCGCGTCATAAAATAATTTCTTCAAAACGTCATATATATTTGTCTCTTTCTTTTTTTAAAATGTGCGTTGTAGCACGCAGCAACTGGCCACCTGCATGTTCTCACGCACACTGAATAAGACAGCGCTATATGCAATCATCAGATTCAAATGTTAACAGTTATATAGCACAGAATGGAAATCAGCAGTTCTTAGCATTCCAGCACGCTAGCTGTCATATCAACTGCCTACTGTAACTTGCTTTCTTTTTGCTTCGGTTATAGTCTTGAATAAAAGTGCACATGTTTTGTTATACTTTTACATCAACATATGTTCCTGTGTTTGAGCGACATGGGCATGCTCAAAAAATACATGTGTAATGCCATGAAAAGTACACGCAGACACTTCAGTTCACTAGCATTGGTACGACAATGCAGTCACAAGTACACTGCAGAGCTTTAGCGCGTCTTTATGTGAAAACAGCATCAGATGGGGAGTGTCTGATGATTGCATATAGCGCTGAAGTTACTGCTCTTTACTATGTTTCCTCTGCATGTCCTGGAGTACAAAAGAAACAGCATACAGCAACACGTGGGGACTGGCAATATTGTGGGAAAAAAAACACGCGGTCGTATGTATCGTGATACACTGCAGAACTATAGTGCGTCTTTATGTGAAAACAGCAGTGTCAGATGGGGGAGGGGGGGTGATAGGGAAGTATCCTGAACGCGACTGACACAATGAAAAGTGAATTTAAAAAAAAATAAACAAAGCTAACTTTTACAAATATCATAAATTACACCGGCTGTTACAGACTGAAATCAAATGTATCTTTTTATTCTAAAATAGTGAAAATAAGAACACTTCTCAAAAGGGAGTTGTGCAGGATCGAACTCATGACCTTCTGATTCCTACTCAGCGACTGATACTGTTGCGCCATGGAAGCAGTGATAGCTAATGAGTGTCAATATCACACACTAAGGTGGCTTTTTTTGGTGGTGGCTTTTTTTTTGTACCTTTTGTGAAAGTGTTTCTTTGATATTTGGACTTCAGGCTTCATACATTATATAGTTTATGCCTACATTTTGTCATTTGCTGCTAGAATATAAAAAACGTTTCTGTTTTAACAATGTGTTTACACAGATTACTGTAGAAATGCGACACATATAAAATGCGTGTGTTCCAAATAACGATTTATTATTTCCACTCTAAAACTCCACTTCACTCCCAGATAATCAATCAAGGCATGAGCTGGGAAAAGTTCGTTTACGTTCTAAGTCGTTGGGGGGATGGAAAAGCCGGCTGCTGGCAGCTTGTCTTTATCACTACATTTAGATGACAAAAGACGCTGGTGGAGAGGTGAGAACGGCTTTAAGAAGCGATTTAAGGTGGGCCGGATCTACGAGTTTTTTCTAGTGTTAAGGAATATGGCAGAAGTTAGAGATAGATAGATAGATAGATAGATAGATAGATAGATAGATAGATAGATAGATAGATAGATAGATAGATAGATAGATAGATAGATAGATAGATAGATAGATAGATAGATAGATAGATAGATAGATAGATAGATAGATAGATAGATAGATAGATAGATACTTTATTAATCCCAGGGGGAAATTCACATTAGACACGTTAGACCCCTTATAACCTTACAAGACACAGAAAAATGAGTTCACGGTCTTATATTTAGTCGACTAGATTACTGCAATAAACTCCTCTCAGGACCACCCAAAAAATACATCATTTGGTTACAACAAGTGAAGAATGGAGTTGCCAGAATCTTAACTAGTAAAAGACAATCTGAGCACATCTCTCCAGCTTTGATGTCAGTACATTGGTTACATGGGCCATTCAGATATGACTTTAAAATACCTCTGGTTTTACAAAGCCTTAAATCATCTCACCCCATCTTATAATTCAGAAGGCCTCTCACCTTACACTCCATATTGTAACCTTAGATCTTCAAATGAGTGTCTGCTTATAATTCCAAGAGCTAAACTTAAAAGATGTGGTGAGGCAGCCATCTGCTGCTCTGCACCTAAAATCTGGAATAGCTAAACGATAGACTAATATGATGGAGCACTTTAAAAAACTGATAAAAACCCACCATCCTTGTTTGTCTGACTGATTCTCTCTACCTGCCTCTCCTCAGACTAACGATGGCTGAAGCCCATCTGTTTGTATCACAGGACGAGTTCACCTGCTCAATGTGTCTGGTCACCACGACTGATCCCGTCACCATCCCCTGTGGTCACAATTTCTGTCTGAAATGCCTCACTGACTGCTGGGATCAGAGCCAACTGTTCAGCTGTCCTCAATGCAAAGAGAACTTCACCATAGGCCTACATTGCGAAGAAACACTCTGCCAAATGAAATTCTCAAGAAATTCAAGAAGACAGGACTCAGTTTTCCTCCATCTCAGAATAATGCTGGTCCTGGAGATGTGGAGTGTGACGCCTGTACTGGGAAAAAGTTGAGAGCAGTGAAGTTGTGTCTGACCTGCATGGCCTCCTACTGTCAGGCTCATCTACAGCCTCACTATGAAGTAGCGGCCCTGAAGCACCACAAGCTGGTTGATCCTGTTAGAAATCTAAAGGAGAAACTCTGTGAGAAACATCAGAAAAGTCTGGAAATATTTTGTCAAACTGATGACGCGTGTATCTGCATGATGTGTGGAGTGAGTAAACGGTCATAAAATGGTCAAGCTGGAGACAGAAAGAGAAGACAAAGAGGTGAGTGGAGTTTAGGCATGGCAGGTGTTGTTCATTGCTACCACAGGTTGGGAAGGAGAAAATACCGTGAAGGAATGTATGCTGAGCATGCCAAACCACTTGCGCAATACACTACAGAGGAACTGTATGCCCGTTTTCGCTTTGGGAGGGATGATATCAAGTACATTGCAGACCTCGTCAGGCCAAAGTTACAGCACAAAACCAAAAGGAGTCATGCTCTGTCTGTGGAGGAACACTGTGCTTTTATGACTCTGGGACTTTCTACCAGGTTGTTGGTGACAATATGGGAGTGGACAAATCAACTGTTAGTAATGTGGTGAAAGCTGTCTCAGTTGAATTGGCCAGTCTGGTCAGTGAATTTGTTTCATTTCCCAAGGATGACCAGATAGCGCAAACTAAACAAAGTTTCTTTCTTTTGGGGAACATGCCTAATACTATTGGTGTTATTGATTGTACTCATGTGCACATTCAAGTGCCTCATGAAAAGGAGTGGCAGTATGTGAACCAAAAATGGAGGCACAGCATCAATGTCTAACTTGTGGCCAACATCGACCTCATCATCACAAACTGTGTTGTCAAGTGGCCAGTGTCTGTCCATGATGCACGTATCCTGAGGGAGAGCGCACTATACAGAAAGCTCCAGTCCAACCGACCAAATGGCATAATATTGGGAGACCGTGCTTATACACTCCTACCATGGCTGATGACCCCTTTTCCAGTTGCAAGCACACCTGAGCAGGCAGGCTTCAACTCTGCACATTGCAACACAAGATGCGCAATTGAACACTTAAATGGAGTCCTGAAGAGGCGCTTTGCATGCCTTAACTACTTGCAGGTGGAACCCAAGGTGGCATGCAATATAATACTAGCCTGTATTGTCTTGCATAACATTGCCACCAGGCGTAATGTTCCTCTTGATGACATATATGTTGGAGCTGAGCCTGATAAAGTGCAACCAGAGCAACCTCCAATGTTCGCTCCAAATGAAGGCCAGACTGGACGTGTGATCAGGGATGCAATTGTAAGACATTACTTCTGACTGATGACTTGAGTAATAGTAATTGTCATTTTCTTTAAAATACAATGGACAGTAGAGCTTTATGAGCTTTGAGATTTTGTTTGAGTACTGATATTTCACAGGGATTTTTTTTTTCTTTGACTATACCAAAAGGCTTCATGTCTTATTCCCTACTTTATTTACATTGTCACTGGCCTAGTTCAACAAATGTACAAAATATAAATAGATGTATACATCACCTGCAAACATAGCTTTTTTGATCAATTTTCAAGTTTTATTTTATTGTGTGCCAGAAATCCACACTGAATTCACCTCTGTGTTGGGATCAGGATTATCCTGATTTTTGGGATCAAATGTGTCCCAATTCATACACAAACTTTTAAACAACACAAAAGACTGTTTGATCCTGATTAAAACTGAGATTGGATTAGGTGATCTGATCTGATTCCAGAATCCCTCTTTTCCCTTTGAACAACCCATTTTCAAGATTCAATCAAATCTGTTATCCCAAATCCCATTGGATTACTTTTGAACAACTGGGCCCAGTTGATAAGGGGTCTGAGCAAATAGGCAGCTGACTGCGCAGATATTAATGACGTTATGACGCTAGCGTGCCTCAAAATCACGTGACGGGCGCATTTCAAACAAGTCTCAGAGCGGAGTTTCGACAGCTCGTCACGTCAGCATCCAGCAGCACATCACTAGTTTGCTTTTATGAGACGCTCGCGCTCCGATTTTTTCACGGCCATAAGATCAAGGAAAGGTGCGGAAGGTGAGACAAAGTCGAACGTGGGGATCGCGTACGGGTGGGAATGCCAGCAGTGAGGAAGATCGCGACATGCTGAGCGGCATTAACTTTGAGGAGGTGCCTGACGCCGCGTGGTTCGCTTTTAAGTGTTGGGGATTGAGCGCTACGTGGAGGAGGAGGCGGCGGCGGCGGCACCGCAAATCGCACCTCCAGGAGTTTATTGTGGATGACGGGGGTCGCGTACTTTTAGCTGCTGATACGTTTATTTATTTTCCGGTCGGTGTCCCGTGAAATGTAATGCTACATCTGACTTGGCGGAGGTGCGTTAAATCGGGATCGCTTCGGCTCTCTTCGCGCTCGTGCACTTTTTCGCGCTGCTTCGCCTTTTAATTTCGCGCATGCTCTGAACTGTATGTCCGCCGGGCACGCGCTTGTTCAGCCGCTCGCTCCCGCACGGCCCCGTAGTTCATTTCTGATTTTTCTCGAGCTCTGCGTGTTCTTTGTGTTTTTTCGGCAAACTTTGTTAAAGTGGCGTCCAGGAATGTAACTTTACAGGGCGCGTTCAGGTTTCATTTCCAGCAGTTTGTCTCATATTGAGACTTATTAGAAATTATTTAAATAGTTTCATTTTTAGGTATTTTCTTATCAGGAAAGATGCTCGTGCGGTTTCACTGTAACGGAGACTTTGATTTGTTTAATGAGAAATAAAAATACAAACATTACACAAGCTAGTGCTGCTGGAGGGATACAGTAAAATCTACAGCTGGTATGGCATTACGAATACATTTTTGTGATATTTGAAATGGTGTTGTTTTATTTAATGTCTTTTATCCTTTACAACTACTTCCAGTATTTCTATGTACTTTTATTCTTTAGTTTACTAGAGATGGCCGTGTTAAATGAAGAACAGGACTCAAGCTAATCGGGCTGTTTGTGTTGGACCATATGAAGCCATCGAAATGTGTGAAAGCTGCAGAGCCGCGACTCGACTATTATGGGCTGGAGCTCAACTGTCTGTCCTCATTGTTTAAAGTGGCAGTGCCACCTCAGTGACCTTGGTGAGCAGATTCTGATGTCCATGTTGGTGAATCCCTGTTGAGCCCACTCCTATCTTGCCCCTCAGACCTTCGTGCCACTAAGGTGTGCTTTAGGTGCGATTCCTGCTGAAGTCTCTTTTTAAAGGGCATATCCATCTTGTGCTTTTCCACCTCCTCAGATGCTCCATTTCTTTCCCAGCTGCTTATCTCTTCCTGCTTTGCTGACTCAGCTGATATCTCCGTGATTTCCACATACAAGTCCCATAGTTGCAGTTCATTAGTTTCTGGTTCAACTTGCAGATTATTCACACTTGATGTCTCAACAGACCCTTCTGTGTCAGCAGTGCTGTCAGGATCAGTAAACTCTAAATTATACCAATTTCTGTTCTGCCAGCCCAATTTAATTCTTTATCTGTATGCCAGCATCTCCGTCCACATATCTCAGAGTTTTCCCCTTTTTTAGACAAACACAATGACTCCATCTTAACCTGTGAGTTTGCTCAACGTCGACATCTTCTACTGGGACTAAAGAGTTGAGTCTCCTTCTCATCTCCAGTGTTTTCATTATCTGATGTAGTGTTAGATAAATCTCTCTCTTCATCTCTCTCACTGCTGGTGGCATGTCGATTGTCACCTTTACCTTTGACTTTACGTAGTCTACAATGGTGGGCCCTTCCAAGAGCACCTCCACGTCTGGCACATTTCACAACTCCATCCTGTCCAATGACATCTGCAGGACCCTTCCATTCTGCACAGTCCACTCTTTTGTCGTCCACTTTGTCTCAGATTTATCATTTTCAGAATTAATCTGTCTCTGGAGTGCTCTCCGTATTCGGTCTGAACACTCAGCTTCAGTAAATGCTCTTCTTGGAGTGTGCAGCGCTGGAATATGTGCTCCACTGACACACTCCTAGTGCTGCCTTCTAGGGCGGGTGGTCTGTCCATGAGAACATAAGGAAGATTTGGATTTCAACCAAACACCGCCTGATATGAGCTGTGCCCACACATACTGTGCATGGTATTCTTTACCATTAGTGGCCCATGGAGCTAATCTGGCACTAACCAGTCACATCCAGTATTCTTTATCACTTTCTGTATAATTTCTGTGAGTGTCTGATTGTGTCTCAGGTAGTCCATTACCCCGGGACTGTATGCAGCGGTGGTCTTTGTTTCATTGTTAAAATTCTCTGCCATTTCTCTGATTCCCTACCATTATCACTAAGTAGTTTCTGAGGAGCTCCATGTACACTTATCTGAGAACGAACGAACGAACGAATGAATGAATTGTTTCACAATTTCTGATGGTCTCTTTGTCTTCACAACACTTCCTGCACTGAAACGTGTGACTGTGTCAATGATGTGAAGACCCCGTACTCCTGTTTGACGTTCATGTCAGTCTATAGCCGCAGTTTCATTGTATTCATAGGCTAGCGGCAAACCAACAGCTGCTCTGAGTTTGGGTTTGCCGTATTTCAGGGGAGTCTCACAATTCTCAACAATTTATTTAAGTAAGGAAGCCCACTCTGACTCTTTGTATCCTGTGCAATGAAGCAGTTTGTGTAATCAGTCCAGTGAAGGAGGTCCACATTGGAGGTGAAGGTTTAACAAAGCCTTTTACTTCTCTCCTGTACTCCTGTCTTCTGAAACTCTTAGAATCTCACGTTCACAATGCTCATCGTTTTTATTTCTTTATCTGAGATGTTCACACAGTAATGAGCAGAGCTGGTTAATTCAAGAGTCACTGGCTGATTAAACATCACTGCTTTGTCATTTTCATTATCTAAAAGTGTCCCTGCCCTTTTTAAGGATGTTTTTAAAAATCTTCATTTTTCCAGCTCTCGTATTCCTTTTTCTTGTTCAATGCAGACTAGATTCTATAACACCTTTGATGTTAGCCACACACTTTTTATTCTTCTCTCCCATAAAACACACCATCACAAGTAACCTCCTACAAACACCCTCTCCTCAAACCTCGAATGTCCTACTCCCAGTCTTGATGCAGTCCCATAATCCCTCAAATAGTAGCACATATATAAGATATAGAATACAACAACTTAACAGAATGCAGCTCCAGATTCCAGATGTGCAGTTCAAGTCCAGAGAGGATATCCAACAAAGCCCTAAATATGACAGCTTTAATAGACCTGCCATTGCTGTGTCCAACATGATGGTGCCGTGTTGATAAAGTGTTGTCATATCTACATGGTGGCACTGAAATGTATGCAAATCCCCTTTAAAGAAGGTCTGCAATGCACTTTGATCACATCTGAATTGTAGAATTTGTAATTTTAAACTGTGAGGCAGAGGAGGAAATCAAGAAAAATGTGTCTTTGAACCAAACCTTATGGAGGGCACTGTGACCATAAAGTGTGCTCATTATTTTTACTGACTTTATGAAGTTAATTCTACCACTTTTATTTTCACAGGGCTTTCCCATTTCACATGGCCTTACACTGAGGTGTCTAATGGCCTCCAGCTCGGGGCTGTCAATGTGAGACGGGAATCTGAGAGGAGAAGGTCAAACACTTAAAGAGAGAGAGAAATTTCCCACAGAGAATGGCCTCAGAGGATGTGTGTGTGAAGCTGGAGGATCACGAAGAAAGAATTTCAGTTTTTAAAGAAGAGGAGGAGTGCAAAGGGGTGACTGCTGCCATTAAAGCTGAGGATTTGAATGATTTCTCAGGTGGTCTTGAATTTCAAAAGCATGAAACTGAGGATATTTTCAAGCAAGATGCCTGTGAAGAATCTCCATCCAGTTTACAGCCCTGGTCCACTAATACGGGACTATTGTCTACGCAGGAGAATTCTGCAGAGCTGAAATCAGAGTTATCAGATTCTGAAGAGAAAATCACAGAGGGAAATGGGAGAGAAGGAGAAGAGTCACCTGGGAGTGTTGGAATAAGTGAGTAATGTGATTAAATATAAAAGAAAGAGAGCATTTATAAATTCTAACAGTGGGTGCTTTGATGTTTTTAGAAGATTTAAATGAGAGTTGAAAACACCGTTAACTGAACTTCCTGCTCAGGTGCATGATAACAAACAATAGGTTACCTAATAAATGATAAATTAGACAAACTTAGGTGAATAAGGAAAAATCTAAAGTGTTGAGCGTATGACTTGAACATCATGAAGCTTTGACTGAAGCTGTGATGTATGTTAGGTCAACAGCACATTACGTTCAATGAGAATATCAAAAGTCATATTTTGTTAAAGACATGTATATTTCTTAAATTGTGTGTCAGTTAAGCCAGAAATATCCCCAAAAAGAAAAAGAAGAATAAAATCCTCAGCACTGTGCACTAAATAAGAGTGAATTTGCTCAAGCCAGTGCCCACCTAATATGTGCCTCATCTTTCTAATGGTAATCTCGTGCACTTTGACGTTAACAGTGACAAGAGCTACCTGTACGAGCCATGATGACATTCAGGGGGTCTCAGGGTCTTCTTTCAGTATCTTGTTTTCTACTCTCAGCCTGAACTTGCTGGGACAGCATGGCCTGGACAAGTTGGCAGTGGTGTGAAATCTTCACTTGGAGATGATCTTGGGCCCTTCCGTCTCCCACAGTCACATCAGGTCAATTTGGAGTCACCACTCCACTTCACTTGCATGTTTTTGGGGATGAGGGGAAGAACCAGAATAACAAGAAATGTCATTCAGAGCCCCTGTTTAGAACAACTGTGGGCAGGATTTGACTCCAGAACACCTGAACAGTAAAACAGCTGTGCCCCCCTAACGCAAGTGGATATATTTGTACGTTTATTTTTAGTCCAGATTAGTTTCTAGAGGATGAAAATATCATCACATACATTACAATTAAGAAGAGAAAGCCCACAATCAGACGCATTATTGGGTAGAGAGGCTCTGATCAGAGTCTTTAGAGTCGATATTGATCTTCCATTCCATTAGGAGCTGCTGATATCAATAATAATAATACTTTTTTTTTTTCATAATGTATTTTTAGCTATGCTTTAACTTCACATTCCATAATAAAGTGCTACAGCATACACAAAGAACATTTACCCATAACGCACACACAATGGAACAAAAACAAGCTGAGCAAAACAATAGGCCTGTCTTAATCATACTCCACATTTCTAATCAAATAAAATGTTCAGTTAGATATTTGTAGCCGTCGACTGCAACAAGAAGAAAACAAGACAGTCTTGGTGAATGCTTCAGGTTCTTATCTAAGAATATAAGCATCTCTGCATGATCTCAGGACAGTGTGGTCCTCTTGTCATCCACGACGTGTGCTGCCATACTGAACAGACCCTCGCCGTCCCCACTCGTATAAGGAGGGCACAGGTAGGACAACGACTTTTATTGGTCCTCCAGATAGCCAGTGGCCCAGCAGCTCTTGTAGTATGAGGTTCACAGAGCTAAAGATTCACCTCTGATGCTGCTGACTCAAATATCGTTTTTATCTTTATTGACAATTTCTTAATGCATTCTGCAGTTCTGTTGGCGGGGAGTTTCTTTGGATCTCTCGACTGTCGTCTGTCGCTCCGAGTGCGTCTGTTTGGTCGAGACACCGGCACTAAGAAGATGATGTGTTTGAGATTTGCAATCATCTGTGAAATATGTGTCCTTGTACCTTTGTTTAATTTGGGGGAAAAAATCATTATGATGATAATATCTGTTACAGAATTCGAAACTGTATAGTGACTATTCACATAATTGTTGTTATGCATAATTAGTATTTAGGTCAAAAAAACTGCTCGTTCCGTTCTACCCAACACGGCAATAAGAGGGCTGATTACAATTTCTAACTAATCGATGTCCACTTGACAACGATTTATATTTATGTACCAGCTCGGTAAAACTCTGTATCCCTTTCCTCCCATCTACCTACACATTCACTGAAAGTCTAATAAAAGGGAATTTAGTCAAAAAATCTAATGCCTGGTTAATTATACAAATAAATGAGTCAAGAAACACTCACTGGCAGGTGGAATCGTTGATCTAAATGATCTAGAAGGTGACATCTTCCACAACTGAAAGTGGCTGGTTGTCCAGGCTTACGAATTCCACTGTTTTTGTGTCACAGTAAGTCTTTGGCGTTCTTGCTGTCCATGTTATAAGGTTGAGTTTTCTAAGTGCTGCCATTATTGGAGGCCGAGTGAGAGTTGGCGACTGAGGTAGACTAAGCTTGATGGTCACCTCAGCCTTTGAACAGCTCGCTCTTCACACCAGTCCCTTTTGTGTTGACATCTCAGATGGTGAATAAGGTTTGTATTGTTGAAAGTGTTCGCAGAGAATCCTCCATCACTGACTTCTTTTTGCACATATATTGTGAACCGCAAATGTGTTATCTCTTGTAGGAAGGCAATAAAACTGTTAGACCGGTGAGGACGTGTTTCTGTATTTTGGTAATGTTGGAATTTTGTCTTGCATGCTATTTATCATTCAAAATCAGACGTTAAGATCAGCTAATTTGCTGATCATTGGTCAAGTCATTTGAAATGAAAATTGGCTGATTTTGATTTGTGATCGATTGATCAGATCAGGCCTGTCTTTCACATATGAGAGAAAGGTGGAGAAATTGAACAGACAGCAGCAGAACATGTAAAGACCACACACGGAGTGTCCAGACCATAAATGGCACCTCCGTGTGATTTAGGAACTCCAACTAGTGTGCTATCACTTTACTTGTAGTGTTTCATTTATTTCAAAAGGCAGGTGTTAAACAGTGCATGCATCAAACTGGTGTGTGTCTGTGGCACCAAATCCTAATCCTCAATAAGAAGGATGAGGCAGACCAAAATTAAGGTAGAAAGATCTCAAATTAACTGCTGAACGTTGCATAGGAAGGAATAGTTGCAATGACTTTGTAGAACTAAATGTTTATTTGCAGACAATATTAATGTGTGGTTTCTGAAACAGAACAAATACAATAACATAAAATATCTCCCAAAATAAAGGCTCAGAGAACGCTAAACGGGTAATGCCCAAAAGGGTCAATAGATGGCAGCAGAAATTAACAGAGCGTTATGACGTGCTGTCGTTAACAAAAGGCACTAAATAAAACTTACCAAATACGTTAGCAGGTACAGACTCAAACAAATCATTACTTAAGCAACTGTTTTCATCAAGCACTTGTATATTAATAAAGAAGCAACATTTCTGAATGTACTTATACAGTTTTGAATGTTAAACTGAACACACTTTAACAAAAAGGATTGTCTGAACTTGTTGGTAAAACAACGTTACAAGCTTCTATCATTACTTATAGAAAATTATTTCTAAAAAAAATAAACAGCAAAGCGTAACTTACATCAAACAGACGCACACAAAGTCAACAAAGAATTGAATAAATGCGGGTACGTGCAGACTCTTGAAAGTACAGCGTTTTCCGTGTATCAGATACAGAAACAACACGTACACACGCTCGCGCATAACCTGTGAGCATGATGACGCAACAGATAGCGTGCTCAGACTTTTGTACACCGGGTACTGGTTAGGAATTTGGGCATCAAACTCTGAAGTTGCAAGTTCAAATTCAGCAATTGACACCATGTGACCTTGAGCAAGTCACATTAACTGCCTATGCTCCAGTTGGAAGTACAAGAGAAATGTAACCAATTGTGTCTCAAATGTTGTAAGTCACCTTGGATAAACATGTTAGGAAAATAGTAATTACAATAATAGTTAAAATGTTTGTGTTATTTCAGATTTACAGAAGAATGGCAGCTTGTCTTCACCTTCATTTGGTCAGCTGTCTCCTCTACACACAGAGAAAGGTATGAAGAAATCAGCAAGAGGATCAGAGAACTGGACAGCCGCCTTTTTGCAGTACAGTTCTCTCCCTGCTACTGGAGTAACACAGACAGAAGCCATAAAAACTGATCAACAGCAAGTGGAGAAAGAAATCCAAATTCACACTGGAAAAAAATGTTTGGAATGTGGCAAACAATTCACACAGAAAAGTGATCTTAATAAGCATATGAAGATTCACACAGGAGAAAAAACATATTGTTGTCATGAATGTGGTAAGTCTTTCTTAAGGAGAAGCCATCTTCAGAGTCACAGAAGAACCCATACAGGAGAAAAACTGTATTGTTGTCCTGAATGTGGTAAATCGTTCTCAACGAGTAGCCATCTTCAGCGACACAGAAAAATCCACACTGGAGAAAAACCTCATTGCTGTCCGGAATGTGGTAAGTCGTTCTCAAGGAGAGGCCATCTTCAAGACCACAGAAAAATTCACACAGGAGAAAAACCTTATTGCTGTCTAGAATGTGGCAAACAATATTCTGACAAACGCAGTTTTCAACGGCACACACAAATTAATACGGGAGAGAAACCAAATTGCTGTACTCGATGTGGAAAAAGGGTTTTCAGCATTAACTGTTTTCGAGTACACACACAAACTCGCATGGAAGAGAAAATGCAGTATGTATGTTCTGAATGTAGCAAATGTTATGCAAGCAAGAAAAGTCCTTATAGACCTGCAAAAATCCAAATTGGAGAAAAATCTTTTTGCTGTTCTGTGTGGGAAACGATTTTTAGATTTATGCTTACTTCAGTGCAACATCAGAACTCATACTGCAGAGAAACCTTATTATTGTCCTGAATGTGGTAAATCATTCTCAACGAGTAGCCATCTTCAGCGGCATAGAAAAATCCACACTGGAGAAAAACCTTATTGCTGTCTAGAATGTGGCAAACAATATTCTGACAAATGCAGTTTACAAAGGCACACACAAATTACAGTGGTGTGAAAAACTATTTGCCCCCTTCCTGATTTCTTATTCTTTTGCATGTTTGTCACACAAAATGTTTCTGATCATCAAACACATTTAACCATTAGTCAAATATAACACAAGTAAACACAAAATGCAGTTTTTAAATGATGGTGTTTATTATTTAGGGAGAAAAAAAATCCAAACCTACATGGCCCTGTGTGAAAAAGTAATTGCCCCCTTGTTAAAAAATAACCTAACTGTGGTGTATCACACCTGAGTTCAATTCCCGTATCCACCCCCAGGCCTGATTACTACCACACCTGTTTCAATCAAGAAAATCACTTAAATAGGAGCTGCCTGACACAGAGAAGTAGACCAAAAGCACCTCAAAAGCTAGACATCATGCCAAGATCCAAAGAAATTCAGGAACAAATGAGAACAGAAGTAATTGAGATCTATCAGTCTGGTAAAGGTTATAAAGCCATTTCTAAAGCTTTGGACTCCAGCGAACCACAGTGAGAGCCATTATCCACAAATGGCAAAAACATGGAAAGTGGTGAACCTTCCCAGGAGTGGCCGGCCGACCAAAATTACCCCAAGAGCGCAGAGACGACTCATCCGAGAGGTCACAAAAGACCCCAGGACAACGTCTAAAGAACTGCAGGCCTCACTTGCCTCAATTAAGGTCAGTGTTCACGACTCCACCATAAGAAAGACTGGGCAAAAACGGCCTGCATGGCAGATTTCCAAGACGCAAACCACTGTTAAGCAAAAAAACATTAGGGCTCGTCTCAATTTTGCTAAGAAACATCTCAATGATTGCCAAGACTTTTGGGAAAATACCTTGTGGACTGATGAGTCAAAAGTTGAACTTTTTGGAAGGCAAATGTCCCGTTACATCTGGCGTAAAAGGAACACAGCATTTCAGAAAAAGAACATCATACCAACAGTAAAATATGGTGGTGGTGGTAGTGTGATGGTCTGGGGTTGTTTTGCTGCTTCAGGACCTTTTAGGCTTGCTGTGATAGATGGAACCATGAATTCTACTGTCTACCAAAAAATCCTGAAGGAGAATGTCCGGCCATCTGTTCGTCAACTCAAGCTGAAGCGATCTTGGGTGCTGCAACAGGACAATGACCCAAAACACACCAGCAAATCCACCTCTGAATGGCTGAAGAAAAACAAAATGAAGACTTTGGAGTGGCTTAGTCAAAGTCCTGACCTGAATCCAATTGAGATGCTATGGCATGACCTTAAAAAGGCGGTTCATGCTAGAAAACCCTCAAATAAAGCTGAATTACAACAATTTTGCAAAGATGAGTGGGCCAAAAATTCCTCCAGAGCGCTGTAAAAGACTCATTGCAAGTTTATAGCAAACGCTTGATTGCAGTTATTGCTGCTAAGGGTGGCCCAACCAGTTATTAGGTTCAGGGGGCAATTACTTTTTCACACAGGGCCATGTAGGTTTGGATTTTTTTTTCTCCCTAAATAATAAAAACCACCATTTACAAACTGCATTTTGTGTTTACTTGTGTTATATTTGACTAATGGTTAAATGTGTTTGATGATCAGAAACATTTTGTGTGACAAACATGCAAAAGAATAAGAAATCAGGAAGGGGGCAAATAGTTTTTCACACCACTGTAATACTGGAGAGAAACAATATTACTGTACTCGATGTGGAAAAAGATTTTTCAACATTAACTGTTTTCGAGTACACTCACAAACTCACATGGAAGAGAAAATGCAGTAAGTATATTCTGAATGTAGCAATGTTATGCAAGCAAGAAAAGTCTTTATAGACATGCCAAAATCCAAACTGGAAAACAATCTTTTTGCTGTTCTGAACGTGGGAAACGATTCTTAGATTTATGCTTACTTCAGTGCCACATCAGAACTCATACTGCAAAGAAACCTTATTGTTGTCCTGAATGTGATAAGCAGTTCTCACAACAAAGCACCCTACAGCGTCACATCAGATGTCACACTCGATGTGACATCACAGTTGCTTGGAGTGTGGCAAACAATTCTCACGCCTCATTTCTCTTTATAGTCATAGGAGAAGCCATACTGGAGAGAAGCCTCACTTTTGTACTGTATGTGGAATGTAATTCTCATATAACAGTTCTCTTCAAACACATAAAATAAATCATTTTGGTAAGAAACAAAGCTGTTGTGACTGTTGCAAGCTTTTCTCAGAGAGCACGACTCCTAAAGACCACATAAGAATTCACTCTGGAGAGAAACCCTATTGCTGTCCAGATTGTGGCAAATGATTCTCACGTCAAAGTTCACTTAGGTGCCACAGAAGGATCTACACTGGTGAGAAGCTGTACACCTGTTCTGAATATGGTAAAGGGTACTCTTCCAAAAAAAGTTTTCAGAGACTCGCACAAAGTCATATTGGAGAAAAGCCTGTCCCAGAAATGACAAATGATCTTTAAATTGGCTCCTCAACCAAAAAAAATTGTAGACAAATCTTCTGAATGTGGTAAAGGATTCCAGTTCAAAGTCGTTAATAAGAACATAAGAATTGTGAAGAAAACACTGAATGTGGCAAACTGATTGTAGATGTAAGGTAACATCGGCACAACATAAGAAAACAGACTGGAATACAACACATTTCACAAATAGCAGGAATCTTCAACAACTTTTATGTGAAAGAAAAAACCTCATTGTTGTCCAAAATGTTGTTAAAGCTTTTCAGACAGCAATGGTCTTCATAGTCCTAAATAACTGGCCTACATGTGGTAAGCCTCTTAGCTCTTCTGAATGTTGAAAGTTGTCCTCCTGTATCCGCCATCATCAGCAACACGTAAGATTTCATGAAGGACTCAGAAACTTAACTGCCAGGACATCAGCCACACAGGGACTGATCATCTCTGCACCAGTACTGTGACATAAGATGGTGAACAATACAAACAACAGACAACAGAATGATGTAGCAACAGTACTGTTCAGAGTTTACAACTTCAACCACAGAACACAACTGAAAAAGTTCAATGTAATAATGAAAAAATGGAGAAGTCAAATCAAATCCACTGATTTTATTGTCTGACATATAAGAGAAAAAGGGAAGACAAAGCAGAAAACACACAGGGATCTCTGCTGACCCAGCTGTTAATTTGATAAATTAACCTAAAAATATAATGGATGTCACTTTGCTACATGTCTGTATATCCTGGGGTGGTGTGTGAGTATAGCTTGACTCTTACAAGGACTTATTGTATCTTAAAAGGGTACATTGGCTATGAAATGCAAGAAGTCAGGAAAATATGAAAAATGGAAACCACAAAATGAAGAGGTGACATTGATGAAATACACTCAGTGGCAGAGGTGACGTGGACAAAATCAGAAATGAGAGCACAGAAAAGGCAGGTACCAACTGAAAACAAAAGAAGAAAGCTGATTGGTGGAAAGAACTGTCAGTCACTCCTGAGTGGACTGTTGAGGACAGCCGTGGCATGCAGACTTCAGAGTTCATGTGTTTTTGATTTCAAATCTGTGACCATGCACTGAATAAGTCTGTTATTTATCAGTTAGCATGTTCTGAAACTGTAATGTCATCACAAAGATCACACAAACATGTAATGTGGCATTTGTGATCAATCACTTTTTTTGATTTAATGGTACCCATTCATCAGCCCTGTATAGAGTGCCACTTCCAGATAGGTAACCTCACTGCACCCCATAGCACATTTGGAGTTTGGGACTGCCAGAAGACCACCACCAACTCTTTTGTTCTGCTGATATTCGATCAGCCTAACGTTTTCCCTGCACCACAAGCCAAAGTCCTTCACAAGCCTCCTGTACTTTGACTCATCTCCATTATTAATGCAGCCAATGACGGAGGAGTCTTCTGAGAATTTCTGCAGGTGGCAAATGCTGGGATTGTACTGGAAGTCTGTTGTGTAGAGGGGTGAACAAGAAGAGAGGCAGAACATTTCCCAAATGTGCTCCAGTATTATACACCATCAGTTCTGACACACAGCCCTTGAACCTCACAAACTGTCATCTTTTGTTCAAGTAGTCCAGGAGACTGAGGGGGCATCATGATGCATATCCTTGAGCCTTTTCCCTAGTCGATGAGGCTGAGCGGTGATAAAGGCCATGGAAATATCCAAGAACATGATCGTGACTGTGGTGCTGGCTTTGTCCAAGTTAGCGTAGGACTGTGGAGCAGACAGATGACAGAATACTCCACACTGTTATGTGTCTGACTGGCACACTGTAGACCATCCAGATGTGCTGAAATGAGAGGCTGCAGCTGTTTTAGGACTAGGGTCTCAAAGGTCTTCATGATGTATGACATTAGAGCAACTGGTTTGAAGTCCTTGGGGTCACTGGAATGCCCTTTCTGTGACACTGGGACCACTTAGGATGTTTTCCACAGCTGGGGAACCTTCTGGAAATTCAGGGAAAAGGAGAGAAGGTGTTAAGCATTGCAGAAATGTCTCTCTTACTTGGATCCTGTTATGTAACGAGATCTTCACAAAGGCTTCTTCTGGTCTTACTGACATTCACAAACCATCAGTCCGGTGGTCATTCACCAGTGTGCAGTGTATCATATTGACATGGTGGTCTCATTAATTGGGAAATGAAGGATTCACAGGTCTTAGACTAAATATGTATAACCTCAAATCAGAAAACAAAGTCGGGAAGGTATGGATAATGCAAATAAAAAAAAAATATACATATATAACGCAGTTATTCCTTAATGTACATTGAATTGTATTTCACTGCAGACCCAAGACATTTCATGTTTTCTCTGTGTACTTCATTTCCTTTCTTAATGTTCCTCCATTCCTTCACTTCAGACCTGTAACACATTCCAAACAAGTGAGGTCGGTAAAGCATTCACCACTTTATAAAGTCGCCATTCCTTCTAACGACACGTCAAAGACATTTTGGCACTGAGGATACCAAGCGATGAAACATTTCCGGTGCTGTTGTGTCCCATTCGTCCTCCAAACAAGTCTTAAGGTGTGCCACAGTACGGGGTCATCGTCGTCACATTTCTCGTTTTAGAATTCTCCACACATTCTCTACTGGGACAGGTGAGGACTGCAGGCAGGCCAGTCCAGTAGCCGTGCCCTCATCTTCCTCAGCCATGTTGCTCTAAAATGCCAATGTACTTTTCTGCATTAATGCTGCCATCATTGAAGTATAAATGGGCGCTGACACAACGCAACACCATGACAGGTCCTGCAGGCTTTTGGACTTGTTGCTGATAACAGTCTGGATGGTCCGGAGCACACTGCGTTCATTTCTTTTAATAAAGATCTGGAGTCCTAACTCATCTGACCACAATACACACTTCCACTGTGCGATGGTCCATCTCAGACCCCTCCGAAGCCAGAGAAGTTGATGTTACTTCTGGACACGGTGAACATGAGGCTTCTTTATTGTACAGTGAAGACTGAAGTGGTATTTGTGGATGAACTTCGTATTGTAGTGCTTGACGAAGGTTTGCCAAAGTAATCCCTCGTCATCCCACGAGGTTCTGTCAGCTACTGATAAGTGATGCTCCTTGATGCAGTGCCTGTGGTCTGAGGGGTCGGAGATCGCAGGTGGTCTGCCCTTGCACTTTACGCCTTGAAATTCCTCCGATTGCTGAACCATTTAATGATATTACACACCACAGAGGGAGAGATTTGCAAATCCCTTCCACTCTTTCTTTGATGAACATTGTTTTTAAACATCTCAATCATTTTCTCACTTGTGTGTTGACAAACTGGAGATCCTCTGCCCATCTTTGCTCCTCAGAGATTCAGCCTTTCGTGGGTACAAATCACGATTACAATTCCCTGTTTGAAATCACATCATTATTTAATTATTAGACCTCATCACTCCCCCTAAGTTGTCCCACCCCCCCGTCCCAACTGTTTTTTGGAATCTGTTGCAGGCCTGAAATGCAGGAATGGATGTATAATAAGAAATGAAATGAAGTTGAGCAGACAGAACATGAAATATCTTGGCTTCATACTGTCTACCATGAAATCAAAGTCAAAGTACATTTAAGAATCTCTGCTTTTTTGTTTTTTTATTTGCCTTTTCCATCCCATCCCATCTTCTTCTAATTTAGGGTTGTAAACAGTTGACGTCAGAAGTTTCCGTAAACTTGGGGCGAATTCTTTCAAACTCACTTCACTTCCACAGATTTTATACACACAAACTGTACATTTGTCTTCTAGTTTAAGACTTCTACATTGTCCGCGGTGAAAGTCATTTCTTCCAATGATGTTCACAGACCTCGGAGTCTTTCACTTTTTATTGACCGTATCTTAATTCCAGGGGGTCACAAGTAGTGGTGGGCTGCTCAATACTGACGTGTCGACGACGTGTCGATCTTTCAAAGCGCAGATGTTTAAAGTGTCACTTTGAGGCTGTATTATCGTGGGATTTCCCTCTCCTTACCCTTTACCTCTTTTCTTTAAGGGTCAGTGTGCTCGTCAAGTTCGTTACCGGGTTGGCCTCCTGTCGCACTTTAAGATGAACGCACACAGACAGAGACATACACAGACACACAGACCCTCACCACACAAGTACCGTATGAAAGACGTACACACAGCACGTTATACGCAGCACTTTAACACACACGAGTGGCGTCTGAATAACACAAGCACAGTCCGCTCTCACCAGCACTCTGAGAGACTTACTTATCACAGGCACGAACAACGGGCGATGTCTCCGATATGTCTCACACCTAAATATCACCTTTGGTGTCCACGAATATATTCAGACATACAAAGGCTCAACATCCCCGGCTATCGGCCATTTATCAGCAGTGAATGTTTGACTTTAACGCACTCATCATTACTGGACTGAGCTCTTCATCCTCAGCTCGATAAACCTGGCAGTTTGGATCATATGGCACTTCACACTGCGCCAGGCGCTCTTCACAAATTACTTTATTACCTCAAAATACTGCTGGTTGTTTGCCATAATTTTAACAATAAATGGAATTTCTGATATCCTCTGAGAATTATTTCCAGTATATCATAATACTGACATTATTATATTTATACCTGATCTGATGATGTGGTTCATAGGATATAATAATAAACCAGAATCACTTTAGATTAAGTGTCCATAATTATGCTGTACGTACCATTGAATTTACCTGTATAACTACAGAGTAACTAGGTGTTATTAATTTCTACTTACTATGTAATACAGTGTAACATAAATTGTAAATGTTGTTCCACAGTTTTTCTAAGGAGGTATGCACATAAATTGTGGAATAGCAATTACTGTTAATTGCTTCACCACAGCATTACACAGTAAGCAGGAGGTAATAACACCTAGTGACTCTGTAATTATACAGGTGATTCCATGGTAAAATACAATGTAATTATGGACACCTAATCTAAAGTGATACCAATAAACCTTGTGAAATATGCACCGTAACATGAGATTAATCACGATTAATTTTGTAATTAATTAATTAATTTTGTAAATAAAGTTTTATTAAACACAATTAAAAATATTAATCTACATTGGTTTCGTCCGTTTATAGGAGATGGACGTCTGAAGCAGAGCTCCGCTAGCAGCGGCTTTATTTTCCCACGTATTTCATATTATTTAGAGGTATCCTGTATTTAACCCGACCAAGGAACTTCCACTACAATATACAAGCATGAGTAACAAGAAGAAAAGTCAGAAAGAACCGGAAAAGAAACTTAAAGCTGCATCGAAGTCCGGACAGACTTCCGGCCTGAGTGCAAGTGTAAGGTATGGCATCACGGAGACTGACCTAGAACAGGCAGAAGAGTGCGCAGAATTCCTGGGACCCCGCTCCATTGTATCGTCTCCAGTCGAGAGTGAAAATGTGAGCGAAGGCGCAAGTGATACAGGTCGCGAGGGATCGCCGATTTCTGAGGATCATTCGAGACTAGAAAGGGCTCTGCAGGACGTGCTCTCATCTACTCATCGCGAGCCTGTAACAGGAGCTGCATTTTCACTTGCGGAGCACGAAAGCCGAAGCGAACTGTCCGAACTGAAAGAGATGATCGCTACACAGTCAACTGCCATGGTTACGGCCATGAAGGAGCTTAAGAAAGATAACACAAATGATCTTAAGAAGGTGGCCACTGAGCTCAAGAAGGATAACAAAGATAAGGAAACGCGTCTATTTGAACGTTTCGACGTGAACTTTAAAGGCATGTTGGAGAAATTAGTGGAACACATTGAAGAAACTAACTCCAAACTGAAAAGGCTTGATGATCATATTAATGACGTTTCAGATCAGCTGGAAGACGTTAAGCAGGGACTCACGGCTCGAGTGGAAACAGCGGAACAAATGGCATCTAACGCCGATGAAAAAGCCACAGCTGCGAACTCGGAATACAAAAAACTTGGAGACAGACTTGCAGCCCTGGAGGATGGGTGCAGAAGAAATAATATAAGAATTGAGGGTATACCTGAGAAACGAGAAAGCTCAAGCCCAGTGAAATTTGCAGTAGAATTACTGTCTAAAATAATTGGAGATGACTTTAAACTCGACAATGAGATAGCCACGGCTTATCGCACAAAGATACCAAGCGCCTTTAAATCTAGGTCTTTTATTGTCCGCTTCGAACGACTAAGATGTAAGCTTGATGTGATGGCACTTCTCAGACACAAGCAAGAGATTATATTCGAAAATAATCTTATTCGTATTTTTCCCGACTTCTCACCATCAACAGCTGCAAAACGCAGATCCTACAACGACATTAAAAGGATGCTACGGGAAGCCGATATCAAATACAGCCTCTTGTATCCTGCCAAACTGAAAGTGGAAGTTCAAGATGGACATTATATCTTCTTCAGCAAAGAAGAAGCTGAAAAAGAATTAAAGAAGCTGTTTCCGACACTTTTTTTGAAAGTTAATTAAAATTAAAGAGCCGTATTCTATCAAGGCACGGGAAAGACCTATGATCTGATCGCTGGATCCATGTTTAAAGAGACTGGTATTATAATTATACATCTTATTTAATTTTTTTTTTTTTTTTTTGTTTTTAGCTGGACTTTATATGTTATATGCTTATGTTTTAATCAGAGTTATAGAGTTATAGACGTGAGTGTGAAAATGTGGAAGTGATTAAAGTAGGATTCGTTTTATTTATTTATTTTTTTATTCCTTTTTTTTTTTTTATTTTTTTTTATTTTACTATACCTTAAAGTAGACTGTTTAACTTCATACCCTTGGTTTAATGCTTGTTCTACTATTTATACAATTACCATTATACTATTACAGTATGAATTACCAGGTTTATCCTAGACTAGTTTTTAAAATCACTCCCAGGGTTGTTTTTTTTTTTTTTTTTTTTTTTTTTTAATCTTAATATCTTAACTTAAAAGCGCTGAAGATTATTTCAAGCTTAAATATTGTTAATGAGAACATTTTCGGCAGATAGTATTAAGGATTTAACTGTAAAAGATATCTCTGTTTTAATTCTGTAACGCCGCTGCAGGGTGGGGTTTGTTTTGTTTTGGACGTGCTCTGTCTCTTCGTATGTCAGAGGACTGGAACATCGCGAAGTGGGGTCTAGCCTCATGTGGGGAGGCAAAATGGGGGGGTGGGGGGATAAAGGGGGGAGAGAAGGAGAGCAGGTTATATTTAATCTATTCTTATAATCCTTATAATTATAAATATCAATGCAGCAACAGGCTAACATGCAACAACTCCTGGGGAATCTTGAAACTAAGATTAAAACTGCCATATTACCAATTAAAACTATAAAATGACATTAAAAACTCAGAATCAATGTCTCCATGATGGGACAGTTAACTTTGTGAGCTGGAATGTTAAAGGCCTGAATCACGAATTAAAGAGAAAGAAAGTATGCTCTCACCTAACAGGCTTAAACGCTAAAATAGTATTTCTACAGGAGACCCACTTACTAACCAAGGATCAGTTCAGACTACAAAAAGACTGGACTGGCCAAATGTTCCATTCTAGCTTTATAAAGAAAACTAGAGGGGTGGGAATTCTCATACATAGAACAGTTCCATTTGTAGCATCAGAGGTAGTGTCGGACCCTGAAGGGAGATATGTGATGGTCATGGGCAACTTATATAACAGTAAAATGATTTTGATAAATGTTTATGCACCCAATGTTGATGATAAGGAATTCATGCAAAATCTATTTGCATCCATTCCCAATGTGAACACTCATAAAATTATAATGGCTGGGGACTTTAATTGTGTTTTAAATCCACTCTTAGATAGGACTCCCGTGACAGGGGGGACGACATCTAATACTGCAAAGATAATTACACAGTTTTTAAATGATCACAACTTATCAGACCCCTGGAGGTTTCTTAACCCAAACTCAAGAACATATTCGTTCTACTCACCAGTGCATTATAGCTACTCAAGAATTGATTATTTTTTTATAGATAATAATTTCCTGCCTACAATTAAATCATGCAAATATGACACAATTGTTATCTCTGACCATGCCCCTCTAGTCTTGGAGCTAAAATCAATAAGCCCCTCGTACTCACCTCGCAGATGGCGTCTTAACCCTCTTTTATTGGCAGACGAGAACTGCACAGAATTTATATCCAAACAAATCAGCTTCTTCCTAGAGACAAACACGTCTACAGAGGTTTCTGCAGGAACACTCTGGGAAACTCTAAAGGCCTTCCTAAGAGGCCAGATTATTTCATATCTTTCCCATAGAAATAAATTAGAAACCAAGAAAGTGTCAGAGCTAAGAAATGAAATTACTAGAATAGATGAAGAACAAGCCAGGCGTCCAAGTGAAGCTCTTCACAGGAAAAGGCAGGCCCTGCATACAGAACTTAACATCTTAACAACTAAAGAAACTGAACAACTTATTTATAAGTCTAGACAGCATTACTATGAACACGGAGAAAAAGCTAATAAGCTTTTAGCTCAACAAATTCATAAACAAGAAGTTCACAATGCAATACCAGTAATCACCAACAAGAATGGCGAAGAAATCATCGACCATAATAAAATAATGCACACATTTAGAGATTACTATAAGTCTTTATATTCCACTGAGCCCAAAGAAGACAACATGCAATTTAATGCATTTCTGGATAATTCACAAATACCACAAATAGATGCTTTAAGTGCTGAGGAACTAGATAAACCTCTAACGCTAACAGAATTACTAGACGCTATAAAGTCACTACAAAGCGGGAAATCATCAGGCCCTGATGGTTACCCCGTAGAGTTTTATAAGAAATTCTCCACTCAGCTAGCTCCACTCTTATTGGTAACATTTACAGAAGCTAAAGACCACCAAATACTACCTCAAACATTTCGACAAGCATTAATCACCGTCTTTCCTAAACAAAATAAGGACTTGTTACAATGTGCATCATATAGACCAATTTCACTCCTGAATAATGATGTTAAGATACTCTCAAAAATCCTAGCTAGAAGGATGGAGAAAGTGCTGCCCTCGGTAATATCACAAGATCAAACTGGATTTATTAAAGGCCGACATCTATCTTCAAATCTCCGACGCTTGTTTAATGTTATATATTCACCAGCAAAATCAAACACCCCAGAGATATTACTATCATTAGACGCAGAAAAGGCATTTGACATGATCGAATGGAATTACCTTTTCACTGCATTGGAGAAATTTGGGTTTGGCCCGAATATTTGTGCTTGGATTAAACTACTGTATACCAGTCCAGAAGCTTCAGTTTGTATTAATAAAATTTGCTCAGACTACTTTAAACTAGAACGTGGTACCAGACAAGGATGTCCCTTGTCGCCACTGTTGTTTGCAATTGCTATTGAACCACTGGCGGTTCACTGCCGAAATTCTCATCAGATAAAGGGGATTGTCAGAGAAGGACTGGAACAGAAAACTTCTTTATATGCAGATGATATGGTCTTATATATATCGGACCCAGAAAACACTGTCCCTGCTGTTTTAACAGCACTAACAGAATTTCAAAAGATATCTGGTCTTAGAATTAATCTGAATAAAAGTATACTCTTTCCAGTGAACTCACAAGCATATAATAATAAATTAGACACCCTACCTTTTACCATAGCAGATCAGTTTAAATACCTAGGGGTAAATATCACAAGTAAACATAAAGCTCTTTATCAACAAAATTTTGGCGTCTGTATGGAAAAAATTAAGCAAGACTTGCATAGATGGTCAACCCTTCATCTCACTCTAGCCGGAAGAATTAACATCGTTAAGATGAATATCCTTCCTAAACTTCTCTTTTTATTTCAAAACATTTCAATATATATCAATAAATCGTTTTTTAAACAGTTAGATTCAATAATAACCTCATTCATTTGGAACTCAAAACACCCACGTATCCGAAGAGCGACCCTACAAAGACCTCAGGCAGAAGGTGGCATGGCTTTACCTAATTTTCAGTTTTATTACAGGGCAGCAAACATACAAGCCATAAAAACCTGGACACAAATAAATGAACATACACAGGCTTGGTCTGCAATAGAAGTAAAATCCTGTAGTACTTCTTTATATTCCCTGCTCTGCTCTCCAATAAATGAAAGTTATCGCAAATATACTAATAACCCAATTGTGCTTTACTCACTCAGAATATGGAACCAAATTAGGAAGCATTTTAAGATGGAAAATCTTTTATCAGTGGCACCTCTGCAAGGGAACCACCTCTTTCAACCTTCGCAAGTATATCCAGTTTTTAATACCTGGGAAAGTTTTGGGATTAAAATGCTCAGAGATCTTTATATAGACAACATATTTACATCTTTTGAACAATTACGTTCAAAATTTAACCTCCCAACTACACATTTCTTTTACTATCTTCAAATTAGAAATTTTGTTAAACAGAAATTGCCCGATTTCCCCCACCTTGCACCCTCCACAATGCTGGAAAAAATACTGCTCAATTCCGAGGAAACAAACACTATTTCCGCAATATATAAAATCTTATTAGAGTCCCTACCTTTCAAAGATCCAAGAAGACATTGGGAAGAAGATCTCTTAATCAATATATCAGAAAAGGAGTGGAAGGTAGCAAAGCAGAGAATTCACTCGAGTTCTGTATGCGCAAAGCATAGAATTATTCAACTAAAAATTATATATCGAGCTCATCTGTCTCGCTTAAAACTGTCCAAAATGTTTCCAGGCCAGGATCCAACCTGCGAGCGCTGCAACCAAGCTCCTGCCTCACTGGGTCACATGTTCTGGGCCTGCACCAAACTAACATCATTTTGGACAAAAATTTTTAAGTGCCTCTCAGACAGCCTTAGTATCACAATCCCTCCTAACCCACTAACAGCTGTGTTTGGTGTCCTTCCAGATGGACTTGAATTGGAGAAGGACAAGCAAACGGTGATTGCATTCACTACACTCTTGGCACGCAGACTTATTTTGTTAAATTGGAAGAATCCTAATTCTCCTCTTATAAGTCAGTGGGAAACCGATGTTTTATATTATTTGAAATTGGAAAAAATCAAATTTTCAGTTAGAGGATCTGTACAAAATTTTTTCAAAACTTGGCAGGATTTAATCAATATTATTTTAGAATAAGAGAATTAACTATTATTGCATTTAACTCCCTTCTCCATCTCTTATTTATATAGATATTTACTTCTCCCCTTCTTTTGTCTAATGTTGCCTTATTAAAAAGCTTAAAGCAATTTTCCTTTAGCTAAGCTCTCCTTCTCAGGGGTGGGGTTTGATTTGTCTTCAAATTTGTTGGGTTATAAATTGATCTGTTTGTATGGAATGATTACAATGAAAATTAATAAAATAAAAATATTAAAAAAAAAAAATATTAATCTACTGACAGCCCTAATCTTAACATTTTCCATTCTTCTATTTTCTTTGTATTTTCAGGTCCTGAAGCTCCAATCTTCACCCTACAGCCTCCTGAACCTCAGAGCAGAGAGGAGTTTTTACAATGTGAGTCTGTCAATTCATGGAGTTTATTATCATTTCACTGTTAATATCTCAGGCCAGGCTTATGATATGAAAGCATTATGTGAGTTTGGTGGGACTGATGAGCTGAAAGTGACGTGGGGTCCTGTGACTGGTGCATTATGGGATTTTGAGGTTCAGGACAGGGAATCACCAAAGCTGTCTGTTAGACTTGAGTCTCTGAAGTGTCAAGTGGACTCATGGGAAATGAAAAAGAAATCCTACCAACTATGCCATATCGTCCTCTACTTTGTCCTTTTTCTATTGTCTTATTTTTCTTCTTTGCACTTCCTGCTGTTTCCTCTTTCTGTATTTCTGTGTCACCTGTCCAATGCTTTTCTACTTCAGTCATTCTCTTATATATAATAATAATAATCCATGGCATTAAATGAAAGCAGCTTTGTGTGCTTGACATAAAAACACAATGTCCACCACCATTAAGATATACATAAACAGTATATGGATATACGGATGCATTGACAAGCAATGGATTAAAAAAAAAAATCAAGAGTGGTCTCCCATAGACTTTCTCATATACTCTGATATGGGAATGGATATTTGAAGAATAAACCACAAGACAATAATTATATTTTTATATTATGTACAATAAAACACCATAAACAACAAATCAAATCAAATTAATAATATATTGAACAGTTATTATAAAAGTAATGTTCAATAAATAGGACTCTGTGCTGCATGAATAAAAAAATAAATAAAAAATTGAGTATTTGTTTAGTAAAGTATCACTTCCAGTTGATTTTCCCATTTCATCTATCAATCTCGTTGTGTTTTTTTGATATATCGTGTTTACACACACACAGCCTTAAAATCAAAAAAATGGTATTTTTAGACTCAGGAAGGTCTAAAATCTCAAGGTTGAATTTTTTCATAATTACTGTACTTTTTCTATACTTTGTTTACAAGAAAGTAAAAAAGAATCAAATTTATATGAAACAAGTTAAAGCTGACAAAGTATTCAACATCCTCTATTCGTTTCTCCATAGAGCAGAAACTTTATTAATTTATTCATGACTTAATACATTGTAGGAATTAAATCAAATGAAGATGGCATTAAAAATTTTGTGGAAACCATTAGATGTTAAAAGACAGCATTGAATATGGATCAGTCCACTATGAGAATCACAGGGGTCTTCAGTCACTCAGCCCTCACAAAGCTTTGCTGAGTCATTGTGTGCATGACACTCAACATGGATAAGAGAAGAGGAGGAAAGGAAGAAGGTCACAGCCTAGCATGGTCAAGGTAAAGGCTACAAGGCCATCTCCACAGAGCTTCATGTTCCTGTGGCCTCAGTAACTAACATCAAGATGTTTAAGGTCCATTGGTCTGTAGCCAAACACACTGAATGCTGCTGCAGATGGAAAATGGACCCCCAAGTGAGCAGAAAGACAGTTTCAGTGGTGGAGAAAGAACCAAGGCAAACATCTGGACAGATTCAGGCTGACCACCAAGATCAAAGTACAGCAGCTTCAAGAAGCCCGATTAATCACTTACTGAATGAAAGTGGGCTCTGTGGTCAAAGACCTCACTTCTTAGAGACAGACAAAAAAATACAATCAATAACTGATTGGAATTTTCAAAAAAACATATTGATAAGCCACAGTGCTGGAGAGATTCCTTTGGACTGATGAAACTAAACGAGAGTTTTACAGTAAGTCACAGCAGCTCTGTGTCCACCGAAAACAAAACAAGTGTGCAAAGAAAAAACACGAAACATGGAGGAGGCTCATTAATGTTAGGGGGCCGCAGTGCTGAATCTGTGCAGGGCACAATAAAATGAGAAGATCATCAAGACATTCTGGAGCAAACATCACAAAGCTCTGTCTGAAGTGCAGATCATGGATCCTCCAGAACTTAGAAGTAAGACCTCCCAAATATGGTGGAAATCACATTGGAATCTGCTGAAGTGGTCCACTATGCACCCTAAAATGAATCCAAGTCAACATCCATGGGAAGAGCTGGAAGTTACATTTGGGAGAAGAAGTCCATCAAAGCTCAAGAAGAGTGGACCAAGTGGGCAGTGAGAGGAGTAGAGGTCTAATCCAGAAGTTGGCAGATTACGTCACTGGTTTGGAGAGCAGCCTTGGAAACTCCCTGATTACAGTGATGGTGACTTTAATAACACAAACCTCACCATCGACCTTTCCAGATACAAACAGCTTGTTAAATGGCCCACCAAGGACAGGAAGACTTTGGATGACTGCTACTGTGCCATGAAGGACGCATACCGGGCTTTACCTTGCACGCCTCTGGGTAATTCTGACCACGTTATGCTACAGTTACTAACCACTTATAAACAAAGGCTAAAACCAGTTAAACCAGTAAAGAAATCGATTAGTTCATGGACTGATGAGTCAGGTGAAGCATTACAAGTCCGTCTGGACTGGACAGATTGGGACTTTTTAAACATTCATGAGCTGACTGACACTGTGACATCTTATATCACCTTCTGTGAAGAGGTCTGCATTCCCAGCAAATCTATTGTGATTTATAACAGTGGAAAGCCACAGCTCACCAAAGATCTAAGGAATCAATTGAAAGAAAAAGCCCCTAAAACTGGTTATAAGGACACCTAGAGACTGGCCAGGAATCGGCTAAACAATGCAGTCAGATACACTGAATGGAAACACAGAAATAAACTGGACCTTCAGTGTGGAGCAGACAGTCGCTCCTCTGTGTGGAGAAGCTTTCAGTCTGTTCCTAATTCCTAAAAGTCATCTACCAGTGCTCACTCAGACTCCTCATCCCTCCATGACAAACTTCACAAGTTCTGTGGCAGATCTGACCAACAAGCTGCTGAGTTCTTTCATCCTCTCGGCTCCTTCAGCTCTGAGGTGATTTTATCAGCAGCCACTTCTTCACAAAGCCTCTCCCCTCTTCTCCCTTTTCTATGGAGGAATACGACAACGTCAGGAAGTTGTTCACAACACAGAAGTGTAAGAAGTCAGACGGCCCTGACTCTGTCTCACCTGACACAATCAAACCTGTGCAGGCCGCTCGCTCCTCTCTTCACAGACATCTTTAACTCGTCTGTCGCTCAGTTCACTCGACCTGATTGCTTTAAATCTTCTGTTGCTGTTTCTGTTCCTAAAAGTGATAAAATAAGCTGCCTCTCTGATCACAGGCCTATTGCTCTTACATCAGTTTGAATGTAAATATTTGAACGGTTTCTTCTAAGCCATCTGAAGTCTTTCACTGCTACTGATCTCGTCCCTCTTCAGTTTGCATATCGAGCACACAGATCTGTGGATGACGCCATCAACATGGGCCTTCACTTTGTGTGGAGCACCAAGATTGTAAAGGAACTTCTGCCAGAATCCTGTTTGCAGACATCAGCTCAGCTTTTAACACCATTGGGCCTGCGCTGTTGATAACTAAACTTCTACACACTGAACTGAGTCCTTCAATCAATGAATGGATTTACAGTTTTCTGATTAACCTGAAACAACACGTTTGTGTGGACTCCCACCTCTCAGACTGTCTCTGTATCAGCACAGTTGCCCCTCAAGGCTGTGGACGGCCCCCCTACTTTACTCCTTGTACCCCAATGACTGCAGGTCCACTGATCTTCAGTTAAATCATTAAGTTCACTAATGACACCACCATTATTGGTCTAATTACTAACGTCAATGAACCACCTTCTGGAAAAGAGGGGTCTCGTCTTGTGTCTTGGTGAGCTTCAACACCCTGCTGCTCAAGACCCCCCGAGACAGTGGAAATGGCCATTGACTTTCACAAACAGCAGTCACAACCTCTGACACTAGAAACGAATGATTCAGCAGTCAATATGGTGGACTCCTGCAAAGCTCTGAGCACAACAATCACAAACACTCTCAGCTGGGAAATGAACACCACCACATCACTAAGAAGGCACAGTGGTGATTGGACTTCTTACGCCAGATAAAGAAATTAAATATTTCACAGCCAATCCTCGTTCAGTTTCACAAAGCCGTAATTGAAAGTATAATCATATTCTCCATTGGTGTCTGGTTTGGCTCACCAACGTCACACTCCAAAGATAAATGAGAGCGTGTGGTGAGGTCTGCTGTGCTCCTCATCTGTGCAGACCTGTAGATATTTCGTGTCACTAACCGTGTCATAAGGACCACCACGGACTCATCTCAGCAGCTCATCACTTCTTCACACAAACTCCCAAACACTTCAGTCAATTCAAACTCAAACTAACAGACACCTCCAGAGTTTCTTAGCCAGAGCGACAGCCTCTCCCAGCAGTGACTTAGCCGCCTTCTGTGTGTATTCATGTGTTCTGTCAGAGACTGTGTGAAGGTGTGTGTGTGTGTGTACAGTGTGAGGACATGTGTGTGTGACACATGAATACACACTACACAGTCACACTCTCACCAGCACATCACTATCAGCACATCTCCTTTATAATTAGATTATTCTACAACTTGGTGTGAAGTTTGTCTTGTTAACTTCAGCTCTTTCTGTTATTTGTCTGTGATGTTGTGTTTCATTATAAGGAGCTCCAAATCTACCAAGTCAGATTCCTGCACGTGAAGTACTGGAGAACAAAAGGGATTCGGATTTATTGTGATTAGAGAATTTCATTTTAAATACCTCCAGATTCTGTCCAATCAGATGAGCTCTTTACAATTAGTGTCTGGTCAGCGCAGCACCTGATTGGTTCTTGTTAATTGTCTGTGTTGTGCTCCGCCCCCAGTCCCGTTACACACTCCCAGAGTTCCTCACTCGTTTTCTTTTCTCTCCTTTCAGACTTCTGTCCCCTCACACTGGACATCAACACGGCACACAGAGTCCTCCGTCTGTCTGAAGGGAACAAGAAGGTGACATATGAGGGGACAGAGACTGAATATTCTGATCATCCTGACAGATTTGACTACTGGTGCCAAATTCTGTGCAGAGAGGCTCTGACTGGAACTCGCTGTTACTGGGAGGTGGAGGGCAGTGGACTCTTCATTAAGATTGGAGTCGCATATAAAGGACTGAGCAGGAAAGGAGGAGGCGATGAGTGCGGCCTTGGATACAACGACAAGTCCTGGAGTTTGCAGAGGTCTGCTTTCCAGTGCTCTGTGCATCACAATAAGAAGAGGACTGTAATCAGTGCCCCCTACAGCCCCAGAATAGGTGTGTATCTGGACTGGCCTGCTGGCTCTCTGTCATTTTATGGCATCTCACACACAATGACCCTCCTGCACAGGTTCAACACCTCCTTCACTGAGCCCCTCTATCCAGGGTTTAGTGTGTGTCTTCACTCCAGTGTAACAATCAGCCATCTGACACCATGTGACCACTGACCAGTAAACTCCACCGGTCACTTGATATCCCCACAAGCGCAGGTCCTCTTTGAGTTTAGGGTGAAATTAATTTTACAGGATGGGTGGGATGGAGGGGGCAGTACCTCTGTGATTGAATTTGTGGATGAGAATGCGGCTGGGGGGTCTCCATTATTATTGGATTTGAGTAGCCATTAAGGTGTGTGCGTGTCACAGTGACACCTCAGACCTACAAATACCGGTCTGATCAGCAGGGGTCACTGTTGGTGTGTCAGCCTGAAGGACATGTGGCTGTGAATCAACAACTATTGAGGCCCCCAAGTGTCACTGAATGTCACCTGTTAAGTAGGACAGGCATGTGGTCCTGCTGGATCAGCACAACTGAAAGGCGCTATACACACTCGGCATCGAGAGCTCTTGAATAGTGACTATATTAGGAGCAGAGAGTGACAGATGGGACTGGAGTTGTCCACTCACCAGACATTTTGTGACACTCCATTGGTCACTCAAAGGGTCCTTCACTTCAGAATGAATTCACTGTGAATGTCTGAAGACGAGGACTCACCGGTCAGTCAGATGTCAGCCATACTGACAGAGTTTGGTGTTTTAGTTGATGTCACATTAAACTTTAAACTGCACCTCCTCCTTGTCCCTAGATTTGTCACTCTTGGTACCCTGAAAGCTCCAACATCTACAAAAAATGAATTATTGGTGAGTTGGCACACATTTGACATGGATGCACATGTGTGGCTCTGCAGTGGACTGGCACCCCGTCCAGGGTTGGCCCACCTTGTCCACAAACCTGAAATTGAAAAGCAGATAAGAAAGACAACGAATGGACAGAAGGGGTCACTGATTGGTCAGTCGCCACACTACTGCCTCTTGTGGCCACTCTAAATATTACACAGCAATTTATACAAAAAGGAAATCTAAAAGATAAAAGCAGAAAGCATTCAGTGAAATCCTGAGCAGTGAAACATGAAAGGAGAGAATGAGAAACAATCAGAGAGTCAGACGAATGGAGACTTTAACAGGAGGACTGAGGGGTGGGACTGAAGTGCAGTGGCGCCCTCTAGTGGACACCCGCCATATTACACACATGGGAAAGGGGGGAGAAAAGAATAGAGTGCAGTGTAGAAGAAATAAGAATAAAGTAAAAACACAAGAATAAAACACCTGAAATAAAGAACTTTAAATATTATATCTAAAACTAATTAAGATTTAAATGAATTAAGAACAAAATAAGGGAGACACAGTCACATGACCTTCAGAGCCGACAGCTGAGCTGATTCTTCTGTAGCCAAACTGCCCCACCCTAGTGGCCACTCTCAATATTAAATGAATGGCAAGGCTGAGGGGAGGAAAGATTTGGGTTTGATCAAATGGATATTTAGTGCGGATTTCTTAATATTCTCATTACCTTTAAGGAGAGTGCAGCTTTGTTAGGTTATGGAAGATTCTCTATGGGAAAAGAACATTTATTTGAATTAAGCTTTTTAATAATGGTTATGTATTAACAAAATACAAATCTAATAATTCTTTGCATTTTATAAAATGAACTCCCAGTGGTGTCTGGTGAATAAACAATCAGGATGACTGACATTTGTCAAATCTGGTCATCTGTGACCTTCTGACTTGTCACCACCTCTGGTCACATCTCCTGTGTTGTCTGATCTGAAGATATAACACTCCGTATTGATGATCCATTTCTTAATAGCGCTGGAAAAGTCAGAATATGACAATGGGGTGTGTAACAAATAAGATGTTGGTTTGGATTGAATATTTGATTTGTAAGTCTAGCAGTGAAATCGATCATTTAGACCTGAGCAGTGCTCTCCATTCTACATCTGAGTGTCTGCACTCTGTCATGTGTCCCGTGTGCCCCTGTGTGTCTGCTGTGCCCTCGTATGCCCACCCCAGCCTGACCCCCCCCCCCCCCCACACACACACACACACTACTGAGATGCTCAGTTACTCAGTTAATAAAGATGGACGTTAAATGGTGAATTTGACACTCATGAACACCACAAGAAGTTGAAGTGCAGTGAGGACTGAAGTCAGCTGTGATGTTTCATTTTGGGTTTCATTTATGCCTTAGCGCGGCACAGTGGTGCAGTGGTAGTGCTGCTGCCTCACAGTTAGGAGACCCTGGTTCGCTTTCCGGGTCCTCCCTGTGTGGAGTTTTCATGTTCTCACCTTGTCTGCTTTGGTTTCCTCCCACAATCCAAAGACATGCAGGTTAGGTGGATCGGTTAACATCAGTCTGGGTTCTGTTTGGGTACAGGTGTGATGGGGAGCAGTTGGCCCAATTGGTTTAAATTATGTTCACAAAGGGTTAATGTGCAGGGCACCTTATTCAAGTTAGTGACATTAAAAATGGTGTCCCACTGGGGCCGCTGCTCTCTTTAATAATATTTATAAATAAATGAGAGAGGAGAATCACAAAGAGAGAGGGAGACTAAGACTGACGGGCTGACTTCATGTTGAAGTTGATGACGAGTGAAGTGTTGTGTGTCACTGCGGTGTGAGAGTTCACTAAAACACAACGTCTGTTCCTGAATAAGTAAAGAACTAGCGGCAGATAATATTCAGTCAGTGAGTTGTCTCAGTAAGACAGAATTAGAGTGTGAAAGGTCTTAGTGTCAGGACAGGGGGCTCTAGTAAGAGGTGGGCAGCACGAGTGCTCATGAATAGGAAGAAGTCCAAACGGTGTAAGCAGAGGCAAAGAGCTGAAAAGAGGGGAACACAGACAGGAAAAGTCAAGTTGAATAACTTCATGGAGAGACACCCAGCAGGCGGTCGAGCATCACAGGAGCTGAAGGGGTTCCAGTGGGTGTTACAGAACTGCACTGCTTAGCTAACCTGATATTCATCTGAACAACTGAACTTAAATAATGTACATTTAATAAAAAGTGATCCTAATTTTAAAATGAGGCTAGCAGAACGCAAATCCTGTTTGATGTTGGACTTTTGGAGGGCGGCTTGGACGGGTCAGTCCTCCTTGAAGGCCACGTCTGCAGGAGACCCCCAGCTGGTCAAGCCCCTTGAACCTGGAGGAGGAGGTCACTGGCCTGTACTGTAGTAGACAATTGGTGGGCCTGGACCAGGTGTCTTTCAAGGAGATGGAGTGCATGGTGTGAACTGCTGTTACTCCTGAATGCTTACTGTGCTATTGGGAGTGGAATTCCAAACCTGCTGAGATGTCTGACACCCCACTGCTCACTCATCACTTTATCTTATTTAACAGGTAAAATCTCAATCTACCGGTAAGAATAAAGTGTGAAGAGGACCACTTAAAGTTAGATGAAACTGAAATCACCATCCAAGGAACTTCTAGAAGCTTCTTTAGAATTCAGTGCAAGTGGATTCATGTTGTCCTTACTTAAGAATGTTGAGTGCCTGTTAGCCCTTCAGATGCTTCAGTATCTTCAAGTGACGACTACATGTTGGGTCATCTGACTTCACGGCTCTCCTGATGGGATGTTCAGGATGACAGAGCTGAATTGAAATGAGATATGGGATTACTTTTTGTGTGGTTGATTACTGTGAGTAACATTAACGTAATGTAATCTTATAAAATGAATGCTGAGAAGAAGACTACAAACAACAGACAATGAACGTAACACCATACATTACATAGACCATCAGGTGATAAACACAAGCAACACTCCTGGATTTGTAAGTGTGGCCTGATGGTAGCCTGTCCCTGAACCTGCTGCAGCTCACAACAGAAAATCTCAAAATTGGGCCCGATGTCTGACGTGGTTTACAGACTCTATGGCACGGACCACCCTGCTCAAATTACTGAAGGACAGACGAGATTTACTTCATGAATGTGACATGCATGTACCGTAGCGGGAGACCCCATAAATGGCACAGTGTAAGACCTCCGCCATGTTTCAGCAGTAACAGGATCAAATGTTCATTTCAAATGGTGCTGAGAGAAGGAAAAGAAAATGCAAGCAAATCACAAGCCGTAACAGTCAGGTACTCACCTTTCACAGGTTGTGTGTTCAGAACTAACATCAAATTCTGACATCAGATGACCGAGTATTTATCTTGTGCCAGAAACATTCTGTTGAAAAAGTCACAGACATTAAATTTCATCTGACACAAATCAGCCCACCCTGTGTGCTGTCCAAGCCCCTCTGTGATGATTCAATGAATTCTCAACTATATGCCAGTCCACCTATCTTGGTATCATCTGCAAACTTAACTAGCTTGTTCCTTATATTCCTATCTAAATCATTTATATATATTAAAAATAGGAGCGGCTGTAACACTACCCCCTGCTGGTCACCACTCTTAACATCGGCCAATTCTGATGAGGCTCCTCACACCATCACCCTCTGCTTCCTGTGCCTGAGCCAATTCTGCATCCATCTACAAACATCACCCTGAACTGCCACTTTTTTTTAGTCTGATGCCCACCCTCTCATGTGGCACCTCATCAAATGCTTTCTGTATGTCCAGATAAATAATCTCATCTGCTCCTCTCCGGTCATATCTTCTTATTGCTTCTTCATAGAATTTCAGCTCCTCTTCTGACCCCATGCTGTCTGTTCAGTTAAACTCCTGTACTTGCCATGTGTTGCTCATTCTTATCCTTAATATTTGTGTCCATTCATTTCCTGTGATGTGCATTAGGCTCTTGGATCTCTCTGGTCACCCTTTTCATATAACAGGATAAGATTTGACATTTTCCAGTCCTTTTGGAATTTCCCCAGTGCACAGTTACATCCTAAAAATATGAATCAGGAGTTTATATCTGTACTTGCTAACCGCCTTAAGAACTCGAGGATAAATACAATAATAATAATAATAATAATACATTTTATTTATATAGTGCCTTTCCCATGCTCATGGAACTTATTAACCCTTAAACCGCCGGCTATAGTACCTTCCCAGTGCCATTTGCCAGCACGCCGGAGCTGATCAGTCCGTGCCGTGTATTCGTTGAACAGCCAGCTCGAGCCCACTGGCGCCCCCTACAGCACTGCAGCCTCACTGTCCCTGATTGAGCCGCTGCACTAGACTGGCCTGCCAGCGTCAGCGCTTACCTCTGTGTGTTTGTGTTCAGCCCGTTCAAGCGCAGTTGGCTCGGTGATTTACTGAATGTCATCAATGGCGTCAGTTACACCTTGTACATGTAATAATAGATTGCTGCAGTAGTTTTTTAAATAGTGTTTACAGTTCATTGGCAGGGTGTAAAATGATGAGTGTTACAGTATTTGTGGTGCTCTTTGCATGAAAAAAATGTGCTCCATTAAAATTTCACATTTTGTTTGTGAATTGTGACGTTTACTTAAAAAGTGCAGCAAAAACGTATTTGGCGTCCAGGGGTGCATTAACCCCCAAGTATGTATCAGTTTATATTATTCAGAGCTTTATTTAATACTGAATTGTAATCGTATACTTCGTGGCATTTCTTCGTACTTGTTCGGCCTGATCGACATGTCAGTTCGCGGCACTGTAGGTCGCTCTGTCTCTGTCACTAATCTTTAAATTGAATCTGGAAGTTCTTTACTAGTCGTTACGGTTAATAGTCCATAAGAATACGTGCAGTGGTGCAGTGTGACACTCAGTCTGTAATCGCATACATTTATATTTAAAGGTGCGTATTCACTTATTCACATATTTGCTTGTACGGAGTTCTCGTGATTTTAATAATTTCATACTTAGTTATAAATGTATTCTCTTTTATAGTTTTAACTTGGATGGGAAAAAGAAAAGTTGATCTTGAACAGGGGTAGTCAACCTTTTTATACCTACCGCCCACTTTTGTATCTCTGTTAGTAGTAAAATTTTCTAACCGCCCACCGGTTCCACAGTAATGGTGATTTATAAAGTAGGGAAGTAACTTTACTTTATAAAATTTATAAAGCAGAGTTACAGCAAGTTAAAGCATATAATAATAATTACTTACCAAGTACTTTATGTCGGATTTTCTCTAAGTTTGGCAGAATAAATCTTTATAAAACAATCTAGTATAGTTAAATCTATCTTTTTATTTATACTTTGCATACATAGAAATTACATTAATTTATTGAATTATTAGTGGGATCCCTGAGGCTGATGCTGGGAAACTAAATATTGAATATCCGGTTCAATTTTTGTGAGGAACAAACAAAGGTCTCACCTTTCAAAAATATTCATGCGGTTTCTTTCTTTGGTCATAATATGATTAACAGCACTAAATCCTGATTCCACAAGATATGAGGTACAGAAAGGTATCAATAAACTGAATACCATTTTCCACATATTTGGATATAAGACCGGCATTTTTTTATTTTTCCATAGGTTTTCATATCCACCACTGTCGAATTTATGTTTACTTTCCTCAAATTTCTAACAGTTCTTCTTGGCAGGTTGTATCAGCCTCTTCAATATTTGCGGTAAAAGGATTTTTCATCCAGTCATATACCTTCAATTTCAAAATATCTTCAAATCGTTTTTCCATTTCCAATTTAAGTTCATTGAGGTGGGTACTGAATCTGTCAATATCCTCTGGAGTTACATCAACTTTTATAGATGATAATTGAGGAAACTGATGAAATTCTCTCTTCAATAGATTATGACGAAGTAGTTCAAGTTTGGCAATAAATAATAGCCCAATACTTTGGCAAGCTATAAGAGTTTTATTAGCTCCTTGAAGCTACAAATTGACATCGTTAAATCTCTTGAAAATATCTGCCAAGGAAAAGGCATCATTCTTTACTGTTTTTAACTGTTGACACAGATTGGTCTCATTATTACTTTCAAAAAATTGTATTACACTATCATATAATGCTACAAATCTAGCCAAAGATGTTCCCTTTGACAGCCACCGAACTTCTGTGTGCAAAGTAACTTAATAAAATCTTCATTATTGTCTTGGCAAAGCTGCCGAAACATTCTATCATTCTTTGCATTGGATTTGATCTTGTTTACGGCTCGAAATATTATAGTTAATGATAAATGAAGAGATTGGTACTTAGATGTTTTCTTACAAGATGTTGTCTGTGCACCACACAATGAATACATAAAACATTTGGCACTTCCTGCTTCAAATAAGCAACAAGTCCACGATAGCAACCTACCATTGATGGTGCTCCATCAGTAGCGCATGCAACAATATTATTCAAAGGAATATTATGTTTTGTAAAGTATGTTCTCACAGTATTAAATATAGATAATCCTTTTGTATCTGTGATGAGATTTATTGCGAATAGCATTTCTTCTCGTAATATATTGTTTTCATCAAAATAGCATACATATGCCATCAATAAAGCATCATTATCTGCAATGGTAGACTTGTTCAGTTGCATGGAAAATGAAGAGTTTTGGAGAATACTTATAAGTTTGTTTTCAGCATTAACTGCCATTTCATCAATTCGTCGCTTTACTATGCTATCGCTTAGGGCAGGGGTAGGCAACGTCGGTCCTGGAGAGCCGCAGTATGTGCAGGTTTTTGTTCCAACCCAGTTCCTTACTGAGAACTCAATTATTGCTGATGAAGCACATATTGCTTAAGTGACATTTTAATGCTTCATTTTAGTGGTCTCGCTTGTTAAGGTTCTCCAACATTAATTGCTTATTTCAATCTTAAACTGCTACATTCAGTGTTTTAATTGCTCCTTATTAGCAACTAGCAAAATACCCGCGCTTCGCAGCGGAGAAGTAGTGTGTTAAAGAGGTTATGAAAAAGTAAAGGAAACATTTTAAAAATAACGTAACATGATTGTCAATGTAATTGTGTTGTCATATATATATACATATACACATATACACACACATATACACACATATACAGATATATTATATATACATATACACATATATTTTTTATATATATATATTTTATATATATATATATATATATATATATATATATATATATATATATATATATATATATATATACACATACATACATACATATACACACATAGATGCACTTACAATAACATAGAAATCAATATAAACAACATTAACATCATTATCATATGAGAATATGAAGTAATATATAAGAAGCACATTTCATATAAATATAAATTATTAAACAGTAAAATCTTCTTGTATAATTTGCTACCGTGGCTTTTCGTTGGTCTGTCCAGGATTTTAAATCACATGTAGCTTGCAAACCGTTTCACGTATTGACTTGAAATGTGGTACACATATAATACGTCACGTCTGCTATCCGCTTTATGGGTGATGATTGTATTACTCTTTTTATGTTTATTTTATTTTAGAATCAACTCCTATCTGCGCACACCAGGGCGGCCGTGGGCAGATGCGTATGGTGTATTCACTCCATGTTATCGTGCATTGCGCTGTCACTGGTATTTTCATAAAAGAATTTGAACAATATATAAGAAGCGTATAAATTATTAAACAGTAAAACATTAACATTTAAGAAGTAAAGTTACATTGAGTACTACTGCAGTGAGTTCGGGTATACCTCATTTTTTCTTTGCCCATTACATGCTTAAATGTATACATTTTTTGGTGTACCTACCTGAGAACACGCGACATATAACCGACCGTGGGAGAAGCATGGATTTTAAACACGCGTTGAGTTCATCTGCTGGTCTCCCTCGTGGAATAACTGGTAATGTTTGACTAAAATCTACAGCGAGTAAAACGACATTACCTCCTTTTTTTTTTTTACGATCTCTGAGATCTTGCTTTTTTCGGTTCAAGGCTTCATAAGCTCTTTTATGTTCAATGTTGTACTTAATAAGTACTAATTATCCCAAACCATCATCTTTGAATGTTGCAAGACTTTCGCCTTGTATGTAGATCGGGGTAATTACATTCATTGCATTCCTAGTCTGAATCACAATCTGATTGTATGGGTGGTTACCTGGCAATGTAGGGTTGCCACCCGTCCTTTAAAATACGGAATCGTGCCGCGTTTGAGAATGAAATTGCGCGTCCCGTTTTGAATCAATACTGGACGGGATTTATCCCGTATTTTTTTTATCATTTTTTTTTTAAAGCAGCGTCTCATGCAAATCATCCCACACGCATTTTATGAAGATGCCTCCTTTCCTACTTTTGATTGGGTAATACTTGATGTCATCGTTAGTTTGATTGGTGTTTTTAACTGTCCAGTGAGGAGGGCGTGTCTTTTAAGTACAGTCTGCAAAGTGTTGGCACTGAGATATGGCGTCAGCGCCATAGTTGAAGCCCCTAACGTTGCGGTCAGCAAGTCGGCTAACATCCGCCATGTGCCGTCTTTCAGTTGCGAGAAGCAGATCATAGAATGGTTGAAACTGTTGCCCCTAACGTTGCGCCACGGCGTGTGCTTCGTTTATACCTCGTGTCTTCTCATTAAACTTTTATCTCGCGAATATGTTATTGCAATCCGCAGCGGGAGCGTTTCTATTAACTTAATTTAAACTTACGTTTTACACCGTGCTTTGTTTCCCTTATGAACATGCTTGTATGCTTAACTCGCTCCGTTCTCAATTGTTTAATTAATTTTTTGCTCTTCGCTGTTTGCGGCTGTTCCTCCATTTCCCCCTATTTCGTTCTTTTATCTCGCGAATATGTTATTGCAATCCTTAACGGGAGCGTTTCAATAAACTGATTGAAAATAGTTTTGCATTTACCTTTTTAGTAAAAGGCGAGCTTTTAAGCCTGAGAAATCACCCCGTAAATGCACACGTTTAATTGGACATGTGTTAATATGTATGGTTACACAGTATTAAAAGACAGTGAACAACGTCAGTTACCTTTCTTCCCGCGTTTGATAAAAGGTGAGCTTTTAAGCCTGAGAAATCACCCCGTAAATGCACACGTTTAATTGCACATGTGTTAATATGTATGCTCACACAGTATTAAAAGACAGTCAAAAATTAACGTAATTTACCTTCGTTCCCGCGTGTGACTCGTGCTGTAAATGTCTTCCTTGTTTTTAGTTCACGTGATTACGTAGGAGGCGTAATGACGCGATACGTGACTCCGCCTCCTCCATTACAGTGTATGGACAAAAAATATGTTCCAGTTATGACCATTACGCTTTGAATTTCGAAATGAAACCTGCCTAACTTTTGTAAGTAAGCTGTAAGGAATGAGCCTGCCAAATTTCAGCCTTCCACCTACACGGGAAGTTGGAGAATTAGTGATGAGTGAGTCAGTGAGTGAGTCAGTCAGTCAGTGAGGGCTTTGCCTTTTATTATTATAGATAAGATGTAAAAGACAAAGCAGCCAGCAGTTCTCCAGCTAGCTTTTTTCCAATTACATCTGTGTGTGTTCATCATGCACGGTTTGATTTAATAAAACACTTAATAGAAAAATGTGACAGACTGAAAATGATCTGTTTTAGGCTTCAAATCATTTGGATGATATCCTTGGAAAGGAAAAAAAATCTACGATATAAAAGCCTTACATTGCACAGACTAACAAGCCATAAAATTAAATAAGGTCTGAGATTGGCAATGATTGGTTTCTAATTAAGCAATTGGGTTGGAATGAAAACCTGTAGCCACTGCGGCTCACCAGGACCGACGTTGCCTACCCCTGGCTTAGGGGCAACGTTTTTAAAATTTGAGGTATATCTTGATGCATTACTGTTGAGATAAATCCTTTTATAGAGGGTATTATTACAGTTTCTCCAATATTATAGCTTTTACCACTTTTTGCAATTAATTGTGAAATGCGATAAGTGGCAATTAATCCATCTTCGTTCGTTGTATGTTGTTTCTTAAATGATGCAACGATAGTTGAACGATTTTGATTTTTTATATATATTTCCTGAAAATATTCAATGGGCTTGTCCTTGTCATTTGGATGCTTTGTAGAAAGATGTTCTCGCAATCGACTTGGCTTCATTGCCTCATTGGATAATGTTTTATGGCACAATAAACACATTGGATGTTTTTTATTTGCAGCAGATTCTATGAAACCCATCTTCAGATACTCTGGCGAATAGCCGCATGCGGATTTCTTTTTTTGAGACATGGGCTCACGATATTTCACAATATTTTGTTTGAAGCAGTAAGCACGTGCTTGCTCTGAGAAATCTAATTACGTACTGACTTTAGTTTCGGTTACGTAACGATTTAGCTTCACTTACGTAACGTGAACAAAACTTATGCGCTTGAAGTCTGTTGCATGGTCGCAACTTTTGGAAGGCTGCGCGCTTTTCTGATCCGGTATGCGAGACGTCCTTCTCGTCTCCTGGCGTTGGTCACGCAGGATCAGGCGTTCCGGTCGCTGGACAGCACAGCGTACGTTGGACGTGGATGGTCAGTCAAGGCGCTGGCTATCATGATCCGTTTTCGTCAGACCGTAATGTTGAAAGATATGTGGATCCAACAACAGCCGTTGGGAGTCAGGATCGGGATGTAGTAATCGTAGCTCCTCGTACATTGAAATGATGAATGTGTTGACAGAGTAACAAATGCTGGGTACCTCTAAGTTGAGGATTGCCGGACGTTACAAGTGTCGTGGTTGAGCGAGAGTTTGTCGAGACGAGACTAAGTTAGTGAGTATCCGTGGTTGTGCGTTTTATAAAATTTTATGTAGCAGGTGTTGGCCAATGGCATCACTTCTTTTGCTCTCGGATGCGGGCCAAGTGGTCGCGAAAGAGGTCGGGTGCAGTACCAATACAAATGCCCTGTAACAGAGTCTGACCGCTGTCCTAATCTTGACTGGTCAACAGTTAGTCGATTAGTATGTAATCGCAGCGCCGTTTGGTTGCTCCGCTACTGCCCACCATGAAAGCTGGAACGCCCGCTAGTGGGCGGTAGGGACCAGGTTGACTACCACCACTTTAAACAATAAGGACAGACAGTTGAGCTCCAGCCCATAATAGTCGAGTCGCGGCTCTGATGAGCTCAGCCCCGATTGGCTTGAGTCATGTTCTTCATTTAACACGGCTATTTCTAGTAAGTTAAAGTATCAAATTGTACAGAAATACTAAAAGTAGTTGTAAAGGATAAAAGACATTAAATAAAACAATACCGTTTTAAATATCACAAAACTGTAATGCCATGTCAGCTGTAGATTTTACTGTATCCCTCCAGCAGCACTAGCTTGTGTAATGTTTGTATTTTTTTTTTTCCCATTAAACATATCAAAGTCTCCCTGTTACAGTGAAACCACACCAACATTATTCCTGATAAGAAAAAAAAAATCATTTCAATTATTTCTAATTGGACTCAGTATGAGACAAATTGCTGGCAATGAAACCTGAACGCGCCCTGTAAAGTTATATTGTGCGGCGCCACTTTAACAAAGTTTTCTCGATGACGGCTTTAGAGGAAAGTGGAAAAAACGTAAAAAACGAGGAGAGCTCGAGAAAAATCCGAAATGAACGACGGGGCCGTGCGGGAGTGAGCGGCTGAACAAGCGCGTGACCGACGAACAGCACATTTCGGAGCATGCGCGAAATCAAAAGGCGAAGCAGCGCGGAAAAGTGCAAGAGAGCGAAGAGAACAATCCCGATTTAACGAACCTAAACGTCAGATGTAGCATTACGTTTCACGGGACACCAACCGGAAAATAAAGTAATGTAGCACTAGCAAAAAAGTGCGCGACCCCCGTCATCCACAGTAAACTCGTGAAGGTGCGATTTGCTGTGCCGCCTCCTGCACGTAGTGCTCAATCCCCAACACTTAAAAGCGATCCACGCGGCGTCAGGCACCTCCTCAAATTTAAAGCCGCTCAGCATGTCTCGATCTTCCTCACTGCTGGCATTCCCACTCGTACGCGATCGCCACATTCGACTTTGTCTCACCTTCTGCGACTTTGCTTGATCTTATGGCCTTGAAGAACTCGGACCGCTAGAGTCTTTTTTGAGACATCTAAATGCAGGCGGAGAGTCACCTGTGTGTGCCCCCCCGCCTGGAAAACAATGAGTTTAGTGGTTAGGGTACCTAAGTGACTCATCAGAAAAGCTAAACAACAGGTCACAGGTCAGTGACCCAAGGAATGGGAGGTCAGAATAAATACTGAAATGCTTGTAACAGGTGTTTGTCCATCAGGGACTTTAGATATCTACTTAAATGAATGGCATTTACCAAAGTAGTCAAGACATACACATAGCTGAAGGACAGGCCATATGTGAACTCCACACAGTAAAAGTCACACCTCTTCTAGTCAGTTTGAAGGAGAAGTAGGAGGGAAGCTATGAGTGTTAACTCCAGGGCAAAGGCCTTGGGCAGGACCAGGAGATGCTAGAATTGCTCTTTTAAGAGTCTCTCAGCTGCCCTTCTGCTTTACAGATTATACTCCTATGTGGAGCAACCAGGGTAGACGGTTTATGGACCAGATGGAGCCGACGCACCCCCTACACTAAAGTCTTTTGGGTTAGCTGATTAGCCAAGACCAGAGCAATATGTGACACTGAACTTCACCCTTACCAAGAACTGTACCTGGCAACTATGAGACAAGAAATTCCATGAAATTGGAATATCCTGAAGTGTTACCTTTGTCTGTTATGAGAACACTGAAATGACTGTGACTGTACATAATAATGTATCTGTCTGGTTGGCTATGATGAATTGTACACCTGATGCTAATGGGAGTATTGAAGGGGGACAACAGCTGACTGCAGTATCTACCCCTGAAAATGATGTGATACAAGATCAACCAATTGGACAAGAATAGAGAAGCATTGTTGGCGAAAATGAATTGTGTCATTAAAACCAACACAACATCGCCTAAGTGAACACTTAGATACAATCCTATCAGTCCAACTGTTCACGTCATTAGTGATAGGCCAGTAAGCTTAACAGGCATCACAGGAAAATAATGGAAGGAATTATTAAGGATAAGATTGAGCAACACCTGGCAAGGACAGGAATTATTAGGAACAGTCAGCATGGGGTCAGAAGAGGGAGGTCGTGTTTTACTAACATGCGGGAATTCTATGAGGAGGCAACAAAAGGATCTGATCAGAGTGGAGCAGATGAGATTATTGATCTGAACTTTCAGAAAGCATTTGATAAGGTGCCACATGTGAGGTTGGGCATTAAGCTAAAAGAAGTGGCAATTCAGGGTGTGGTGTGTAGGTGGGTGCAGAATTGGCTCAGACACAGGAAGCAGAGGGTGATGGTGTGAGGGGCCTCATCAGAACTGGGTGATGTTAAGAGTGGTGACCAGCAGGAGGCAGTGCTGGGGCTGCAGATATTTTTAATATATACAGTATTTGGGCTCATCATTATCATCATCATCATCATCATCACCACAACAGGGAGCCAACAGTGCCTCTCCCTGCAGTACCCCCAGGTGACACTCAAGGACCCTGACAGGATTGTCCCTCAGGACTACGACTCCCATATATCCCTGCAGGTGTCCTTACTGGGTCCACACTAGCAGAGCACTGCCATCTATTATACTGGAGGAGGAACTTCTCTTGATACCCCACCTCCTCCATTCCGTCCATTAATCTCTTCTTTTGAGCAGGATATCAATTCAGCGCCATCCCAGCCAGATTATTCCTCATATACAGCACTCACACTCTTTACATGAAAGACCCCCCAAACTGTGACCCCCGGCTGATTCAGCTGTTCTTCCATCGTTACATGAGGATTTTCTGTGCAATAGTAGACTCAGTTGTGCCGATTTACAGCACCTGAAACTTTAAATTGAGCTTCGTCGGTACTCGTAATTTTATCAGTGATGCCATTGCCTTGTCTTTCTTCATTCATCACCATTTGTCAGAATTGTAAATGGCGATCACGATCATCCTCTAATAACCCAGGAATCAATCTTGGCCGATACATTTACAGCCTAAACATTACATTAGACGTTCTCATCAGGGTTGTAAAAATTAAATGAAAAGAAAGAAAGAAAGAAAGAAAGAAAGAAAGAAAGAAAGAAAGAAAGAAAGAAAGAAAGAAAGAAAGAAAAAGCTGTACAAGTACCAATAACTGCAAAGTCCGTTTGTGTTTTCTAAGAATAAATCATTTTAAGCCACATTAAATTAATAAATGGTAAATCATTATAATTACAAATAATTATCTTTATAACTACATATAATTTAATCGATTAAAAAATTACTAAAAAAAAAAAAAAAGTTTCAAAAGAAAGAACCAATAATGGCGGTGGTCTCACCAAGGTGAGCAGAGTTCAGATCTCAAGTCCTCCCTGCCCAGAGCCTGCATTTCCCTCCATGTCCATGTGGGTTTCCTCCCGGTGCTCCGTCTTCCTGCCATACTCCATTGGCTGTTGTGAGTGGGCTTACCCTGCGGTGGGCTGGCGTCCTGTCCAGGGATTGTTCCTGCCTCGCATCTGACTCTTGCTAGTGATTGTGATCTACCATGATGCTTGTTAATTCTGTATTAATAATATGCCACACATGATTAGTTTCATAATGGGAAATTTCCGGCTATAACGTCCACGTATTTGAGTGTATAGTATGAAGGTAACGGTGTTTCTTAACATTACTGTTCTCATTGTTACAATATGTTATATATGGTCAGCAGGATGTGACAGACCATATATGGTTGAATTGTAATTTGAGTGTGTGACATCATCGGGTTGCGCGAGAAAAAATAAAGAGGAAGTAAGCACAAGAAAAGACCTGTGTTTCGGAGACTATTTGTATTAAGAGGGATAACTGATTACCGGAGTGAACTAAGCTTAAAACATGGTGGCAGCGGTAAAGTACCAATAAGAAAAGTGAAAGACTGAGGTAAATTGCTTCGGAAGAAGAAGAAAAAAAAAAAAAAAGCGATGGGGGAATACTTCGAAGACCTCCTCAATCCCATTAACATGCCTTCCAATGAGGAAGCAGAGCCTGGGGACTCAGAGGTGGGCTCCCCCATCTCTGGGACTGAGGTCACCGAGGTGGTCAAAAAACTCCTTGGTGGCAGGGCCACGGGGGTGGATGAGATACGCCCGGAGTTCCTCAAGGCTCTGGATGTTGTAGGACTGTCTTGGCTGACACGCCTCTGCAACATCGCATGGACATCAGGGACAGTGCCTCTGGATTGGCAGACCGGGGTGGTGGTCCCCCTCTTTAAGAAGGGGGATCGGAGGGTGTGTTCCAACTACAGAGGGATCACACTCCTCAGCCTCCCTGGAAAAGTCTATTCAGGGGTCCTGGAGAGGAGGGTCCGTCGGATAGTCGAGCCTCGGATTCAGGAGGAACAGTGTGGTTTTCGTCCTGGTCGCGGAACAGTGGACCAGCTCTATACCCTTAGCAGGGTCCTGGAGGGTGCATGGGAGTTTGCCCAACCAGTCTACATGTGTTTTGTGGACATAGAAAAGGCATTCGACCGTGTCCCTCGGGGAATCCTGTGGGGGGTACTCCGAGAGTATGGGGTACCGGCCCCCCTGATAAGGGCTGTTCAGTCCCTGTACGATCAGTGCCAGAGCTTGGTCCACATTGCTGGCAGTAAGTCGAACCCGTTTCCAGTGAGAGTTGGACTCCGCCAGGGCTGCCCTTTGTCACCGATTCTGTTTATAACTTTTATGGACAGAATTTCTAGGCGCAGCCAGGGTGTTGAGGGGGTCCGGTTTGGTGGGCTCAGGATTGGGTCACTGCTTTTTGCAGATGATGTTGTCCTGTTTGCTTCATCAGGCCGTGATCTTCAGCTCTCTCTGGATCGGTTCGCAGCCGAGTGTGAAGCGGCTGGGATGAGAATCAGCACCTCCAAATCCGAGACCATGGTCCTCAACCGGAAAAGGGTGGAGTGCCCTCTCAGGGTTGGTAGCGAGATCCTGCCCCAAGTGGAGGAGTTCAAGTATCTTGGGGTCTTGTTCACGAGTGAGGGAAGAATGGAGCGTGAGATCGTCAGGCGGATCGGTGCGGCATCCGCAGTAATGCGGGCGTTGCATCGGTCTGTCGTGGTGAAAAAGGAGCTGAGCCGCAAGGCGAAGCTCTCAATTTACCAGTCGATCTACGTTCCTACCCTCACCTATGGTCATGAGCTATGGGTAGTGACCGAAAGAACGAGATCGCGAATACAAGCGGCTGAAATGAGTTTCCTCCGCAGGGTGTCTGGGCTTTCCCTTAAAGATAGGGTGAGAAGCTCAGTCATCTGGGAGGGGCTCAGAGTAGAGCCGCTGCTCCTCCGCATCGAGAGGAGTCAGATGAGGTGGCTCGGGCATCTGATCAGGATGCCACCTGGATGCCTCCCTGGTGAGGTGTTCCAGGCACGTCCAACCGGGAGGAGGCCCCGGGGAAGACCCAGGACACGCTGGAGGGACTATGTCTCTCGACTGGCCTGGGAACGCCTTGGGATTCTCCCGGAAGAGCTAGAAGAAGTGGCCGGGGAGAGGGAAGTCTGGGCATCTCTGCTCAAGCTGCTGCCCCCGCGACCCGACCTTGGATAAGCGGGAGACAATGGATGGATGGATGGATGGATTAAGGGAAACGCGCGCCGAGCATGGAGGGTGCTGTCGGATTGAAGCCTCCAGCGAATTTTGCCTGGAATGCAATGAACATACCAAAAGCTTGGAAAGCATGGGAAGAGGAGTTTTCCCTGTACATTGATTTATCGCTTACAGATGCGGATGACAAGACGAAGGTAAAAGTTTTCCAATATCTAATCGGAGAAACCAGGAGGGAACTGAGTAAGACGCTAGGCGCTGCCCGCCCGGCTGCCGGTGAACTGACGTTGGAATGGCTGTTAACCGCGTTTAGAAACCACTGCAATCCGGCACCGAACGAAACAGTAGAAAGGTACAAATTTTTCTCCAGAAATCAGAACTCAGGCGAAATGATTTACAAGTATATTACTGATTTGAAAGTGCTGGCGGACACGTGCAATTTTGGTTCGGCTAAAGATTCACTGATTAGAGACCGAATTGTGTGCGGCATCCTGAACTCACAAGTGAGAGAACGTCTATTAAGAGAGTCAGACCTGACGCTTGAGAAATGCGTAAGGATTTGTAGAGCATCAGAACTGTCAAAAGAGAATGTGATGACCATCGAGGGACAGAAAGTTGAAGAAGTGCACACAGTACAGAGACTCCAACGAGTTCAGGGTGCCAAACAAACACTAACATCTAAGTGTAAATTCTGTGGAAAACAGCATGAGTGGAAAAAACTGAGTTGTCCAGCTTATGGAAAGCAATGCAGAAAATGTGGCAAATGGAACCATTTTGCTGCCACATGCAAAACAAAAGAGATTAAGAGAAAAGAAATACACAGTGTAGCAGAAATAGAAGAGGAACCGTTTCATGAAATCCTAAGCCTTAGTTCGCAAATGAGGGAGGACAAACAGGACAAACAACTGTTTGCAACCATGTTGATAGGAGAAAGACTAGTAAAATTTCAACTAGATTGCGGAGCCAGTTGTAACGTAATCCCCGTTCAGCTGCTAAACCCTGACACAGTGATGGAAAAGACTGAACAGATTCTGGTCATGTATAATAAGAGCACCCTGAAACCAGTCGGAAAATGCAGAATAAAAATAAGAAACCCGAGAAACAGAAAACTGTACCGGCTGGAGTTTATTGTAGTGGAGGAAACCTCGTCAATGCCCCTGCTGGGAAACAAGGCTGTGCAAGCAATGGATCTGGTAAGAATACAGCACGAAAATATTATGGCAATTGATGATATTGTTACCACAGAAAGACGCAGAGAAAAGGAACCATGGGACAAGAGCGACATGCATAGGGAGTATGCTGATGTGTTTGAGGGGGATGGATGTTTGGAAGGAGAATATAACCTAGAGGTGGATCCTGCAGTGAAATCGGTGAGGCTTCCAAAGCGAAGAGTTCCTGTGGCACTAATGAAGCTTCTAAAAGATGAGCTGGGAAGTCTTGTAGAGAGAGGCATTATAGCTCAGGTGGAAAAGAGCACGGATTGGATTAGCAGCATGGTGGTGGTGAAGAAAGCATCTGGAAAACTCAGAATTTGTATTGACCCAAGACCACTAAACAAAGCTCTGAGACGTCAACATTTTCCCTTGCCCACCATAGATGATGTTCTCCCCGATCTGACCAAAGCGAGAGTTTTTACAGTGTGTGATGTGAAGGACGGGTTCTGGCACATAAGGCCTTCAGAAGAGTCAAGCTACCTCACTACCTTCGCAGCACCATGTGGCAGGTATAGATGGATTAGAATGCCCATGGGAATCAGCCCGGCTCCGGAAGTGTTCCAGCACAGGTTGACTCAGGCATTGGAGGGGCTTCCAGGAATTTGGATAATAGCAGATGACATCCTTGTCTGTGGGGAAGGCGACAACAATGAGGCAGCTGAGATAGACCATGATATAAAACTAAGACTACTTCTGGACCATTGTAGAGACAGAAACATCAAACTAAACTTTAACAAACTCAAGCTAAGACAGAAAGAGGTGCCATACATTGGACACAGACTGACTTCCGAAGGACTAAAGATTGATCCAGAGAAGGTGAGAGCCATATTGGAGATGCCCAGGCCATCAGATGTGAAGGGACTTCAGAGATTATTAGGTATGGTGAACTATTTGTCCAAATTTTGCGCACACTTATCAGACACCTGTGACACATTGAGGCAACTGACACACAAGGACGTGATTTGGGAGTGGACTGAGGTACAGGAAGACGCATTCAACAAATTGAAACAAACGATTGCCTCAGCACCTGTTTTGAAGTACTACAATCCAGAAGATGACCTGGTTCTTCAATGTGACTCCTCTGAGACAGGCCTGGGTGCAGCACTTTTGCAGGCAGGACAACCAGTCGCTTATAGCAGCAGAGCCCTTTCAGCCACAGAAAAAGGATATGCACAAATTGAAAAAGAATGCCTAGCAATTCTTTTTGGAATGGAGAAATTTCACCAGTACACCTATGGCAGGAAAGTAGAAGTACATTCAGACCACAAGCCCTTGGAAACCATCATAAGAAAGCCATTGCTTAATGCACCCAAGAGATTACAGAGAATGCTTTTGAGACTGCAACGATATGACATTAATGTTGTCTATGTGCCAGGTCGACTGATGCACCTAGCGGATACTCTCAGCAGAGCGTACCTACCAGAGTGTGCTGAAGAAGGATCAGTGGAGACAGAAATTGAGACAATCAACATGTTGCAGTACCTACCCATATCAGAGGGGATTCTACAAAAGATACAGAGAGAAACTGCTAAGGATGAGACATTTCAGATGTTGCAGCAAGTGATAGCTCAGGGATGGCCAGAGGAGAAAACTCAGGTGAAAGAAGAGGTAAGACAATTCTTTTCGATAAGAGAAGAGCTTAGTGAACAAGAAGGAGTGATTTTTAGAGGAGAGAGAGCTCTAATACCAGTAAAGCTGAGAACAGAGATCATGGAGAGAATTCATGCGTCACATCTAGGTATGGAAAGCTGTTTACGAAGAGCAAGAGACTGTGTATATTGGCCTGGGATGAGTGCTGCTATTAGAGAATACATAGGGAAGTGTGCTGTTTGCAGAACTGTGGATATGCGTCAGCAGAAAGAGACAATGTGCGCACGTGACATTCCGATGAGACCATGGGCAAAAGTCGGGACAGACTTATTTTCATACAACAACAGAGCATATCTCATCACAGTTGATTATTTCTCCAACTTTTGGGAAATTGATTATCTCCCAGATACCAGCTCAAGCACAGTGATACACAAGCTGAAGGCCCATTTTGCACGACACGGGATCCCAGATACAGTAATCTCTGATAACGGACCACAATACAGCTCTCAGGAATTCAAACAGTGTGGCATAGCTTGGGAATTCAGGCATGTGACATCGTCTCCTGCATATCCGCAAAGCAATGGCAAAGCCGAGTCGGCGGTTAAGACGGCCAAACAGCTCATGGGAAAAGCTACGAGAGCGAAAGCGGATCCATACCTGGCTATACTAGAGCACAGGACTACTCCATCCCAGGGATTCAATGCCAGTCCTGCTCAAAGACTCATGAGCAGAAGAACTAAGACATTACTGCCGACACGGGACAGCCTCCTGCAGCCAGGTGTTGTGAACACAGAGCATGCGGTAGAACTCAACCAACGCAAACAAGCCTACTACTACGACAGAGGAGCGAAAGATCTTAGACCTCTGAAGGAGGGTGAACAAGTAAGCGTTCAGTTGGACACGAAGAGTAGAGCACATTGGACACTGGCAAAGGTGGAAAGAATGACCAATAACCGATCATATACTGTCAAGTTGGAAAATGGAACTGTTGTTCGGAGAAATCGGAAACATCTCAGGACTGTGCCGGGAGGACCACAGAGAGCAGACACACAGAACACAACTGTCAAACAGGAGCAAACTAATCATCCAAATGACGGACATTCAAAGGCAGTACCAGAGTCATGCATAACTCGCACAAACCATTCAGACACCAGCAACAGCGTTGTGATAACTAGAAGTGGCAGAATAGTTAAGAGACCAACACACTTGAGAGATTTTGTTTAAATATGTTTGACTGATCTTAAGACACTGAAGTATAATTTTGAGTATACACTGTTATGTTATGATGCACAAGTTGTAATGTTATGTTGTTTCTAGTATGCAAGAAAAAAAAAAAAAAGGAAAGATGTTACAATATGTTATATATGGTCAGCAGGATGTGACAGACCATATATGGTTGAATTGTAATTTGAGTGTGTGACATCATCGGGTTGCGCGAGAAAAAATAAAGAGGAAGTAAGCACAAGAAAAGACCTGTGTTTCGGAGACTATTTGTATTAAGAGGGATAACTGATTACCGGAGTGAACTAAGCTTAAAACACTCATGAGGTATGTCTGAAACACGGCGATGCTGATATGCTTTAATTACTTTAATTTAAAATGCTTAGATAGCATAAGTCTGAAACTAACTTTCTGCTTGTCACAAGTAACATCAATTGCTGTCATTCTTACAGCGGCCGTCGCTTCAGTGATTCTGCCTTACAATAAGCGGACAGTTCATCCTTGCAGTGGGCCTCCAGTGAAAGATGTTGTGGGCGTTCCGTGATGACGTAGTAGATATGTTCTGCGTGCTGCAGTTCCTCTCTGTTTGCTCTTACGAGACTCTAGCTCTCCGTCTTCTTCACGGCCACAAGGTCAAGCAAAGGTGCGGAAGGTGAGACAAAGTCGAACGTGGGGATCGCGTACGGGTGGGAATGCCAGCAGTGAGGAAGATCGCGACATGCTGAGAGGCATTAAATTTGAGGAGGAGCCTGAGGCCGCGTGGTTCGCTTTTAAGTGTTGGGGGATTGAGCGCTACGTGGAGGAGGAGGCGGCACAGCAAATCGCACCTTCGCGAGTTTATTGTGGATTACGTGGGTCGTGCACTTTTAGCTGCTGCTGCGTTCATGTATTTTCCGGTTGGTGTCCAGTGAAATGTAATGCTACATCTGATTTGGCGGGGGCGCGTTAACTCGGGATTGCTTCCGCTCTCTTCGCGCTCGTGCACTTCTCCGCGCCGTTTCTCCTTTTAATTTCGCGCATGCTCCGAACTGTGCTGTCCGCCGTGCACGCGCTTGTTCAGCCGCTCACTCCCGCACGGCCCCGTCTTTCGTGTCAGATTTTTCTCGAGCTCTGCGTGTTCTTTGTGTTTTTTTTCCTTTTTCCTCTAAAGCCGTCATCGGCAAACTTTGTTAAAGTGGCGGCGAACGATGTAACTTTACAGGGCGGTGTTCAGGTTTCATTTCCACCAGTATATCTCATACTGAGACCTGTTAGACATAATTTAAATTATTTAATTTTTTGGTGTTTTCTTATCGGGATCGATGCTGGTGCGGTTTCACTGTAACAGGAAGACTTTGATTTGTTTAATGGGAAATAATAAAATACAAACATTACAAGTACAGGGCTTTTGGAAATTAGGGGCGATTGGGAAAAAATTTGGTTAGTTTAAAATATGAAAAATTATGCGAAGAAATTATTTTAAAATGAGAGCAGTTTACGTAGCCACATGACTTTGACGTAGTAGAGCCTTTTGAAGTTTGTTTTCTTTAAGTAAAGCGTGTTCGAGAAGCAATGCAGTTATGAGGAATATGTGAGGAAGCGTTAATGCAAATGCCAGGGGCTTTAAAGTGAACCAATTCTTTACATTCCAATGACGTTACTTCCTATTAAGAATTGTTTTCTCAGAGAAAGTCTGTTCTCATTTTATATGAATCTATATTAAAATACGCCTGACAATATCATCCACCCATCCATCCATTTTCCAACCCGCTGAATCCAAACAGGGTCACGGGGGTCTGCCGGAGCCAATCCCAGCCAACACAGGGCACAAGGCAGGGAACCAATCCTGGGCAGGGTGCCAACCCACCGCAGGACACACACAAACACACCCACACACCAAGCACACACTAGGGCCAATTTAGAATCGCCAATCCACCTAACCTGCATGTCTTTGGATTGTGGGAGGAAACCGGAGCGCCCGGAGGAAACCCACGCAGACACGGGGAGAACATGCAAACTCCACGCAGGGAGGACCCGGGAATCGAACCCAGGTCCCCAGATCTCCCAACTGTGAGGCAGCAGCGCTACCCACTGTGCCACCGTGCCGCCCCTGACAATATCATAATTAGATTAATTACAGATGGCGCTGACTGTGGAAGCACCTTTTATTTGACTCGACTTGAATGTTGCTGTGCTGTGAACTTTTCTATACAAGTTGATAAATATTTTGTATGTCTTTATTTGTAAGTTCGATACAGCAATGTGATATATTAGTATTTCACTGGTGAGAAGCTTTCATGTTTAAAGACCCCCTCACCCCCAACAGTCTTTAGGACTTACTGAGGAATTTGATGGCCGAGTTGGTTGAACTGCTTCAAACCGGTTTGGCAAGTGACTCTCGGCAGGACAGGAAGACCCCCCAGTTGGAGAGCCTCAGCTTATCAGATGGCCTTGGGTTGGGGGTGTGAAAGGCAGAGTGTGTGATGGAGCATCAGAGCAGCTTTGGCAGGAGTGACTGTGTTTGGACTGAGAGCCGAAAAACACAAAGAAAGCAACTGGCAGCCCCCACAGGAAAGACGAACTACCAGCTGGCAAGCAGGAGCTCAACAAATGGCTTTGGGGGGGACAGGTGTGAAAGGGCCCTGTGTGCTGCCATTGGTCTGAAGTCTGCTGTTTGGGTTTTGTTTGAATCAGAGGCCATTCTGTACCACAGCGTCCTATTGGTGTGAGAATTTGGACAAAGAATGTAGATATTTGATTGCTTTGCTTGTTGGCACATTAGCAGGTTTTGTGCTGGATGCTGAGATGAAGACACCAAACGTTACATCAGGTCTGCTTTGGCTGCCCACCCAGAGAGTCGGCCCTGTTTTTAACTTGAGTTGTTCCAGTTCACACTGTAAAAAGCAATTCAAGGGACCTCTAACCATCACTTAATCAAATGCACGCTATTAGGTTCATGTTTAATGATTTTATTAAATATTTTAATTTGAAAACATTATTTAATGTGTTGACGTGAAAACATTATATTAGTAAATACGTTAGGTTAGACTTGTAAGTAATCGAAACTCAAATTTATTTTTTCATTCATTGAAAAACAAAATTCAAGTTCGACAAACCTAATCTAACGCATTGGTACTTCATTTCTCTGTGCCAAGTTCGTAACGCCATACTGCAAGTGCAAAAAACAACTACGGTCAGAGACAGAGTGGATACTTTAATCGCTGTCAAAGATGAATCTTACTTAATCCCTCCTTCAGTAATCCTGTATTATTATTTGCTCAATGCTGACAGGACTAGTAACGTTACTTTACGTCTGTAGAGGTTAAGCTACGGAGTCAGAGAGGCTAACGTGATGGCTGTCTAACTAACATTAGTCAGATGAGCAGATAAAAGCTAAGTGATAGAGAAGCCATTTCCATTGCTCTAACACAGTAAATATCATTTACGTATTTTGCATAACCGGTTAAATAGCTCTAGTGAAATTTAATGCCGTCCATCTTACCATATTTTCTCAACATCACTTTTTTGTTCCAGCCGCTAATGATTTCTCACGTGCGTTTGTATGTTGGTTAAGGATTTTAGATGCAATATTGCCTTACTGCATGTACGCCTGATGGCATATTGAGAAGATACTTCATTAATTGTAATAATCTTTCTTTGAATTTACTTATTTTCCAGTTGTTAAGTTTAGAGTATACTCCGAAGCTGTGTAGTAAAATGTGTTTGCATCTGTCAATAGAAGTCAGGTTTGACATATTTAGCAATTGAATATTACATATAGGCCTACAGTATATTTTTGTTACTGCAGTACGGCTATTTGTTAGACAATGTTTTAGAAAATGCTGAAAAATGTAAAAACGCAACATTATATTTCCAGTAAAGTAAATTTTGCAACAGTTTCATTCGTTAAGTGGCTGTAGTTTTAATAATTTAATAAGTAATTAAACTTGATAAAGCTTAAAATTATAGGCAGAAAACACTAATTACATCATCACCCTAACCCTAACCCTAACTTTAAAATCCTCTTTAATAAAATCCCTTTGAGAGTCCAGGTGTCCGTGTGTTGTGTGTCTTCTGGTGAAGTGCGCATGCGTGGGTCACAGTGCGATGCACGATATTACTGTCAGAGAAAGTTAGAGGCGTTTTACGGAAATACAAACCAGTATTACTGCGAGAGGAAATTAAAGGTACACAATACAGTGACGCATATTACAGCCACATACAAGCCAGTATTACTGTCAGAGGAGATTAAAGGCATATTACTGACGCGCACGCCTGTATTACCGCCAGAGAAAATTAAAGGTATATTGCGGACGTACAAGACAGTATTACTGTCACAGAAAATTAAAGACACACAATACACGGCGGCAGCCCACAAAGAACGGTCAGCTCAGCAAGTAAACATCAGCAAAAGAAAGGCTGAAAGAAAGAAAAATACGACCAACAAAAAGAATGAGGTTAAAGTCCCTTGCCATTTAATATAGACTGTTCCTACTAATGTTTATGCACTACTGTTCTAGCGCCCGTTATTGTAACGGGCTAAATGACTAGTATAGTAATAATTAAGTATGTAGAACTTAAAAGTGTCTTTAAAAAAGTATCCTAAATTAGTTGGGACAACTTAATTTTTATGTGCAGTGAATTTAAAAAGTTGTGTGTATCCTTTAATTTTGTAAGTAGATGGTGCTTAAAAGTAATTTAAGATCTGAAGGAAAAACCTTTTCCAGTTACTCAGTGTTGTGGGTTGGTTCTATGTAATTTTAACTAGAAGTTGTAGTAACTCAGAAAGCTTGATGCAGAGTGTTGCATTTGTTGGCCTAAAACAATTGTTTTTAGAGTGCTGGTGCACTGAAGGGATCATCTCTTTTCGTGACTCTAGAAGGTTCTCTGGCAGTGGTCTGAAGATTTTCCGTGTAGATTTCTTGCCATGTACATATTGCTCCATTGAGACTTACAAACTGCAGTCAGACAGTCGAAGTGATTGCGGCCTTCATGACCAACCTGGAAAGCCGATCTGAGATATGGAATAACTGAGATGTGAAACTACGCACAGAGGGCCCTATGGAGTCCGTTTTATTTTTTTCTGATTTTCAGTTTACATCATTTTATTTTTCCTTGATTCAGATTTTTAGGTTTTTACTTTTTTTTTTTTTTTTTTTTTTAACTGTATGAAAGTATCAACAGCTCCAGCAACACAAACAATAATGAAATGGCAGTTGACATTCCTTTTAATGAAACTGCACACTAACACAACTGTGCCTTATTGTACCTAAACATAATGGCTAGAAGTTCAGGGCATAAACTAAAGAATAATGAAAGTTCAAGGCATAATTGAGAAAATACATCTATATATTATAACTAAAAATAAAAATATAATTAGTATGTTTAAATATCTAAATTCAGCAAACTAAGAGCTGCTGGAAGGTAAGGCAGGATCAAGCAATGGGGTCAAACTCAGAACCTCTAGTAGACTTTGCTCTTTTTATAGGCAGACATTTCACATAACTAAGCCAATCCTTCTATCTGCTTGACATAAGCTCAATAACTAGCAAATGGCTCTTACAGACAGTCATTATATTTTAAGGCCCTTCAGCTCTTAAAATTCAAGTTTTGACTTTATATATTCCGAAAATCATTGTAATTGCCTGTTTTGCACCCCATAGGCACTGTATAATAGATATATAAAAAAACAGCTAAGGGGATAGATATATAGATAGATAGGAAGGAAAGACACTATATGATATACAGACAGGAAAGCTACTATATAATAATAAAATTACTGTTATTACTATATAGATAGACAGGGAGTTAAGGCAGGCAGAGCGGTGAAGGTTAAAAAGAAAAAAAAAAGAAAATTTTTTCCCCAGCAGGGAATCGAACTTGAGTCTCTGAGGCACGGCAAGTCTGCTGCACGCTGAGTCAGCAAATCTTACCGGTATGCCACGGAAGCTCTTGTATTGTTCTTGAATTTATTTCATCTTTGGACTTCAGGCTTTACACATTTTATAATTTATGCCTACATTTTGTAACATTTATTACTAAAATATGAAAAAGTTTCTGTTTTACCAATGTGTTTACACAGATTACTGTAGAAACGGAACACACATGAAATGTGTGTGTTCCAAATAATGATCTATTATTTCCACTCTAAAACTCCACTTCACTCCCAGATAATCAATCAAGTCATGAGCTGGGAGAACTTCGTGCACATTCTAAGTCGGTGGGGTTATGGAACAGCCGGCTGCTTGCAGCTTGTGTTTATCAGTACATTTAGATGACAAAAGATGCTGGCGGAGAGGTGCGAATGGATTTAAGAAGCGATGGCCGGATCTATGAGTTTTTTCAGGCTGTAGTAATTCTAGTGTTAATCAGTCCATTTTGTTTTAATGTGGAGCTGTGCTCATTTGATTGATTCCATCTCTGATACTCGCCCCCATTGAAGTCCATGATTGTGAGGAGCTTGGTGTTTTAGCTCACTGAGTGACTCTCTCTTGTCTTATATTCATTAATGCTCCTCTCACAGTTCACTGAGCTGACTGGTAAGTAGATGTCAGCCAATGCTATCTCTGTCACCCTTTACAAACAATATCTCGCACCCTTCCAGTGATCAGCCAGCTCCACAGAAGAAGAGAGACCCTCATTTGAGGCACAGTGTAAATACACTGTCCACTCTTCACTTAGCTCTGCTGATGGCTTCATCACAAGTTTTGGTTTTGTGTTTCCTTTGTTGTGTTTGTCTATAACAGGGACAACCTGGGATCAAACACTTTGACCAGCTTATATTCCTCCTTCACAGGATGGACATCCCAACAACTTAGCAAAGGCCAGTTGGAAGGCATCATGCAGGTGGTCAAACACGGCCATCTGATTCAACAGCTCCTCAGTTTTGGCACCACAGCCGTAGGTTTTTGCAGTTCCATTCATCAGGTAGGAGCCCAGAGCCTCCATGATGTTGTGTGCTGAGACTGCAGTAGGACAGCGAGTGCCCTCCAGAACTGTAAGTGCTGTTTAGTTTGACGCATCCTTCTGAGATGAAGGTTCACTTCACTTTGAGGGTATCCAGTTCTTCCTCTGTTTCAGTCAGCTTTAGCATATTTGTTACAGCCTGAGCTGATTTGTTCTCAGCCAGAAAGACCTCTTTGTAGAGGTGGATTTGTTCAGCATGGTGTTCTTCTGATTTGAACCTGCTATTCCACCTGGGGGTTCCTGCCTCCCTTGCTCAGCACAATCTCTTTAACTGACTAGAAGGTTGCCCATCTCCTTTTCCTGGCAGGCTTCTTGAAGAAAGCAGATTTTCCACCATCACTAGTGATGCAGTGCTGCCAGGTCTCTCCCACCAAACTGATGACATGACACCCTGTTAGGCGTAACCCCTTTAAAAACATCCTGCTCTGCTTTCAGAATGTCAGCTCTGCTCAAATGTCAGGAAGATTCAGCTGGTTGTTGTGAAGGAACTGAAGTGCTGCTGCCTGTGAAAAGGCAGAGAAGTTACAGCTCTCCATAAAGATAACATCTGACAAAAAGTCCAGGGGCCTCATGCATAACGCCATGCATAGAATTCACACTAAAACATGCTGTATGGACAAAAGCAGAAATGTGCGTACCACCAAAAAATTCAGATGCATAAATCCGCTCCATAAATCCCGGTCAGCATGAAAAGTAACGCACGTGCACGCACCTGCTGCCCCACCTCAACTCCTCCCAGAATTATGCCTCTTTGAATATGCAAATCAAAATAAATAGCCCTTAAGCTCAGCGTTCTGTGAAAAGGCAATGGCAAAGCACGGGGGAAAATAGAAGAATTTCAGTGAATACCAAGTGGAGGCAAAGAAAGACGTACTATTTGTTGGCTTAAGCAGTGGTATAAACAACAAAAGGAAGTTGATTGAGTGACATAGAGTGACGGAGAAACTTGAAAGCTCAAGTTCACAAAGTCGCACAGTGCCTGAAATAAAACAGAAGTTGTCAGATATCAAATTCGCCATGAAAAGGCGAGTTGTAGCCCACCGTCTGAGTGTCATATGAAACCTTATTAGGGTACAGAGAAAAAAAAAAATAGGGACACAGTAAGATGAAAAGCACGAAATTTCAACTTTAAACTAGAAATTTCCACTTTAATCAAGTAGTTTATATTTTGTCATTAAAGTAGAACATCATAAACTTCATCTTAAAATCATTTAATTTACTACTTTCTCAAATCCCATCGTAACTAAAGTAGCACGTTAAATGCTTTGTTTTGTATTTGTTCTTCTATGTGCTCTGTGTGTGAATCACTATGTGCTTCTTAAATGGGCTTTCTCTTCCTCCGACAGGACACAGAATCCATTACATTCGTGATATTACAGCTCTCTGAATAATTTAAATACTGAGATGTATACTTGATATCATTTTCATGATGATAGGAAGCTGTACATCTGAGGCTTCATCTAATGCATATCTTAAAATAATTCATTACAAAGCAAAAGCGAGCTCATCTGGAAGACATTAAATCAGGAAATTATATAGAAATAAAGAAAGAGAGATCCGCTTTTAAGGGTTCGTTGCATCTGAGGAGACACCTGATCTTCTGCTCAGGTTTGTAGGGCTGAGTTTATAATGGAAGAGTTAAATGTGGAGCTTGTGTGCCTCGTCACCACCATGAAAAATGTTTATTAAATCAGAAACATTGTTGTTAATTTATAAAAGGGAACCTGCTTACAGCCAGTGCCGTTCACTAATAACAGTTTTCTACATGAAAGACTGTTAATACTGGTTAAATATAATTTAATTGGTTACATGATTTACAGTAAATACATCCCATACAATTAGAACTACCTCCATAAAATAATCACCATAAAGCCGAATGTTTACTCGCCTATCACTGTGTTGAGAACGCGGTGCTCTCGGCTATCTGTGCTTTCATCAACTACAACATAAATTTTCTTGCCATGAGTCTTTCAAAGAACGTCCAATATAGGTTGTTCAAAGACACAGGCCAATGAGTTTGACGAAGGCTGCTTTCAGTTTCTGGCAGCACACGTCCCAGTTTACAATGCTTAATAAAGAAAGGACGCATCTTCGTCATTTTTTCTTTCGAGCGGTATGTCCGACTCTGCACACAAGGCCACAAAGTCCTCCACAAACAGGCGTCTTGCATCTGGCGATTTTGTTGTTTCCGCTGTTGTTACCTGTAGGTGAACACCTATTGATCTTAATTTCTCATTGTTCTTGAGATGGGTTTTAGATTTGATGCGGTCATTGCAAGTATATTCTTGTGTCCAGTCTATGATGTGCTGACAAAACTTGCAGAAAAGTTGTTGTCCAGATTCATAAAAGTCGCCGAAATATTGTTGTGCCCTCAATTTTGCAGTTAAGTTCATGTTTCTTAGTTATTTGGACGTAGTTGGAGTATCTGATTCTGCTGGCTTTGACATTTCTGTCTCATGCAACTAGATAATTCACGTGCCTTTAATGAGAAAACATACAGGAAAGACGCACACAAACAGATAGAGGCGCAACTAAATTTCTACAAAGAATTGTGTTCTTGTGAAAAACAACAAACTGGAAAATAGTATCTGACTGATAGAACTACAGAGTATTCAATTGTTTTAATATATTGGGAAGATGTGTAACAGTCACCCCTTCAGTCTCTAAATTCCATACATTTCTGTTTTTAAATCTAAAATCTGTTTTTATGTGTTCTGTGATTCCGTTCATGTTTTCTAAATCATTGGGCCCTACCCATATAATATCATCAACATGGCATGCAGGTTTTCCAGTCACGGTGCCATCTTCATCCAGCCAGTAACAAACTGTGGTGTCCACTTGTGAAACTTCTCCACTTGTCTCCAGCGTGATCTCCTTTACTTTATTGTACCAGTGAAGTGCTGTGACTGTGAGACCACACTGACATTTTCTTAGCCTCCAGTTTTCCTACACTTTTAGCCTCAGTATGTGGATGAACATAAGTTTATAGTGTGACAGTAATGCCCATTGTTACTAGACTTGATTTTTCTACAAAAATGAATGTGATAATAATAATAATAATAACACATTTTATTTATATAGCGCCTTTTCCATGCTCAAGGCGCTTCACAGAGTCTTAGGAAAAAAAAAAACAGCAGGGTATATGTAACATTGGATATATTTTCCTGAATAGAACAATGAAACAGATAACAAAGCATTAAATAGAATAAAGAACAATAAACCAGAGTGAAATGCTATCTTCAATACTAAATTAAAAACCTAACAAATAACCTAATTTGTGATTTAACAGACACACAAATTATCCTGAGCACCTGGACAGAGAGGTAAACTGAAAGAAAGGGCAAAAAGTGAAGTGAAGTTAAAAGCCTTCCTAAATAGCTGAGGTTTAAGTTGTTTTTTAAAAGAATGAATGGAGTCCGCTGATCTCATTTATTTTAGGATGTCATTCCAAAGTCTGGGTGCTATGGAGCTGAAGGCCCTGCTGTCACCCATAGAGTGCAGGTTAGTGTGAGGCACAACAAGATTACCAGAATCAGAGGATCTTAGTAGGAACAGGCACATAGTGATGGAGAAGGTCACAGGTGTAGTCCAGTGCAAAGCCATTTAAAACTTTGTAGGTTATTAATAGATTTTTAGATTCAATCCTATAAGACACCGGGAACCAGTGAAGGCGAAGCAGGATGGGTGTGATGTGCTCGCTGTTACTGGTCTGTGTAAGGACTCTTGCAGCCGAGTTTTGAATTAACTGGAGCTGTGATATAAGCTTAGAAGGGGCACCTGCCAGCAGCAAGTTACAATAATCAATGCAAGATGTGATAAAAGCAGGGACAAGTTTCTCAGCATTAGAAAAGGAGAGGAAGGAGCGAACACGGGATATTTTACGGAGGGGAAAGTAAAAAAAAATTCCCTAATGTGGTTTATGTGAGCGAAAATAAGAAAGGGAGGAATCAAAAATGACACCAAGATTACTTGCATCAGAAGAAGGTCTGATGAGATCACTGCCAAGAGTGACTGAAAAGGAGCTCATTTTCTTAAGTATCGCTTTAGTGGTGATTTGTAGGCGTTCAGTTTTGTTGCAATTTAATTTTAAAGAGTTCTGCTCCATCCAGGTTTTAATTTCACTAAGGCAGGTTGTGAGCTGAGAAAACTCTGATGAAGTTCCACTTTTGACATTGAAGTAGAGTTTAGTTTCATCTGCATAAAAATGATAACCCAGTCCATAGCTACGAATAATATGGCCAAGGAGAAGCATGTAAATACAGAAGAGAAGAGGGCCGAGGATAGAGCCCTGAGGAGCTCCTTGTGTGACTGGCGCTGAGCTGGATCTGCTGTTGCCGAGACTAACAAACTCTTGCCTATCAGTCAGATAGGACTTGAACCACTGGAGGGCAGTGCCAGAGATACCCAGCATGTTCTCCATTCTGGACAGTAGAATGTCATGTCTGACCGGAGTGTCAAATGCTGCACTGAGGTCTAACAGAATTAATATGCTGGTTTGTCCAGAGTCTGCTGCCATAAGCAAATCATTGGTTATTCATAGCAGAGCAGTTTCACAGTTGTGCTGCACCCTGAAACAGACTGAAAGGGTTCCATCAGATTATTAGAAGTAAAGTAGTTGGTGAGTTGGTAGGCTACAACACGCTCAAGAACTTCTGACAGAAAAGGTAAGTGGGAAATAGGCCGAAAATTGTTAAGATCATCACCATCAAGACCAGACTTTTTTAACATGGGGGTTACAAAAGCGATTTTAAAAGTGGCTGGCACAAACCCAGTGTCGAGGGATGTATTGATTATTGTTGTAACAGTCGGGATTATGTCATGAAGGCAGGATTTAAGAAGTGTGCTGGGGATGGGGTCCAGTACACAAGTAGTCGGCCTCATCTTACAAAGCAGGTTATTAACAAACGTGATGTGACTGGTGAGAACTTAGAGAAGGAGCTGGATGGAGTGGGAAGACGGAGAGATATAAACAGATGATATATTTATGTTAGTTGAATTATTTAGATCTTTAATTTTATTGCGGAACAAGTGGAGCAATTTTTCACAGACTTCAGTAGAAGAGGTAGTTGGGCCAGATGCAGGTTGAAGTAGTTTATTAACTACAGAGAACAAAACCCTTGGGTTATCATGGCCACTTTCTATTATTTTGCCATAATGTGCATTCTTGGCTGCAGTTAGTGCTTCTCTGTAAGCCCTTTGATGGTCAGAGAAAGCCTGGATGTGAACAGTGAGGCCAGTCTTACGTGACATTCTCTCAAAGAAAAGAAATTTTACATTTACAGGTAAGAGGAGGGAGATGTAATGAGACAGTGAAAAGCACTGCTTTATGGTCCAAATCAGTGCTGTAAGTGTTGGCAACAGATAGTCCAGATGTGCAGATCAGGTCCAGAATATGACCATCAGAGTGGGTGGGAAAATCAACATGTTGTATCAAGTCAAAACAGTCCAGTAAGGATAGGAATTCATTTCTCAGTTTACATGTAGTAATGTCAATATGGATGTTGAAATCACCAAGAAGGATAACTCTCTGGGAAAGAGAACTTAAGTGGGTTAATAATTAATTCAGATCTGATAAAAAAGATAGTGTATTTCGGGGGACGATAGACAACAATAAGTGAGAAAGACCAAATTTTGTTATTAGCTTAAGAGCCAGACACTCGAAAGACAATGGACCGTCAATGGGGATTCTTTTGATGTAAGCACCAATTCCATTGAAGCAAATGTGCCATCCATGCTGTTCATGCCAGCTGCCTTTGGTTTGTATCTAAACACGCCGTGTCCAACAGCTTAAAAGCTCACACAGCATCAGGGACAGCCATGTTATATCTACACATGCAGGTCACTCCATGTCACATCATCACACTTATGGACCTCGTCGTCACAGATTTTAGCGAGACTTGGCCTGCTGATTTGGTCATGTGAGTGACCCATGGAACTGAAACTGCACGTGTCTTGGATCAACAATAATTAGGAGATTTAAGATCACCAAAGTTTGAACACTGTTCTGGATTAGGACTTTGACTCGCTATTTCTCTTTAAAGATAAGTTGCACAGAAATGGTTCTCATATTCTTTTAAAGCTCTTTTCCAGCTCTGTAGTTTGTGAAAATACTATGCTATCCCCAAAATGAAAAAATGACCATGTTATGAGTGATTATAATATTACAATTTTTTTATAACATTTTATTAATTTTATTAAAATCAAATAACATTCCATACAAGCAAGTCAAATTTAATAAAACTAGATTTAAGACAAATCATCCCCCACCTATGAGAAAGAGCTTGGTCAGCAGAGTAAAACTTTAATAATAGTAAAAATATGTTGATAAGTAAATGAATAAAAATAAAAAGAATTAAAATAAGAGGTGAGAGACTCTGCTTCCTCAATTTAAATGCTTATTCTAACATTTTATTAATTAGATCCTACAAGGTTTTCAAAAAGTTCTGCACAGATCCTCTAAGTGAGAATTTCATTTTTTCCAATTTCAAATAATATAAAACATCAGCCGGGTGCTCCGGTTTCCTCCCACAGTCCAAAGACATGCAGGTTAGGTGGATTGGTGATTCTAAATTGGGCCCTAGTGTGTGCTTGGTGTGTGGGTGTGTTTGTGTGTGTCCTGCGGTGGGTTGGCACCCTGCCCGGGATTGGTTCCTACCTTGTGCCCTGTGTTGGCTGGTATTGGCTCCAGCAGACCCCCATGACCCTGTAGTTAGGATTCAGCGGGTTGGACAATGGATGGATGGATAAAACATCAGTTACCCACTGACTTAAAAGGGGAGAGTTAGGATTCTTCCAGTTGACCAAGATAAGTCTACGTGCCAATAGTGTAGTAAAGACAATGACAGTTTGTTTGTCCTTCTCCACTTTAAGCCCCTCTGTGAGCCCACCAAACACAGCTGTTAATGGTTTAGGGGGGATTGTGACACCAACACTGTCTGAAAGGCATTTAAAGATTTTGGTCCAGAATGACGTTAATTTGGTGCAGGCCCAAAACATGTGACCCAGTGAGGCTGGAACTTGATTGTAACTTTCACAGGTTGGATCTTGGCCTGGAAACCTTTTGGACGGTTTTAAATGAGAGAGATGTGCTCGATATATAATTTTAAGTTAATTGTATGCTTTGCACATATGGAGCATGAATGAATTCTGTGCATTGCTGCCTTCCACTCCGTTTCTGAGATGTTGAGTGAGAGATCCTTTTCTCACAGTCCTCTTGGATCTTTAAAAGGAGGGACTGTAAAATGTATATATTACAGAAATGCTGTCTGAGTCCTCGAGACTTATTGATATTTTTTCCGGCATAGAGGGAGGTGGGAGGTGAGAAAAATTGGGCAGGTTCTGTTTAACAAAGTTTTTAATTTGGAGGTAATGAAAGAAATTTAAATAGAAAAACCCCTATATTTTAAAATTTGCTAATTTTTCACTAAAGCTACCTTAAAATGTCATGAACATCTCCAGAAAATTTGTTTTTTGATAAAATCTGTGACGATGAGGTCCAAAAGTGTGATGATTTGATGTGGAATTACCCATCAGGAGTATCTCTGCTCCAAATCGATGATATAATCCATCATAGAAACTGCACTCGCCCTTTTAACTCTGTTAAATATGAATTTGCCTCATAGATACGATCCTTTTTCTCCTCTAAAAACACAACATCAAGCCTGTCTATCAGAATAGTCGCACCTTCATCTTTGTTCAGGTCTTCTGCTCAAATTGAAATCTCAATGCTGTCCCTGTAAGTGACACTCCAACTCCAAGTGTGTGTTTTTTTATTTCTAAGCTCAGTAACCCGTGTCCATATTAAATCTTCATTTTTTCAGCTCTCGTATGCCTTTCTCTTGTCAAATGCAGGCAGGATTCTATAATTAGCAGCCATCCTCTACGATGAGTGTTAAACTTTAAATAACAACACAACAACTTTTATGTTAGCCACACACTTTTTATTCTTCTATCCTATAAAACACACCCATCACGAGTAACCTCCTACAAACCCACTCTCCTCAAACCCCGAATGTCCTACTCCCAGTCGGGATGCAGTCCCATAATCACACAAATAGGCGCACATATATAAGACATAGAATATAACAACAGAATGAAGCTCCTGATGCACAGTTCAAGTCCAGCGAGGATAACCAACAAAGTCGTAAATATGATGGCTTTAACAGACCTGCCATTGCTGTGTCCAAACATGATGGTGCTGTGTAGATAAAGTGTTGTCATATCTACATGGTGGCACTGAAATGTATGCCAGTCCCCTTTAATGAAGGTCTACAATGCACTTTGATCACATGTGAATTGTTTGATTTGTAATTTTAAACTGTGAGGCAGAGCACGAAATCGAGAAAAATGTGTCTTTGAACCAAACCTCATGGAGGGCACTGTGACCATAAAGTGTGCTCATTATTTTTAATGACTTTATGAAGTTAATTCTACACTTTTATTTTCACAGGGCTTTCCCATTTCACATGGCCTTACACTGAGGTGTCTAGTGGCCTCCAGCTCAGGGCTGTCCATGTGAGAAGTGAATCTGAGAGGATAAGAGCAGACACTTAAAGAAGAGTTTACCACAGAGCATGGCCTCTGGCAAAGAAGATGGAGTGGATGAAAGAACAGTGGACATTAAAGAAGAGGACTGTGAGCGGCTCACACCAGAGGAACTGTGTGTAAAGCTGGAGGATCACGAAGAAAGAATTTCAGTTTTTAAAGAAGAGGAGGAGTGCAAGGAGGTGACTGCTGCCATTAAAACTGAGGATATGAATAATTTCTCCATTGGTCTTGAACTTCAAAAGCATGAAACTGAGGATATTTTCAAGCAAGATGCCTGTGAAGAAACTCCATCCAGTTTACATCCCTGGTCCACTAATACGGGACGACTGGCTATGCAGGAGAATTCTACAGAGTTGAAATCAGAATTATCAGAGTCTGAAGAGAAAATCACCGAGGGAAATGGGAGAGAAGGAGAAGAGTCACCTGGGAGTATTGGAATAAGTGAGTAATGTGATTAAATATAAAAGAAAGAGAGCGTTTGTAAATTCTAACGGTGGGTGCTTTGATGATTTTAGAAGATTGAAATGAGAGTGGAAAACACGATTAATTAAACTTGGATAAAGACCACCTGCTCGGGCCCATGATAACAAACAATATGTTACCAAATAAATGATAAATTAGAAAAACTTGGGTGAATATGAAAAAATCTAAAGTGTTCAGAGCATGACTTGAACATCATGAAGCTTTGACTAAAGCTGTGACGTATGTTAAGGCCAACGGTGCATTACATTCAATGAGAATATCAAAAGTCATATTTTGTTAAAGACTTGTATATTTCTTAAATTACGTGGCAGTTAAAGTACAAATGTCCACAAAAAGAAATAAGTCATAATCAAATCCTCACCCCTGTGCACTAAATACGAGTGAATTTGCTCCAGCCAGTGCTCACCTAATATGTGCCTCATCTTTCTAATGGTAATCTCATGCACTTTGACGTTAACAGTGACAAGAGCTACCTGTACAAGCCATGATGACATTCAGGGGGTCTCAGGGTCTTCTTTCAGCATCTTGTGTTCTGCTGTCAGCCTGAACTTGCTGGGGCAGCATGGCCTGGACAAGTTGGCAGTGGTGTGAAATCTTCACTGGGAGAGATGATCTTGGGCCCTTTCATCTCCCACAGTCACATCAGGTCAATTTGGAGTCACCACTCCACTTCACATGCATGTTTTTGATGATGAGGGGAAGAACCAGAATAACCAGAAACACCTTTCAGTGCCTCTGTGTAGAACAAGTGTGGGCAGGATTTGACCCCTGGACACCTGAACAATAAAGCAGCTGCGCTAAACACTGTGCCTCCGTAAGACACGCGGATATATTTGTATGTTTATTTTTAGTCCAGATTAGGTTCTAGAGGATGTAAATATCATCACATGTACATTACAATTAAGAAGAGAAAACCCCAATTCAGGCACATGATTGGTTAGATAGGCTCTTATCAGAGTCTTTAGAGCAGATATTGATCACCCATTCCAATCCATTAGGATCTGCTGATATCAATAATAATAATACTGATTTTCATTTTTATTTTTCTTCATAATAATAAATATTTTTAGCCATGCATAAACTTCACATTCCATAATAAAGTGCTACTGCCTACAGCATACACAAAGAACATTTACCCATAATGCACACATAATGGAACAAAACAAAAGGCATGTCTTAATCATACTTCACATATCTAATACAATAAAATGTTCAACTAGATATTTGTAGCCGTCGACTCCGACAAGAAGAAAACAAGACAGTCTTGGTGAACGCTTCAGGTTCTTATCTACGAACATAAACATCTCTGCATGTTCTGAGGACAGTCTGGTCCTCCTGTCATACACGACGTGTGCTGCCATACTGAACAGACCCTCGCTGTCCCCACTCGTATAAGGAGGGCACAGGTAGGACAATGACTTTTATTGGTCCTCCAGAAAGCCAGTGGCCTGGCATCTCTTGTGGTTTAAGGTTCACAGAGATAAAGATTCACCTCTGATGCTGCTCACTCAAATATCGTTTTTATCTTTATTGACAATTTCTTCATGCCTTCTGCAGTTGTGGTGGTGGTGAGTGTCTTTGGATCTCTCGGCTGCGTCTGTCACTCCGAGTGCATCTGTGTGGTCTTGACACCGGCACTAAGCAGTTTATGTGTTTGAGATTTGCAATCATCTGTGAAATATGTGTCCTTGTACCATTGTTTAATTTGGGGATAATAATGTCTGTTACAGAATCCATAACTGTTTAGTGACTATTCACACTCAATGCTTAGTATGCGTTATTAGTAGTATTTTATTTAGGTCTAAAAACTAGGCTCATACCATTCTACCCAACCAGCCAATAAGAGGGCTGATGACAATTTCTAACTAATCGATGTCCACTTGATAATGATTTATATTTATTTACCAGCTCGATAAAACTCTGCATCCGTTTCCTCCCATCTTACCTACACATTCACTGAAAGGCTAATCAAAGGGATTTTAGTCAAAATAGCTAATGCTTGATTAATTAATTATACAAATAAATCAGTCAACAAACACTCACTGGCAGATGGAATCGTGGATCTAAATGATCTAGAAGGTGACATCTTCCAGAACTGAAAGTGGCTGGTTGTCCAGGCTTACGAATTTCACTGTTTTTGCTGTCACAGTAAGTCTTTAGCGTTCTTGCTCTCCATATTATAAGGTTGAGTTTTCTAAGTGCTGCCATTATTGGAGGCCGAGTGAGAGTAGGCGACTGAGTTAGACTAAGCTTGCTGGTCGCCTCAGACTTTGAACAGCTCGTTCTTCACACCAGTCCCTTGTGTGTTGCCTTCTCAGATGCTGAATAAGGTTTGTATTGTTGAAAGTGTTAGCAGAGAATCTTCCATGAATAACTTATTTTTGTAGAAAAATATTACAAACCGCAAATTTTTTATCTCTTGTAGGAAGGCAATAAAACTGTCAGACTGGCGAGGACGTATTTCTGTATTTTGGTAATTTTGGAACTTTGTCTTGCATGCTTTTATCATTCAAGATCAGATGTTAGGATCAGCTAATTTGCTGATCATCGGTTAAGTCATTTGGAGTGAAAATTGGCTGATTTTAATTTGTGATCAATTGATCAGATCAGGCCTGTCATTCACATATGAGAGAAAGGTGGAGAAATTGAACAGACAGCAGCAGAATATGTAAGAACCGCACATTGACTGACCAGATCATAAATGGCACCTCAGTGTGAGGAAGGAACTCCAACCAGTGTGCCACCACTATACTTGTACTGTTTCATTTATTTTAAAAGGTTGTTAGTGCTTAAGAATTTGGACATCAAACCCTGAAGTTGCAGGTTCAAATTCAGCTATTGACACCATGTGACCATGAGCAAGTCACATGACCTGTCTGTGCTCCAGTTGGAGGAACAAGAGAAATGTAACCAGTTGTGTCTCAAATGTTGTAAGTCACCTTGGATAAAGGTGTCAGGGAAAAAACAATATTTAAAATGTTTGCGTTCTTTCAGATTTACAGAAGTATAGCAGCTTCTCTCCACCTTCATTTGGTCAGCCCTCCCTTCAATACAAAGAGAAAGCTATGAAGAAATCAGCAAGAGGATCAGAGAACCTGACAGCAGCCTTTTTGCAGTGCAGTTCTTTCCCTGCTACTGGAGTAACACAGACAGAAGCCATCAAAACTGATCAACAGCAAGTGGAGAAAGAAATCCAAATTCATACTGGAAAAAAATATTGTTTGGAATGCGGCAAACAATTCACACACAAAAGTGATCTTAATAAGCATTTGAAGATTCACACAGGAGAAAAAGCATATTGTTGTCATGAATGTCATAAGTCGTTCTCTAGGAGAAGCTATCTTCAGAACCACGGAATAATCCACACTGGAGAAAAACCTCATTGCTGTTCAGAATGTGGTAAATCTTTCTCAAATATAAGCAATCTTCTGAGGCACAGAAGAATCCACACAGGAGAAAAACCTCATTGTTGTCCAGAATGTGGAAAGTCATTCGTAAGGAGCGGTGATCTTCAGAGACACAGAGGAGTCCACACAGGAGAAAAACCTCATTGTTGTCCAGAATGTGGAAAGTCATTCGTAAGGAGCGGTGATCTTCAGATCCACAGAATAAGCCACACAGGAGAAAAACCTCATTGTTGTCCAGAATGTGGTAAGGCGTTCTCAAGGAGAAGCTATCTTCAGAGGCACAGAAGAATCCACACAGGAGAAAAACCTCATTGTTGTCCAGAATGTGGTAAGTCATTCTTAAGGAGAAGTTGTCTTCAGATCCACAGAAAAAGCCACACAGGAGAAAAACCTCATTGTTGTCCAGAATGTGGTAAGTCATTCTTAAGGAGAAGGTATCTTCAGATCCACAGAAGAAGCCACACAGGAGAAAAACCTCATTGTTGTCCAGAATGTGGTAAGGCATTCTTAATGAGATTCAATCTTCAAAGGCACAGAAGAATACACACACAGCAGAAAAACCTTATTGCTTTCCAAAATGTGCCGAAAAATTTTCTGACAAACTCAGTTTTCAAAGGCACACAGAAATTGATACTGGAGAGAAGCCATATTGCTGTTCTCAATGTGTAAAAAGGTTTTAAACATTAGCTCTTTTCAAGTAAACACACAAACTCCCACTAAAGTGAAAATGCAGTATGTATGTTCTGAATGTGGCAAATTTTATACAAGCCAGATAGGTCTTTATCCACGTGCCAAAATCCATACTTAAGACAAATCTCCTTGCTGTTCTGAATGTGAGAAACGCTTCTTAGATTTATACTCACTTCAGTGCCACCTCAGAACTCATACTGGAGATAAACCTTATTGTTATCCTGAATGTGATAAGCAGTTCTCACAGCAAAGCACGATAAAGAGTCACATCAGACGTCACACCAGAGAGAAAACTAACCTTTGCTTGGAATGTGGCAAACAATTCTCCCACCTTACTTCTCTGTATTAGCATATGATAAGTCATACAGGAGAGAAGATTACAGTTGTACTGAATCTGGAATGTGATTCTCATATAACAATTCTCCTCACAATCATAAAATAATTCATTCTGGTAAGAAACAAAGCTCTTCTGAATGTGGAAAGCTTTTCTCAGACATCATGACTCTTACTGATTACATGAGAACTCAGTCTCGTGAGAAACCTTATTGCTGGCCAGAGTGTGGCAAACAATTCTCACGTCCAAGTGCACTTAGGTGCCACAGAAGGATTCACAATGTAGAGCAGAAAAAGTTTTCTGAGACACATGCAAAGTCATATTGGAGTAAAGCCTGTCCCAGAAATGACAAATGATCTTTCCATTTGATCCTCAGGCAAAAAAAATGAAGAAAAATCTTCTAAATGCGATAAAGGACTCCAGTTGAAAGTAGTTAATAAGCACATAAGAATAGTGGAGAAAACACTGAAGGTTGCAAACAGATCATAGATGTAAGGTTACCTTAGAGCCACATATGAACTCACACTGGAATAAACACACTGGAATACAACACACATTTCACAAACAGTAAGAATCTTCTTCAACAACTTATAGGTGCAAGAAAAAACCTCATTGATGTCTTAAATGTAGTAAACACTTTTCAGACATCAGTGGCCTTCATAGTCATAAATGACTGGCCTACTTGTGGTAAGCTTCTTATCTATTCTGAATGTTGAAAGTGGTCCTCCTGTATCAGCCATCATCAGCAACACGTAAGATTTCATGAAGGACTCATAAAATGTACTGCTAGGACGTCAGCCATACAGGGACTGATCATCTCTGCACCGGTGCCGTGTCATAAGATTGTGAACAATACAAACACCAAACAACAGAATGAGGTAGCAACAGTTCTGTGTGGTGATTACTTCAACCACAGAACACAACTGAAAAAGTTCAATGTAATAATAAAAAATGGAGAAGTGAAATCAAATCCACAGTGCGGTGCCAACAACCAGGAGGTGCCACTGACAACGAGGGGAATATTTTTGTTTCAGAGCTTTGGAGATGGGGCCTTATCTGAGTAGCAATGAACTTGTAACTTCTCTGGGATGTCATCTGATGGCTGACGCCTGGGCTGAGTGCAGACAGCCGTTCTTAACCCTGATAATGAAGAAGTCATTTAGTGACGTCAGCTGACAGCCAATGCTGTCCAATCAGATACTGGGGAGGGACAGTCGAGGAGGACAGGAGACTAAAAAGAGAGCCGTCACATGACAGACCAATGTAGAGGGGCTTTATAAGACTTTTACACTAATTTAGGTTATCATTTATAAGCGATAAGAGTCTTTACATACCAAACACATTTATCAGCTGTGTGGCAAGGGTGAGTCCAAAAGTGGGAATTTAAGAAGATCGAAATACAAACAAAATGAAACATTCAGGGTTCAAAGAGAAATGTTTAAGACCTGAAGAGGGAGTCACAACAGCATGCTAGGGTTAGCACGGGGGACCACAGTTATGAAGAATATCAATTAATGTATAGAAGGAATATTATTTAAAATAATAATAATGTTATGAGAAATCGAACACCATAATGAATGCAGAACACAATGAATATGAAATGAACTGATTTTATTGTCTGACATACAAGAGGAAAAGGGAAGACAAAGCAGAAACACACAGGGATCTCTGCTGCCCAAGCTATTAATTTGATAAATTAACCTAAAAATATAACGGATGTTCCTTTGCTCCATGTCAGTATATCCTGGGGTGGTGTGTGAAGGACGCTCTATACTCCGAATGTGTTGGTTCAGGTTTCAGTTTGAGTTCAGCACCTTCTTCATATCGATACCCAAGACAACGTTTCTTCACATCGAGACTACAAGCTGGAGGCCACAGGAGCTCAATAAACTCCAACAGCAGGATGGACGATTAGAAAGCTCTGCTCTGAGAGAGTGGCAGCTGCACAAAGCTGTGACTTCATTTACTTGACAGAAAACTCCAACAAGCAGAAGTGGCCCCTTCTGTACCCCCACCACTGAAGGTCAAATGTGACCCCTCACTACTCGGCGTTGGTTCACTCTGCTTGGACTTTCTGTATTTTTTAAGTTTATGTTTCATTTTTTGGCCACACTCTTTTACATTTCATTTCATTGATGTTTTCAAATGTGTGAGTATAGCTTGACTCTTACAAGGACTTATCTAAAAAGGGTACATTGGCTATGAAATGCAAGAAGGCAGAGAAATATAAAAAGTGTAAACCACAAAATGAAGAGGTGACATTGATGAAATACACTCAGTGGCAGAGGTGACGAGGACAAAATCAGAAAGGACAGCACAGAAAAGGCAGGTACCAACTGAAAACAAAAGAAGAAAGCTGATTGGTGGAAAGAACTGTCAGTCACTCCTGAGTGGACTGTTGAGGACAGCCGTGGTATGCAGACTTCAGAGTTCATGTGTTTTTGATTTCAAATCTGTGACCATGCACTGAATAAGTCTGTTATTTATCATTTAGCATGTTCTGAAACTGTAATGTCATCACAATGATCACACAAACACGTAATGTGACATTTGTGACCAGTCACTTTTGTTGATTTTTATGGCACCATTCATCAGCCCTGTATAGAGTGCCACTTCCAGATCGGCAACCCCACTGCACCCCGTAGCACATTTGGAGTTTGGGACTGGAGCACAAAGTGGATGGCACTCTGAGAAGGACAGACTTGTAAGACGTGAACAAAGCCAGCTGCCCTCCCTGGTCTGTCTTCATTCAGAAGGACTCACCTGAGTGGTGGGATTGTTCTGCGGTGCTCCTGTTAGCCGACATTTCATCAGCTTGCTTTCTGCGTTTCATCTGATAACCAGCAGAGTTAATCAAAGATGAGCCAGGCCTGTTACAATGTGAACGTTCTTGACATTTTGTTTTGCTTTAAATATTTTTTCTGCTTCTTTACTTTGAGTTCTTGGAGACCTTGTAGTACATTAGAGATAATTAATACATTGGTGTTAATAATGAATTGACAATTAATAAACTGTTTTTTATTGCTAAATTGTAAGTGTGGCCTGTTGCCATTTTGTATCTTTATCCTTCTTGACTGTGTTGTTAGGACGTGTTGCACTGTTGCCTCCCTAGAATTAAGTGCCACATCACCGACGCTCGGCCTCACACCCTTCATCACACGTGAGACAGAATCCAAGATTGCAGATCCAACTGTTAATCCCATTCCCTGCTTTGCCAGTCCCTTGGCTGTGTGTGTATCGAGGTGTATGGCTGAAGCAAACCTCTCCTCAAGGAGTCTACAGCACCGGTCAGATAAAGAACTTGACGCTTTGGGTTTAGACATAAAACTGAGAATACCTCACGCTGGATATGCTGTAGACGAGTGAAAGGGAGTCCAGTGGGATAGACTGAGGTAATAAGGTAAGTACAGTTAGACATATTCATAGTCATTTTATGTTTTTATATTTATTTTTTATTTTTTTGCCTTTGTTAAGCAAGGTACAATATTGTGCTGTTTGTGTAGATAGATGGCTTCTCTTCAACGGTAACTCTTCATTACACACACACACACCTGCTTACCATCACCGTTTTCAAGAACACATGAGGCACATGGAGACTTGACTGTTTCCTTGTTTAATTTAGATCAGGGGTGTCTAACGTCAATCCTGGAGGGCTGCAGGTTTTCATTCTAACCATTTTCTTAATTAATGACCCATTTTTGCTGTTAATTTACTTTTTCCCCTTCATTTTTATTGACTTGCTATTTGAGACTCAGACCCCTTTTCTGTTTCTTTTATTCCTTAATTCACAACCAACCAGTAATGAAATACAAAATGACCCAACACATGACCAGATAACCTTTGCTGTCATACAGTATCAGAAAATAAAGAAAGATGAAGGTCTCGGTGACGCTGATCTGCTTTCTGCTGTGGTCAAACGAGAGCACAGCCATGGAATTAAATAACGAGTTCAATTAACAACAACAATCGGCTTCTAATTAAGAAACTGGTTAGAGTGAAACTGGTGGGAGTTTGATACCCCAACTGGTCATGTTGATACCCCCTGGCTGGCCAATCGTTGGTTCACTTTACATCTCATTTTTATTTGGCTGCCATTTAAGTAAAAAAAGAAGCAATTCAGAGGATTCTTCAATTAGCAAAGGAAAGGGAATGGAAAAGAAGTCAATTAACAGCAGAAATTGGTTACTGATTAAGAAAGTGTCAGGATGGAAAACCTGCAGCCACTGCGGCCCTCTGGGGTCAGAGTTGGACACCCTGATTTAGATCAGGTATCAGCAAGAGTGATAGGGAAGGTCTACAGGATGGTAGTGAGACCAGCTATGTTATACGGGCAGGAGACGGTGGCACTGACCAGAAAGCAGGAGGCAGAGCTGGAGGTGGCAGAGTTAAAGATGCTAAGATTTGCATTGGGTGAGACGAGGATGGACAGGGTTAGAAATGAGGACATCAGAGGGTCAGCTCAGGTGGGATGATTGGGAGACAAAGTCAGAGAGGTGAGATTATGTTGGTTTGATCATGTGCAGAGGAGACATGCTGGGTATAATGAGAGAAGGATGATAAGGATAGAGCTGCCAAGTAAGAGGAGAAGAGGAAGGCCTAAGAGGAGGTTTATAGATGTGGTGAGAGAGGACATGCAGGTGATGGGTGTGACAGAACAAGATGACGAGGACAGAAAGATATGGAAGAAGATGATCTACTTTGGTAACCCCTAACAGGAGCAGCTGAAAGAAGAAGACAAAGAGGACTTCTACCTGACAGCTGCACCTGACAACGTGACCTCAAACATCCTGGCATTTTTGGAATAGCCAGTTTTAAGGTTTAAGTGAGGTTGGACTTCAGTGTCTTTTAGCCTTTTGCTTATACGTTTAATTTGCTGCATTCTTCGTCCAATAATATAAAAGAAAACTAAATATACTGGAGGAGTTTCATCGACACTTCAGTCAGGATCACAACATTAGATGTTTCCAGATCTAAAGAATTACAGCTTGTCTATTTCTTGCATGGCAAGGTTGAGGTATTACATTAAATTCACACAAAAACGAGGAGTGTCTGTGACTGGGTCAGGTGGTGGGTGCTTGATAACGTAGACCTCGTCTATCGCACCTACTGAATCAACTTAGAACCCTCATAGTATAATTTAATCTTATCCAAGTGTATATTTATTTGAAATCGATCTCCAGCTCGTCAGACAAAGTGAAATTTCAGACCATTACTGCTTGAATGAATAAGAAGACTTTCAAACTGCCACTTCTGATTTTCCTCTGTCACTGGAGGGAGATCCCAACCTTCACTGAGAATTCATTTTTTTGAGAATGTCAGAATTTCTAGAGTAGCAGAATTGACAAATCTGGAAATAAGAAGAAGGTGGTGAAGTTTAATGTCTAATGTGACGTCAAGTGACTCCGTAGAACACCAAACTCTCGTCAGTATGGCAGACATTTGACTGATCCGTGAGTCCTCGGTGGATTGATTCAGAAATGATGGACCCCTTGAGTGACCAATGGAGGGGTACACTCTACAGTAGTCCCATTTGTCACTCACTCCTACACATAGTCACTATTCCAGAGCTCCTGATACTTAGTCTATATAGTGCCTTTCAGCAGTGCTGCTCCAGCAGAATTTTAAACAGTTGACTTTCAATGACACTCGGGGTCATGCGGTTGTGAATCAACATGGGACCCTTCTGGTCAGACAAGTATCTGTAGGTCTGAGGTGCCCCCTGTGGAAGAAATCAACTTATTAATTAAAGAAAGAATATTTTCATCTACTAGGACAAGTCTAATAAAACCCCTTTGGGTCAGTAATCAGGCAGGAGGAAACTCGTCCATTGCATCTTTAATTTACTCTTCAGAAAATGCCGAAGACGAAGCATTCATCACAGTAGTCTGTTAGAGAATGGTCAAAAAGAAGGGACAGAGGACCATTTTATAAACAACTGAATTTGTATAATAGTGCTGAATTAATGTCTGAATATCATTCTCTGATTGGTTAAAAGACATGAGGTACTTTAGCGTAGAGCACAACCAGCCTAAGGATGGCACGGTGGCGCAGTGGTAGCGCTGCTGCCTCGCAGTAAGGAGACCTGGGTTCACTTCCCGCGTCCACCCCACGTGAAGTTTGCGTGTTCTCCCCATGTTTGTGTGGGTTTCTTCTGGGTGCTCCGGTTTCCTCCCACAAAGACATGAAGGTTAGGTGCATTGGCGGTCCTAAATTGTCCCTAGTGTGTGGGTGTATGTGTGTGCCCTGCAGTGGGCTGGCACCCTGCCTGGGAATTTTTTCCTGCCCTGTGCTGGCTGGGATTGGCTATAGCAGACCTCCATGACCCTGTGTTAGGATATAGCGGTTTGGGGACTGACTGACTGACAACCAGCCTAAGATTAAAGTCTTTCTCCATAATGTCCTTGTTCTTCAATATCATTTGAATTCAGCAAAATATCCTGTTATGAAAACTGTATATGTGCCATATGACATATGTAAAACAAACGCTTATATATTTCACTGTGCGCTGCAAACCAAAATACTTAACTGCTGCTACATCCACATTACTCTCTTACACCCCGCCCCTCACTATGACACACATACAGCTGATTGGCTCCTCAAATCCAATAACAATGGAGGCCCTGACAGCCGCACCCACCCTACATTCTCAACACCAAATTCACTCACATACGTGCTGCCCCCCCAAATTTTGTGAAATTCATTTTGACCCCAAACTACAAACAACAAGATTACCTGTGCTTGTGGGGACATCAAGTGACTGGTGGAGGGTACTGGTCAGTGGTCACATGGTGTCAGATAGCTGATTGCTACACTGGAGTGAAGACCAAACCCAAACCCTGGATAGAGGGGCTCAGTGAAGGAGGTGTTGGACCTGTGCAGGAGGGTCATTGTGTGTGAGATGCTATAAAATGACAGAGACCCAGCAGGCCAGTCCAGATACACACCTATTCTGGGGCTGTAGGGGGCGCTGATTACATTCTGCCGGTTTTTGTGACACACAGCACTGCAAACCCCAGTGCTTGTCATTGTATCCAAGGAGGGACTCCCCACCATCTTCTTTTCCTGCTTAGTCCTTTATATGTGAATCCAATCCTCATGAGGTGTCCAATGCACTCCACCTCCCAGTAACAGCGAGTCCCAGTCAGAGCCTCTGTGCACAGAACATGAGACCAACAGTCAGATCTCTCAGGATAATCAGGGTATTCAGTCTTTTTCCTCTCACATGTCACCTTCTTGTTCCTTCAGAGAGACGGTGGTCTCTGTGTGCCGTGTTGATGTCCAGTGTGAGGGGACAGAAATCTGAAAAGAGAGAAAAGAAAATGAGTGAGGAAATCTGTGAGTGTGTAACAGGACTGGGGGCGGAGCACAACACAGACAATTAACAAGAACCAATCAGGAGTTGCGCTGACGAGATACTGATAGTAAAGATCTCATCTGATTGGACAGAATGTGTGGGAAATCAAAGTAAAATTCTGGAATTACAATATACACCATAAGGTCACCGTCGAGGTCAGAGTTCTAATGGACTGTCCACACTGACCTCTGACGTTATTAAAATGTCCCTTTTTATTGTCACTGTCCACCTCTTTAATTTAGAATCAATTTTCTGTCACACTTCATCACCAAAGTGATTTTTCCTTTCCTCATAATACAGCCCTGATCGTCATTCTGCCCCTTCCATTTCCAGTCTTTTGTTCTTCCATTTCCAGTACTAAACATTTAGGGGTCACCCTGCAGGTCAGGGTTACACAGAATATGAAAATAAAAAATTAAAATTAAATCTGAACTGCTTGAAAATGAAATCTTTATAATGAATTGTCATAAAAATAAGGTGTATAATTAGACCAAGGTATAAAGCCAGACCCTCCACCAGGGTCATCTGTAATAGAAATTTACTTCAAATTAAAACAATAAATATATCAGCAGTTCAGAAAGAACCATGCAGTTTTAAATGAACATTCGCTCTCTTGGCACTAAAGCTGTTTTGGTAAATGATATTATATTAAGTACTAAATCTGATTTGTGTCTTCTCACTGAAACCTTAGTAAATGTGACACTGTTCCCCTAGCTGAGGTGTCACCAGATGGCTACTCGTTCCTTCATAAGTCTAGAGATTCTGGTCGAGGAGGAGGCCTTGGAATAATACGTTGTAACAAAATACAAATCACGTCTACAATTTAGGTGACTTTACATCGTTTGAGGCATTCATTTTAAATATTAAAACAGATTCCAACACAATTATAGTGCTAGTCTACAGACCACCAGGGCCATACTCATTGTTCATGACTGAATTTAGCAACCTTCTATCTGATTTGGCTATAAATTATGATCACGTAGTACTGATGGGGGATTTTAATGTACACATTGATGTGGAAACTGACACTTTTAGCAAATTTTTTACTTATTTGTTAAATTCAGTAGGATTTTGTCAGATTGTCAAAGGTCCAACACATAAGCATAACCACAAATTAGATTTAATTATAACTTACAAAGTTGAAATTCAAAATTTAAATAATACTCCATTAAATGAAGTTATTTCTGATCACTACTTAATTACATTTGATTTAGTCCTGCCCTTGCCAACGCACTCACAGATTAAAACAAAAACAGTGCGACATCTAGATTGTAATTCTGCTTCAACATTTATAGATACTTTGAGTAAGTCGAGTGTAATTGTGGAAAACCATTTAGATCATCTAACATCAAATGTAAATGTGTTAAACTATTGAGATCAGCTAACATTACATTATAATGTGACCTTGAGAGATGCTCTGGACGCATTTGCTCCCCTTAAAACAAAAGTGATCAATGCACATAGAAACTCTCCCTGGTTTAATGAAAAGATAGATAGATAGATAGATAGATAGATAGATAGATAGATAGATAGATAGATAGATAGATAGATAGATAGATAGATAGATAGATAGATCACTCGAGCTCTTAAATTAGAGTGTCGAAAACTGGAGCACAGATGGAGAACAACAAAGTTACATATCTTTCAAATTGCATGGAGAGCTCTCTTTACTGCTCGCTCAGACTACTATTCTAAAATAATAGCAATAATAAAAATCCTCGGGTACCGTTTAGAACAGTTGCTAATTTAACAAATGGCAATTCAGATCAACAGTGCAAAATACCAACAGATATTAGCAGTACAGACTTTATAAACTTCTTCAATGAGAATATTAAAAATATAAGATCCCAGATCTCTGCATCACAGTACAAACCGCATACTAGCTTAGCAGACCCTGCCTCACATTGGATTCAGCACTTTAGTAATTTTAATCCTGTAACTGAGCAGGAAGTCTTAACTTGAATTTCTAAAATGAAGCCCACTACTTGTTCCCTGATCCAGTGCCAACAAAACTAGTAAAAAGTGAAATGGATGTTCTTGCTGCGCCTATTCTAAACATTATCAGTAGTTCATTATTACATGGCACAGTACCTGATGCACTAAAAGTGTCAGTCATTAAACCATCACTTAAAAAGTCAGACCTAGTCCCACATATACTAAATAATTATAGGCCTATTTCAAATTTACCCTTTCTCTCTAAATTACTAGAAAAAGTAGTCGCCAATCAGCTTCAGACACACTTTACGCATTACAATTTATTTGAGAAATTCCAGTCTGGTTTCCGCACTGGTCATAGTACAGAAACGGCACTAACGCAGGTTGTAAATTACATTATGATATCCTCTGATGAAGGAAACTCCACTGTAATTATGTTGTACGACTTAAGTGCAGCATTTGACACCTTTGACCATTCTATTTTACTGCACAGGCTAGAAAATGATGTTGGGCTCACAGGCACTGCGCTCACTTGGTTTAGTTCTTATTTATCAAATCGATTCCAATATGTACAGAAATGTGCTGACAGGACTCCATCATTATACACATAAGTTCAATATGGTGTCCCGCAGGGCTCAGTACTGGGACCTTTACTGTTTTCAATTTACAGGCTTCCACTAAGATCTCTCATTAGAAATCATAATGTTAATTTTCACTTAAATGCAGAAGACACCCAGTTATACCTTTCTTTTAGATCAATTGATGTTTCTACGATGTTGTCTTTAATTAGTTGTGTTAGTGAATTAAAGGAGTAGATGGATGAGAACTACTTGTCTTTAAATACAGATAAAACAGAGATGTTAATTGTTGGAGGGAATGACGCTGATCCCAACAATATTTTGTCATCATTTAACTCAGTTGGAATCACCATTAATTTTACTGAATCAGCCCACAATCTAGGAGTTAACTTTTACTCTAGCATGTCATTTAAAGTGCACATTTCAAAGTTGTCCAAATCATGTTTCTTCCATCTTAAAAATGCTGGGAAGTTAAGGTGCTTTCTAAATAAAGAGGATTCTGAGAAATTAATTCATGCATTTATTCCTAGTAGGATTGACAACTGCAATGCGGTGTTCACTTTATGTTCAAACTGTTCTTTATAGATCCTCCAGTTAATTCAAAATGCTGCTGCAAGAATTATTACAAGAACAAGAAAATATGAACACATAACTCCAGTTCTTAAATCCTTACACTGGCTCCCGGTTAAGTTTAGGGCAGATTTCAAAATCCTCCATTTAACATAAAAAGCATTAAATGGCCGAGGTCCAGCTTACTTGTCTGAACTTATCATAACTTACAAACCAGAGCGCACATTAAGATCTCAAGATGCTGGTCTGCTTATGATTCCAAGGATTAATAAAATAACAGTGGGAGGTCGAGCTTTTAGTTACAGGGCCCCTAAACTATGGAATGGTCTTCCTGCTACTATAAGAGATGCCCCTTCTGTCTCAGCTTTTAAATCCTGGCTGAAGACTCACTACTTCAGTTTAGCATATCCTGACTAGAGCTACTGATTAATGTCAATGTCAATGTCAACTTTATTTATATAGCACATTTAAAACAACATCGGAATGCTGTGGCCAAAGTGCTTTACAATAATAGAATTAAAGAAAAACATACAATTAAAGAAAAACATACAATTAACATGAATAACATAAATATAAATAAAATAAATGAACATAAATAAAATAAATAATAAATAGAAGTAATGTTACATAAACACAATGAGGAAAGCATTATTATTACTGATAGTCACGGAATTCAAGTGAATAGAAATGAGTCTTTAATCTTGTTTTAAACAATTTAATTGTAGACGACTCCTTTATATGATGAGGTAAAGAGTTACACAGGCGAGGAGCAACAGCTGCAAAAGCCCTGTCCCCCTTAGTTTTACACTTGGTACGAGGGACAACAAGAGACAACTGACCAGAAGATCTAAGCACTCTACATGGCTGGTGTAAAACACATAATTTGGATAAATAGGCAGGAGCAAGCCCATGTAAAGATTTAAAAACTAGCAACAAGACTGCACAGACTGCATCTCTGTTGTTAGTCATTAGCACAAAAACATAAGTAACATGATAGTTATAATTTGTTACTAACCCCCACCTATTCTGTTTCTCTTCCTGGTACTCAAATGTGGCATTTGGTGCCACGGCCCACCTGCCAAGTTGTTTTGCCTGCCTCAGGTAAAGTCATCCCTGATGGAGGATCACAGGAATCGTGAGAAAGAGGGGTCCTTTCATCGGATTGGCTGGCCCAGCACTGGCCAACTGGGGGAGGCAGCTTGATGGCCGAGGTCTCCAGGACTCTAAACAAATCCAAATCATATTATGTGATATCATCTACTGTTAAGTTCTGCTCCGTACTTGAAAACATTTTATTTTTATACTGTATAGAGGATTTGTTCTGTTCTGTGTATTGTATTGTATTGACCCCCTTCTTTTTGACACCCACTGCACGCCCAACCTACCTGGAAAGGGGTCTCTTTTTGAACTTCCTTTCCCAAGGTTTCTTCCATTTTTTCCATACAAGGTTTTTTTTGGGGGAATTTTTCCTTGCCTTCTTACAGAGTCAAGGTTGGGGGGCTGTCAAGAGGCAAGGTCTGTTAACGCCCATTGTGGCACTTCTTGCATGATTTTGGGCTATACAAAAACAAATGGTATTGTATTGTATTGTATAAAACTCATGACTGGCAGTTCTATGATTGCAGCAAACAAGATGGCCATCAAGTGCTGGGAGACGTGCAGTTCATGAAGAAAGTCATCATGGTGTTAGCTGATGTCACTCTGGCAGTAAAGGGGACACTTTAAAATCAAAACACGCGGGTTCAAAATAATAAGGAAAGAAAAGAAGTTGAAGTGAACTGTGAGGCCGAGGAGTTGGAGCTGCAGCCTCACAGACTTTGAATTTGTCACCCAGTCGTCGTCTTGACTGTCAGGCCTGCATGTTCTCCTCGTGTCACTACTGCTTTGATTCACGCACTCCACAGATGTGCATGTTGGGTTCATTGGCGACTCTGAACTGGCTTTGTGTCCATCTGTTATGTTTTGCCTTTCACATTTCTCTGTCTTACAGTGTCATTCACATCTGTCTGCTGTATCTCCTTTATAGCGCCTGTCGTATTTGTCATTTTCTCTCTGTTATAGTGCCTTTCCTGTCATCTCTTATTACTGTACATTTTCTTTATATGACTGTCATAGAGGGCCTTTTATATTTATGTATTATATGATGTTTTTCACATTGCTCTATGCATCAATCATATTTTTTCACATCTCCTATAGTATATAGTGACTTTAACATCTATGTATTTTATAGCGCCTTTTACATCTGTCTCTCTATTGTTTGTATTACTGACATGCCCTGCCCATTTTTAAACAACAATCCCAATTTTCTATCAAATGAGTGTAAACTGACAACAGTAATTGTCATCCGCCTTTCTTTATTCCACAGACTATAGAGAATTCATATGTGTCCAAAGTAACGTCTATTCATATGTATACATATCGTAAACGATGGCTTCAGACAGTTAAAAATGAAAGGCTTATGCACATACCTTTTATTCCCTCTGGGATGCCACCAATATTTACAAACCAAATATTAAGAATGTGATAGATGTCGAACCTGCCACTCGGGTTAAGATGATGGTGACAGGTGATGGGTAGGAAGTAATTATGTCGGTCAGAAAATGATTAATGCAGGAGAAAATATTGGTGGTGTGAGAGGAATGGAGGAGTTGTGTACTAGGAATGAGATAATGATGAGAAATATGCAGAGTGAGGTCATCTGGTGATAAGAATTGTAATAAATAAATAAATACGAGGCTCTAACAGACTAATGGATCTCACTTCATTGAACTGAGTCAGCTTTATGCTCTCCGCAATTAAGTCTTATTCTGTTTGCTCGTCCTGAAACTGTGTTTCAGGTGTGTTTTCTTCCAAGCGAGAAGGATGTTTTCTCCATGACAAGAGCAGCGCTACTAACAATAATTCTTCTTTACATTTATATAGCGCTTTTCTTGCTACTCAGAGTGCTTCAGTGAGTGGGGAGCCACTTCAACCGGGTTATATTGATATTAAAGGTACAAAGTGAGTAGAGGAGAGACAAATGTGTTTATAAGTTAGAGTAAGTAGATTTAACCCTGTAAGAGGAGAGATAGTGCAAAAGTTTTCATTAGGCTCAGATAAACGAAGAATGCTTTTCAGATCCATAATTTTAGTCCTGTACAAAGTCCGGAGACGAGTGTGGAAAAAGTATTGTCACAGAGGATCTCAGCTGTGGGTATGTGAAGTGATAATAAAACACATAAAGAATTATAAAATAAAAGAAGTCAGTGAGAACAAAGAAAATAAATGAAAAACAGAATTAGACATAATGCAGATGTTTGTTGGTGAAGCAATTAAAAGAATTACAACATCAGAAACAATGGTGCAGAGTGTTTAGGTTAGCACCGCTAAATAACAAGAGCACCTATAGGTGAAGTGTAGGCGCACACACATATATTTTAAATGTCCCATCCCTGAATAAGAAATGATTCACGTGGTAGTAAAATAAGCCACAGGATCGGAGACAAGTGTGAGGGTGAAAGAGCTCTGGGACCCAAGTAGTGGGTAACGAGAGACGCAGTAAAGTAATTAAGCATAAAATAAGTGTGAGTGGGACTTGTAATCGAGCACCTCCTTCATGGAGATACATTGAGAGATTTTTAACAAGGCAGTGTCACTGTTAGGAAGTACAGCAATTAAATATATGAAAGTCAAAGTAGTTCAAATAAGAAAAAATAAATAACTAATTAGATATATAGGAGAGGAAATGTGGAGGATAACTGTTTTTGTTATATTTAATGTCTAAAAACAATTAAGAATGTACCCGTCCAGACTGTGGACAATGCTGGTATGCATTGATGTCAATTTAGGGGAAGGGAACAGTGAATACGGAGACAAATTTATATTTAGAATAATTGGCTGAAATCTTCTGGCTTTTTACACCAACCTCCACAGAACATGGCTCTGTAACTAATAACCTCCATAACAATCGACCTTCTCTCTGCTTTTGTTTGTTTTCCATCCCTGGATGTATTTGTATTCTCTGTAAGAGAGCTAGAACATTTGGCTTTTATTAAATTATTATATTAATGGGATCAGTTTCAGATACCACCTTAACCCAGCCACAGAGGATGCACAAACCAGTGTGTTTCTTCGTGCCGGTCCCAAGCCCGGATAAATGGGGAGGGTTACATCAGGAAGGGCATCCGGTGTAAAATTTTGCCAAATCGATATACGGACAGATGATCCGCTGTGGCAACCCCTAACGGGAGCAGCCGAAAGAAGAAGAAGTTTCAGATGCCCTCCTGCTCCACATCTTCTCTAATTGTAAGATAATAACAGCAATATTGACACAAGTGTCAATAAGGGGAAAAGGTTTGATATAGAAAATTTGTAATTTTTTAAGCCATTTTTCAATTATTACGGGACAAATGCTAATAATTTGAATATTATGCCAACACTATTATGAGACCAATTTTCGCCAAGATTCATTATTGACTACTTTTTCCTTGGTATATATACTGTATATATATATATATATATATATATATATATATATATATATATATATATAGTCACACACGTGCGCATGGGAAACAGCTGAAGGGCCTAGACACTTGTAATTCTATGCCAGGCTAGGGGGCAGTGGAGTGTACTGACTATCTCTCTCAGTACCTTGCAGACCTGTCCCGGGAAATCCCGCCTCTGGACGGCCCCGAGGATGACGTCACTTCCGGACACCAGGATATCACTCCCACTTCCTGTAACGAGGACGTCATTTCCCTTCTGGGCCTTTAAAACTGCCATCTTGCCTCAGTACAGGCAGTTCTGTTTTGGACTCTGATCTATACAGTTCTTGTTATAAAAAAGAGCAATTTGCAGCCGAGCATATTATACGGGTGGCTGCCCCAAACCTTTGTGATGTCTCCAACTCATTCTTCTGACAATATCTATCTATATATATACATATATATATATATATATACAGTACTGTGCAAAAGTTTTAGGCAGGTGTGAAAAAATGGTGTAAACAAAAAATGCTTTCACAAATGGAAGTGTTAATCATTTATTTTCATCAATCAACAAAATGCAGTGAATGAACAAAAGAGAAATCTAAATCAAATCAATATTTGGTGTGACCACCCTTTGCCTTCAGAACAGCATCAATTCTTCTAGGTACACTTGCACACAGTTTTTGAAGGAACTCGGCTGTAAGGTTGTTCCAAACATCTTGGAGAATTAGATCTTCTGTGGATGTAGGCTTCCTCACATCTTTCTGTCTCTTCATGTATTCCCAGACACACTCGATGATGTTGAGATCAGGGCTCTGTGGGGGCCATACCATCACTTCCAGGACTTCTTGTTCTTCTTTACGCTGAAGATAGTTCTTAATGACTTTGGCTGTACAGTATGTTTGGGGTCGTTGTCCTGCTGCAGAATAAATTTGGGGCCAATCATACGCCTCCCTGATGGTATTGCGTGATGGATAAGTATCTGCCTGTATTTCTCAGCATTGAGAACACCATTAATCCTGACCAAATCTCCAACTCCATTTGCAGAAATGCAGCCCCAAACGTTCAAGGAACCTCCACCATGTTTCACTGTTGCCTGCAGACACTCATTATTGTACCGATCTCCAGTCCTTCAATGAACAAACTGCCTTCTGCTACTGCCAAATATTTCAAATTTTGACTCGTCAGTCCAGAGCACCTGCTGCCATTTTTCTGCACCCCAGTTCCTATGTTTTCGTGCATACTTGAGTCACTTGGCCTTGTTTCCACGTCGGAGGTATGGCTTTTTGGCTGCAACTCTTCCATGAAGACCACTTCTGGCCAGACTTCACTGGACAGTAGATGGGTGTACTTGGGTCCCACTGATTTCTGCCAGTTCTGAGCTGATGGCACTGCTGGACATCTTCCAGTTTCGAAGGGTAATAAGCTTGATGTGTCTTTCATCTGCTGCACTAAGTTTCCTTGGCCGACCACTGCGTCTACGATCCTCAGCGTTGCCCGTTTCTTTGTGCTTCTTCAAAAGAGCTTGAACAGCACATCTTGAAACCCCAGCCTGCTTTGAAATCTTTGTCTGGGAGAGACCTTGCTGATGCAGTAGAACTACCTTGTTTCTTGTTGCTGTGCTCAATCTTGCCATGACATGAAACTGTCTTCCACAACCTCACCTTGGTAGCAGAGTTTGGCTGTTCCTCACCCAGTTTTAAGCCTCATACACAGTTGTTTCTGTTTCAGTTAATGACTGTGTTTCAACCTACGTGTGACATTGATGATCATTAGCACCTGTTAGGTAGAATTGGTTGATCAGACACCTGACTAGAATCCTACAAAATCCCTGACTTTGTGCAAGTGGACCTATAAGAATTGATGCTGGTGTGAAGACAAAAGGTAGTAACACCAAATATTGATTTGATTTAGATGTTTCTTTTGTTCGTCTCACTTTGCATTTTCATCCATCCATCCATTCTCTTCCGCTTATCCGAGGTCGGGTCGCGGGGGCAGCAGCTTGAGCAGAGATGCCCAGATTTCCCTCTCCCCGGCCACTTCTTCTAGCTCTTCTGGGAGAATCCCAAGGCGTTCCCAGGCCAGCCGGGAGACATAGTCCCTCCAGCGTGTCCTGGGTCTTCCCCGGGGCCTCCTCCCGGTTGGACGTGCCCGGAACACCTCACCAGGGAGGCATCCAGGAGGCATCCTAATCAGATGCCCGAGCCACCTCATCTGACTCCTCTCAATGCGGAGGAGCAGCGGCTCTACTCTGAGACCCTCCCGGATGACTGAACTTCTCACCCTATCTTTAAGGGAGAGCCCAGACACCCTGCGGAGAAAAATCATTTCAGCCACTTGTATTCGTGACCTTGTTCTTTCGGTCACTACCCATAGCTCATGACCATAGGTGAGGGTCGGAACATAGATCGACTGGTAAATTGAGAGCTTTGCCTTACAGCTCAGCTCCTTTTTCACCACGACAGACCGATGCAGAGCCCGCATCAATGCGGACGCCGCACCGATCCGCCTGTCGATCTCACGCTCCATTCTTCCCTCACTCGTGAACAAGACCCCAAGATACTTGAACTCCTCCACTTGGGGCAGGATCTCGCTCCCAACCCTAAGAGGGCACTCCACCCTTTTCCGGCTGAGGACCATGGTCTCGGATTTGGAGGTGCTGATTCCCATCCCAGCCGCTTCACACTCAGCTGCGAACCGATCCAGAGAGAGCTGAAGATCACGGCCTGATGAAGCAAACAGGACAACATCATCTGCAAAAAGCAGTGACCCAATCCTGAGTCCACCAAGCCGGAACCCCTCAACACCCTGGCTGCGCCTAGAAATTCTGTCCATAAAAGTTATGAACAGAATCGGTGACAAAGGGCGGCCCTGGTGGAGTCCAACTCTCACTGGAAAAAGAGTGGGACCACCACCCCAGTCTACCAATCCAGAGGCACTGTCCCTGATGTCTATGCGATGTTGCAGAGACATGTCAACCAAGACAGCCCTACAACATCCAGAGCCTTGAGGAACTCCGGGCGTATCTCATCCACCCCCAGGGCCCTGCCACCAAGGAGTTTTTTGACTACCTCGGTGACCTCAGTCCCAGAGATGGGGGAGCCCACCTCCGAGTCCCCAGGCTCTGCTTCCTCATTGGAAGGCATGTTATTGGGATTGAGGAGGTCTTCGAAGTACTCCCCCCACCGATCCACAACGTCCCGAGTCGAGGTCAGCAGCGCACCATCCCCACCATACACAGTGTTGACACTGCACTGCTTCCCCCTCCTGAGACGCCGGACGGTGGACCAGAATCTCCTCGAAGCCGTCTGAAAGTCGTTCTCCATGGCCTCCCCAAACTCCTCCCATGCCCGAGTTTTTGCCTCAGCAACCACCGAAGCCGCATTCCGCTTGGCCTGCTGGTACCTATCAGCTGCACAGGACAAAAGGGACTTTGCATTTTGTAAATTGATAACAATAAACAATCATTTTTTATATTTCTGAAAGCATTCTTTGTTTACAGCATTTTTTCACACTTGCCTAAAACTTTTGCACAGTACTGTATATATTTGTATTATCATGTATTTTTCTACTTTATTGACTTTCATACTAATTTCCAGCCCAGCTTATCTCTTAGTCTTATTAATATTTCTGCCTGTTTCTCTTCATGAGTGCGTAACCCCGGACTTCTGAAACTCCGTGTGAATGACTGACCCCCTAAACACCAGTGCCCTGTGTTCCAATGTAACCCATGGTGGGGGCTATATTAAGATTGACTTTATTTTAATAATGACTTACTTGTTATGAGGGACATGTTTTCATTCGAGTAGAAATTGCAACTGCAGCCAAACTGGAAACAGCTGTAAAGGAAGGCTTTTATTTAAAGATTTATTTTTGAACATAAAAGTCAAATTGAGAGGAAAGCTGAACTTTGTGCTTATCAATTTCAAACTTTACTTTGACTATTAAAAGCAAATTGACTTAGACAAGCACAGAGTGGATTGAAATGACTGTTTGTTTTATCGCTAGAAATATTTCTAATAGGGGTACCCCCAACAAAACAGATCTGCCACCTTAGGAGATATTATTTCTGGGATCCATAAGTAGCTACCAATATAGAATTAACATGCTGACTATTTAAGTGAATGTTTTTGAAGTCTTTACATCTGCAGGTGAAAGCTGTTTTTTCCTAATAAATCATAGATGACAGCATTTGAAGTTAAACCCAGAGATTGGGCTGTGATGAAGGTCTGCAGATAAACTAATCATCCGACTCCAAGGAGAACTCAGCCGTACCGGAGATGGGATCAAGTCATGGATCAGGCCATCGACCAACTGACTACTGGATAACGTACTTCAATTCCAGTCATGGCTCCCTGCTGCTAAGAGCTCAACTGTGCTGGTGACGATTGAACCCAAGAGATCATTGTGGGTCCTGAATCATAGATGGCATCCATCTGCTTTGGTCCAAGACTTCTAGATGTGGACCTTTTTACCTGGGATATTGGACCCCAACACCTGCTTTAATTCTTACCAAAGAAGAACATTTGTCCAGTAGTGTAGCGTGGGTGTCAGCCGCCCGGGGCGGAGGAAAATTCTGCCGCCCCCTTGTTTAGGTATGGTTCAAATTTTTTACAAGATATTATTATTTATTATGAAATTTTGCCACCCCCTAAAAGTGCCGCCCGGGGCGAGCCGCCCCTGCCGCCCCCACTACGCTACGCCACTGTATTTGTCACACTTTTACTCTGCAGGGCTCAATGTTCTTTGCTGGAGCCCAGTTTAACTGTCCACTTGTTTGACAACCAGCAACATCTTTCAAAAAGGACTTGGACCATGAAGTTATGAAAGGTGTAGAAGGAAAAACTAATTATCTGCAAGCAAAGCAAAATACAGGAACTCCGAAATAATATGTATTTAATGAATGTTTGCATTAATGGGAATACTACATGATTATTATGAATTCAAAGTGGTTAAGAATAGATATTATTAGATAAATGTTTTTATATGCCTGTTGACATTTAGTATGAGATAATAAGTTACCTTTAAGGACCAATGATTTATGTAATTTGTAGTTAATCAGAATCTAATCTAACACAGCATAAAATATCTATTAGAGATTACGTTAAGTGACTGTCATTGCAGAGACATTCCACCATTGCTAGTTAAGGCCAGTCCAGTTTAGATATTCTAGATTATTGATTGCAATATTATAATAATGTAGAGCTTAACTTTTAGGTACATCTATTAATTGAGAAGAATAATAGTAAACTTATTGGATGGCACATATAACTAGTATTTTGGGAGTAAGGGAGACTTACGGTAGGTCAGAACATCCACAAGCTTTTGAATAGGCTGACATATTGATGGCGATACAGGACAAATGAATAACATTATGGTTTGTCGAGAATATGTATTATAAAAGATAGCGAAATGAAGTAATAATTTGGCCCATAGGAGATGGAGTGTCTTATACATGTAGTGGTGAATGTGCAGTCTGTGAAGTAAAAAGCCCAGATGAAGTCTAAAGATCTCTGCTGGTGACAGAAGATTTGAACCTTTAATGAGAAGCTTGGGTGTAACCCTTGAAATCTGAATGTGACCTCAGAGAGGACCCAGTAACTTGCATTTCAGACAGTAGTGCTGACATCTTCCAAAGGGAGGATTGACACCTACAGTCCACAAAATAACTGTTTGCATTAATGTGATAAAGGTGGTTCAAGTTCCAGTGGAAAAAGAGCACAAGTTTCTAAGACAAATGCAGGTAATAGTGGATAAACTATTTTTTTTCTCGTATAGTAATGTTACTAGTCAAAAGTAAATATTTACAGTACATAACGGAAAATTTTAACAAGTAGCTACAAACAAAGGTCAAGTGTTAAATCAATATTCCATTACCTCCTGTTCAAGAAAGTTCAAATTAGACTCTAGACAATGGGAAAAAGAACAGCCAGTTATTATTATTATTTTATTATTTTGTAAAGTTCTTTTAATGATAGTATAGTTTGCTGAAACTCTTAAAACCATTTCAACATTTCATGCTTACCTCTCCTGCATTTTTCAAAAATATACTGCTTTTGAAGTTTGTTTTCAATTAAAATAAAGTGAAATGTTTGTTCTTGTGCATATTTGTCAGTTTTAAGAACTTTACATCTAATTTCTATTCACCAGAGACACAGTAAGTATATTTAAGTGCACAGAGGAACCTACAGTTGTGTTTGGTGCTCAAGAGTTTGCTTGTTTAGTTTGCTATAAAAGATCAGATTCTGCAGGGCTCGTCAGCCACTTACCTCCATGGACCACCACTGTCCTTTTGTGGCTTTGTATGTGGAGGTCTCAGAACTTGTAAACTTTGATCATTTGAATACAGCTCGATCTCCACCTTAACAACAAGATTTGATTTGACAAAATACTATACTGTGTACCTTTCACCTTTTGAAAAGCTTGCTTTGATTAATTTTAGATTAATTAATTCATTACTGTTAATAATAATAATAATAATAATAATAATAATAATAATAATTATTATTATTATTATTATTATTATTAATAATAATACTTTGTATTTATATAGCGCCTTTCCCATGCTCAAGGCACTTCACAGAGTTTAAGAAAGAACGTCAGGGTATACAGTATATAGCATTGTACTATTAACACAATTTTCTCTTTTAAAATATTTAGTAGAATATGACAAAGATCATAGTACAAATACTTTCATTTTTAAGAATGTAAGCGTGGAGTTACATTACCTACAATTGACTGGTAACGTATAATATATTTTCATAAATGTTTAAAAGCATCATTGGCTGAATCTTTTATTATAATGTTTGTTCTGATTTAAAGAAATAGCATGCTATTTTTTATTCATAGAATTTATTTCAGTTTCCTGATTTACATTTCTTAGGTGTCTTCTCTTACTTTGGAAAGCCAACATTAAAGGTGTGTAACTTTTCAAGCTTTTTTTAAGGGAAGAACAGCAGTTCTCAGAATTTGTCAGCTTACAGTATTTCTGAATTTTTATTTTCTTCCAGCCAAGATGGCCGTCTTCAGTTTCCACACTAGAAGAAGGACATTCTGTGTACCACAGGCAGTGCTTCCTAATTCTCAGTTTAAATGTTCTCTGACACTCATTTTATGTATTAGAACTTCACAAAAAGTCTTTGACCAACGGGTCACACAGCAGGTCTCCGGTGAGGCCTTCACTGACTTGTGTCTTTCTTCAGCCCTGTGTGGTGTCAATGACATTATGGGGGCAGAGAATAGTGGTCTTAAACATGGGGGGTTTGTGTGCTCTAACTGATTTATTAAATGGCAAATATTTCTGCTGAACAGCAAGGACCTTCCTCTCTCCGCTCCTTCTTTTCCATTACTGAAGCATAGCATATGCTGTCTAACCCTGACAATACTTTCTAATGGTTTATTGATTGGCATATTTATTAAGCTGCATGAATTTCTGGTTATGGTTAAACATTTCCATCTGTTGGAATGTGTTTTATTTACAACAAAATTATACCGTAGACCTAAAAATGCTGTCACCTTATTACGGAAAAATTCCAACAACCCAGCTGCCAGTTTTTATCGTAAAAATAACATTTCTATAGAACTAAAAATACTGTCAATACTGTTTTTTTTTTTTTTTTTTTTTTGAGGCGACACTGCCACTTTAAACAATGAGGACAGACAGTTGAGCACCAGCACATAATAGTCGAGTCGCGGCTCTGCTGAGCTCTGCAGCTTTCACATTTTGTATTTTGATGGCTTCATATGTGTTGACATGAACACTAAATGTCCTTACGATGGCAAGAAAATTATTAACAGCGTACGCTTGGATAATATACAGACGTAGGAATAATAACAACACTCCCTGAAGCTTAATGACCAGCGTAAAATAAACCGGTCACGCAGTCTCCTTTTATTACAAAAATAATAAAAAAAATTTTTACATGCACATGCGCACCACCGTGCACCAAAATCACGCGAGCACTTAACAAGGAAACACATATTTCAATTGAGAGCATGTATAAGTCAACACACCCAGTCGGCAGTTCTTATATGTAAAATTTGTCGGTAGGTTGAATGTTAAATTTGTCTTTTCGTTTCTGATCGCTATACGGCACTTCCATCTTTGGACAATTCGCTATAAACAGTTTCAGCCAATCGGCGCCTTCCAAACACGCAGCAGGACAGCGTGAGCCTTCATTGTCGGCGGTGCGGCCTCTTCGTTTCATTGTCTTATATTGAGTTGTTAGACTATTTACTGTTAAGTGCTGTTTGAGCTGCCGTTTAGTACAACAGGTGGCTTACTGAGCTCTTAAATCGATATAGAAATGAACACACAAGCCTCCTAAATTATTGAAATGCATAAGTTTACAAGGTCAGTTTTAGGAAGTAGTAGTTTTTATTATTAATTATAATTTATCAGTGTCACATATTATTCGTTAAAACTCACGAGTCCCGCTTCATTGAGATTCTGTTTTATATTCTGTATATGCAAACATTTTAAACGGAGCGTTTATTGAACTGACTATAGCAGACTTGTCATCTTCTTAAAATGACTTTATTTATATGATATTGATAACTAATCATAAGGTCAGAAATCAAAGAGGCTGTGAGTTTCATGGACTGCGCTGTTTCTTTGTTTTCGTGACATCGCGTCAGTAGAGAGTGCGTGACGTTAACAATGCATTGTGTCCTAAATGACAGCGCACACGCGTTGTGATAAAAGGCCAATGTGTCTCAGTTTGTTCATTAATATATTTTGACAGTGTATTTTAATCAGAATTATTGTTAACATATTACCCATACTAATTTCCATTTAGATATGTAAAATTTGGTGAGAATAAAAAAAAAGAGTAACAACACATATAATAGTTATGTTGCATTGTTTATAATTAACAAAACTCATCGTTTATCTGAAATGTTCTCCTTTGTATTTTACGTTTGACAATGGAATGCTTCAGTGTACAGTCGATTTATTCCACTTCTAAAGGTGTACATTGTCGGTATTCTCCATTGCATTTGCCACCCAGTGTAACGCGTGCCAATGTAAGTGAGGGGCGGCAGACGAACTCACGTAACGGGAGACAAGGCACCTCCTCACCCTGATGCCATGAGGGCTCTTCTCATAAATATTACCATCTTGAGCTTTTTCTCATTCCTGCCAGTTTACTATTATTATTATTATTATTATTATTATTATTGGACACGTATGTAGAAGAAATCTGTGTCTTATTTTATGTGTGTGACAGGAAGGAGGGTAAAGCCTTGAATGAAACTCCGTGTTGATGCTTTGGGTAACACGACAGTTGAGGAGAAGGGAACGTTAAACGTGTCAGTGACTGCGGGGGATTGTGGGACAGAAACGACAAAAGCTTAGTCTTTCAAGAATTCTGTTTCCATCAATGATTTACTTTGTTTTGCTGCACTTCAGAAGATTACTTATTTACCTCCCTTTGACAAGATGAATTCACAAGGAAAGGTGCTTTTTGGAAAGTTTGGCTCCAGATGTGCTTATCCAGCCGCTCCTTTTTGTCAGTACTTGAGTGATCTTTATGTCCACCTCTGGATGAATTCGCAACGTTTCTTTACATTTGTGTCTTATCGCAGAAATCCCGAGGCTTTCCCCAAACTGCAGAAGACGCTGTCGATTGCACTGATTCTGTTTTAAAGACAGTTGTGATTAGTTATGCAGATCTCGCTTTTACTCACATTGCTTTTTGTAAATCAATGATACAAATCAGCTACAGATCTGGGAATCACTGAAAAATAAAATCGTTTAATGAGGAGTGTCGTGCGCACATACAAGTCGGCTTTGGTGAAGCGTTTCTTAGCCTCCCTGATATGATCGACATGGGGTGACGCTGGATTGTTATAATACGTGCTACCTTACGTAAAACATGCTTATTAATTTGTTACAGATTCTAGGTGGACACGATTATACACCAAGGAACGAGGTGCCCCGTGTGAATCGTTCATAATGTCAGCTAAATGTATTTGTTAACTTACAGACAAGTACTACATAACTCTTTTTAAAAAGTCCTTTTTTAACTTTGGGCGGAGACCATACGCGAGCCCCAACTAGGATTTAAACTCGCGTCAGCACACCTTACAGATGCAGCAGGGCCAAGTGCTTTTACGCTTTGAGCCAAAGCCGTTCAGCAGATGAGAGTGCTGACCAAACGGCAGCTGACTGCGCAGATATCAATGACGTCATGACGCTAGCGTGCCTCAAAATCACGTGAGAGGTGCAATTCAAACAAGCATCTTAGCGGCGCTTAGAAAGCACGACACTTCAGTATCCCGCAGCACATCACCAATTTGCCCTTATGAGACTCTCTCTTCACGATCATAAGATCAAGAAAAGGTGCGAAAGGTGAGACAAAGTCGAACGTGGGGATCGCGTACGGGTGGGAATGCCAGCAGTGAGGAAGACCGCGACATGCTGAGAGGCTTTAAATTTGAGGAGGTGCCTGACGCCGCGTGGTTCGCTCTCAAGTGTTGGGGATTGAGCGCTACGTGGAGGAGGCGGCACAGCAAATCGCACCTTCACGAGTTTACTGTGGATGACGGGGGTTGCGCACGTTGTTTTGCTAGTGTTACGTTACTTTATTTTCCGGTCGGTGTCACGTGAAATGTAATACTACATCTGACTTGGCGGAGGCGCGTTAACTCGGGATTACTTCTGCTTTCTTCGCGCTCGTGCACTTTTCCGCGCCGCTTCGCCTTTCGATTTCGCGCATGCTCCGAACTGTGCTGTCCGTCGGGCACACGCTTGTTCTGCCGCTCACTCCCGCATGGCCACGTCGTTCATTTCTGATTTAACTTTACAGGGCGCGTTCAGGTTTCATTTCCACCAGTTTGTCTCATACTGAGAACTATTAGAAATAATTTCAGTAATTTAATTTTTCGGTATTTTCTTATCAGGAAATATGTTCGTGCGGTTTCACTGTAACAGGGAGACTTTGATTTGTGTAATGGGAAATAAAAACATTACACAAGGTAGTGCTGTTGGAGGGATACAGTAAAATCTACAGCTGACATGACATTACGAGTACAGTTTTGTGACATTTGAAATGGTATTGTTTTATTTAATGTCTTTTATCCTTTACAACTACTTTCAGTATTTCTGTACACTTTTATTCTTTTGCTTACTAGAGATGGCCTTGTTAAATGAAGAGCAGGGGGGTATTTTTAGTACGTCGTTTAAGTCATCCGAGATAAGGCGCCTCATCTTGGATGAGTTAATGCCGGTGACACTCGTCCGGGATGAGTCGGTTTTTCAAACACAGCCGTGTATTAGATTAGTCGAGCTGGATCTAATCATCCGAGATGAATGCGCGCACCCGCGCTGACTAAAAAGCCCATATATATTGAGTCTAGAAAACATGATCAGCAAGTCTTTGATAGGCTGTAACAATATGACGAAAGAACGGGTGCATTTTTTTTTCACACACGCGGCGCAAGACCTTTCATTCGAAGGACACGAAGAATTTCAAGATTTAATATACATAAGGGGTAACACTGCAAAAGCAACCCAGACCAGAAAAGACTGCTGGCAAAAAGTGGCCGTCAAATTAAACGCTAAGTATAGTGTGCATTGTACTTACTGAATGCAGCGTATCATTTCCAATGTGTCAGGTTAATTATTCTTTAACATGTCATAATTCCAGATCAAACATGAGCAGGAGGAGAACATGCGAACAGGTTAAAGTGAAGTACAAGAATATACTTCAAACTGGTAAATATTGGTATATAACTATTTAAAGAATTGTTGACATAAATAATCATATATAATATAAAAAAAAAACATTAATTTTAAAGCTAATAAGAAGGCAGACAAGCAAAAAACAGGTGGAGGTCCACGTGGTCCAGACCTAACCCCTGAAGAAGAGTTGGCTCTCCAGCAAAATGCCCATCGTCCTGTTTCTGAGGGCATTCCAGGGGGAAGCTCCTCCTCAGAACCAGTGGCAGGATGCAGTGGTCACTTAATTTCAGGTAAAGGATGTTCATTGCATGTATTTGTCCTCCATGTGTGCCATAGGTATGTTCCATATAGCCCTCTTTTTTTTTTTTTTTTTTTTTTTGTTGGGTCAGTTGCAGGGAATGTCATATCCCTTGAACCGGTGTCTGACCAATGAGATATTGATGAAGGTGAAATATTTGATGAAGACACTGTGTCTGATTATTCATCAGGAGGAGAGGTACATTTTCCAAATAATTGATCAAACTCCACTCTGATCAGTCCCATGTGCCCCAATCACATTTGGAAATCCTGGTAATGAGAATGTTAGGCTGATTGTGAGATTCTTTATGGAACTGTGGGTGTTTTAGCCTGTGTATTACCTACCTGCAATGGCATGAAACACCTCTTTTATTGTCTGCACACGCAGGTGTCCAGGAAACACAATGAAAACCTGAAGGAAATGTTTCAGAGCCAAACAGACTTTACGAATTGCCTGGCAAACTGCACTTTTCAATAGATGTTCCACATCACCTACAGTATATAAAAAAAAAAGTGCAGCTTGCAAGAAACCTCAAAGCAATTCCTACTGTCTGTGTGGTTGTGAGAGCCCGACTTCGCTGAGTTTGACTTCGAATATAAGGTGCTAATAAATCTTTGAGGTACAATATTCCCCCTCGGCTAAAGCGGTATCTTTCGAAAAGAATTTCCTCCGGGAGCAATAAAGGATCTTGCCGATCACGCAAAACCCTCTCTATATGAAATTCTCGTCTTATAATTTTTGCACCAATATCAATTGGTTGCTCATTCATGAACGGCGAAGCCATGACTGAATGAATTCCACGCACGGACTCTGATTACGTGTGTAAGCTAATCTAATCCTTGTTTACGCAGAACAAACCTGCTCCAAGCAGTCTGAGGATTAGGATGTGTTCCTATGAAAACAATTCCAGCAAGAGTTTCGAAAAAAACAACAGATCCAGGATCAGGCCAAACCGTCAACAATTACATCCGGCTAAACGAGTAATCCACGTACGAAAAATACCACCCAGGACTCAAATCAGGGTAGTGGTCAGCCCATCAGGACTGTTTGCATCCAACCAGATGAAGCCATAAAAATGTGTAAGCTGCAGAGCTCAGCATAGCCGCGACTCGACTATTATGGGCTGGAGCTTAACTGTCTATCCTCATTGTTTAAAGTGGCAGTGCCACCTCAGGGACCTTGGTGAACAGATTCCGATGCCCATGTTGGTGAATCCCTGTTGAGCCCACCTAGGTTATTATAGTTTTGCCTTTTTATATTAGTTTTTATTTCTTTATTTTTTCTGACCTTACTTGGAAATTCAGTTTAGTTTTAGTTTCCTTCATCGTGTATTTTTAGTTTTAGTTTAGTTTTTATTTCACAAAGACATTTCTATTTTATTTTTATACTAGCAAAATACTCGCGCTTCGCAGCGGTGAAGTACTGCTTTAAAATTTTAAATAATAAACTGAGGGAAAATGTACCAATAATTATTTGTTAAGGATCTCTTTGTATACCACATTGTCAGTTCGCCCCTCCGGTTGTAATATGACCAAGCTGTGCGGTGAGCTTACTCTTGAGCATGCAACGTATAGTTGGCAATGTGAAAAGCAATCTTGCCTCAAATCAATTCCAACCTTTTGTAGGGTCTGTCCCTGAGACTTATTAATTGTCATTGTGAAGCAGAGCCTTACCGGAAATTGGAGGCGTTTGAATTGAAATGGGAGATCAGAAGGTATAACGGGGATGCGAGGAATAAAAACTCTCTCCGCTGAGCCACTGCCAGTAAAAATAGTTGCCTCAATTAGGTTCTTTTGCACACATGTGACCTGAAGTCTCGTGCCATTACAAAGTTTCGGTGACTGTAAGTTTCTCAGTAACATTATTGGTGCCCCAACCTTCAAAATTAGATTATGCTCAGGAGTGCCTGGAGGATTTAGAGTGTGGACGAGCTGCAGGCTATGGACGTATATATGTACGTAAGTAGGATTCAGTTAGCGTTGGGAACCCACGTACCAAATTTCTTGAAGATGGGCCCATTAAGTAACAAAGGCCGTTGGAAAGTTCAGTATGGCGGCTGACAATGGTGTCATACCACCGAAATAAGTACGTACATCGTTTTCGGTTAGTGTTTTCGGAAGATGGAGCCATAAATAAGAAAGTTTAACATGGCGGACGTTGTCGACCATTATGACTGTTACGTGTAGAATTTCGAAATGAAACCTGCTTAACTTTTGTAAGTAAGCTGTAAGGATTGAGCCTGACAAATTTCAGCCTTCTACCTACACGGGAAGTTGGAGAGTCAGTGAGGGCTTTGCCTTTTATTAGTATTGATGTGTACACTGTAAAAAATCAATGCTACTCCCAATTAAAAAATATTAAGTAACTGATTACAATGTGCTTTTTGAGTTTGCTCAACATTACGTTGACAAATCCTGCCAATTACAAAATTTGAGTTCACTGGATACAAGCTACACTATGCCAAACTAAGAAAATTAAATTAGCTCAAGTAGAAATAACTAATATGTAAAAACAGCATTAAGCCCATCTAACATAAATTTTAGGGCTTTGTCAATGTCATCTCTAATTGGCGCAACTAAAAAACCTATGCTGAATAAATGTAAGTAAATTTAGGCAAACTTCAAGGTAGTAATTCAAGAAATTAATATATTTATTTTTTGCAAACTCAAAAAGCACATTGTAATCAGTTACTTAAGAACTCTGACTTTATTGAGCAAAATATTCTATTTTAACAAAAAAGAAAAAACAGCTTTTTTGAAAATAATGCAGCTTTATTTTCTTAGACATGGCATTACATTATTATTACAATGTGAAATATGAAAATCACTTATACAAATGTATTTATATTCAGTACATTCAAATTTTGTCTTAATAACATTGTTATCATTACTAATAACCACAAGCCATGCCATCTCTGATGTTGTGGAATCTTAATTTGAAAAGTGTTACATCAATAATTCCAAAATTTTTGAACAGAACCTGCACAGGGTAAAGGGATTCTGTCATAACATTAACACTAAAGTGCAACTGAGAAAGAATTTCACACAAAGAAAAGTAGCTATCGCAATGTTAATCTAAAATCAAAAGACAAGCACATCCTATTCTGCAGATCTGAGACATATTTGCCTAACATTTATACAGCATATTTTTGAGTGACAGTACTCTATGTGAGTATAAGTCTCCAATATTTAGAAACACCTTCTGCACTGTTTCAAAAGTGTATTTAAGTTCTTTTGGGTACTGAATGTTTCGAGCATACAGAAGACCAACAAGTATGACAAATGCAGTTGTGAAGTCGACAAGCTCTTCAGTTACTACTTGACCTTCTATTACCACAGCCACATTCATTGCTGCAGCTCCAGGATGGGTCTCACGGTGCCTCATAACCTCTAATATTCCTATCTTCATTTCATTTGTATATATTTGAAGGGAGTCTGTATCCTAAAAATATAGAACAATAATATAGTTAAAGTGTGAAAAAATAAACCGTAGTTGACTCTTTGCCAAAGCCAAGTGAAAGGTTGTCTACCAACTTAACTTTCTAGTTAGTTAATCATTTAGTTTGACATTTCCAACAGAACTTACATGACATGTTGTTGATAACTTCTTGTATTCTCTTAAGTACAGAGGTAGTCCTTGTAGAACCGTTGCCCTCTTGTGTGTGGTAACATCCATAGTCTGAAAAGTACAGTAACAAGAATGATAGTCATAGAGGTAGAATATACAAAGAAATAATATTTGAACCGAATGACAATTTAAGAAAACTTTAAACAAAACAACTAAATATATTTGACATATTTTCTTTCTCATTACTGTACATATACAAAAATCCATCTTTGTTAAATGATCCAAATAATGAAAGGATTTTGCACTTCTGCAAATTATTTAAAATGTATGCACAGATCCAGACACACACACACAAAAAATGCTGTTAACCTGGATAATTTAAATTGCCAATTTATAATAAACAGAATAGCTCAGGAATTTACTTTTATTTCTGGTAAAATATTGTTTGTGTAAATCTCACCATCAAATAAAACTGTAAATTAATACATTATGAATTTGTAGTCCATGACATTGGAGGGAATATGTACAGTGCCAATGACTCAGATATAAACATATACAGTATAATTTAGCTTGTTCTATAAAATCATTTTGCATACATTTGATAAGTCTATGGGTTTGCCACATGCACCTTCATAAGCAAACAGTTTAACAGCCTTAATTACAACACTGCCCTGCACATACTACTTTAAGTTCATGCTTATGAATATAAAACAATTCTTTCCTGATCCTTATTACGTACCTGTTCATCTAGTAATTCTAAAAGTGATTTCAATTCATGTGCCTTCTTGCCTCCTTTTGCTCTATACATTTTGATCAGAGCTGTCGAATACTTGTCCAAGGATGTCAGCGATGTTTCTTTCAATTGCACCTGGGTAATGCGATAAAATTCTGCATATACCTGTAACAAAATTCAGGAATTAATAATGTACTTATTTTCAAGATACTAGCATCGCTACTCGACAATTAATTTATAAGATTAGATAAAACTCACCTGTTGCTCTATGAGAAGGCCTGGCCATCTCTGTTGGACTACAGAGACCAGCGGTTCATCCATGACAATCTCATTTCTTCTCAGGGAAAAAGTGAGGTCCTGAAACAATATCATTTAACCCTTCAAGTATTTGCTGGGTAGCACTTTTTGACACGTGAAGAACAGTTTGCATACAAAAAAAGAGAGAAGCAAGTTTGTGCTCAATTGCATCTCCTAAATCCTCATTGCAAGCAACACATCCACTACCTACATGATCATCCTCACCATCAATAAGAGGTCCACTATTGTCTGCAGCAGAGCTACTATCAGGACTGTCTTCTTGGCCTGCATGATTACTACTTAAAATGGATAGCCTGAAATCATGAAAAGACTGACCCTTATGCTTCCTAATTTTATGTACATTAAATGTGGTATATACATTGGTCTGAAAGTCACAGTTTACAAAAGGACATTTCACATATTCATAGTTTTTAGATGTTTTCTTATATGGCTGTAAAAGGTCTTCCCATCACAGATATCTTGAAATTTACAAAGTTCACAGCTCAAACAAGCCAAATCCTTGGTAACTTTTGAAAGGGTAGCATTGGGATGTATTCTGTTGAGATGTGTCCTTAACGCACCTGCAGTCCGGAATGAACAAATACAGTCACTGTGAATGCAAGGAAACGATGAATATGGTCCACGCCAGTGCTTCAATCTATAATGTCTGAGAAGTGTGTCCTGAGCTGTAGTACAAAATGTACAGAGCTTGCAATGCATGAAGACCCTAAAAATCGCAATAAAGAAATAAGAGCTGATTTGGATGGCCTTCAAAACAGTTTGTATACCATAACACTGCATTAAATAGAATTAAAGTAGGTTCAGTTAATATATGAAATCATATCTTAATAATTCTATCACAAATGTCTAAGGTGGTACAGTATCTGAAAATGAACACAGTAAACTACACATCACGTTTACACCTGAGCAGTCGTGTGGTGCGACTTATATTTATTAACATATGTTTGTAAGGGTATATTTTTTTTTCCTTGAAGGAGCTAAGAATTGTTGTTGAGGTGTGCTCTGTGTGTTAATTTTAGGTCCTTCCCCCTTTACCACTCGCTTTCTCCCTCTATGACACACACCCCAATTTTCCTCTATAAAAGAAACAGCATAAATTGAATGTACACAAGAAAGAAAGGAGTACTCCAACCAGTAATCGTGCGTCTGCCTTTACAAGCTGTTATGCATATGCACCCCAGTGCCCGTAATAATTTACTAGAACATTCAGTTGAAAAAAAAGCGCCGTCACCACAGAAGCGTGCACACCATCTTTTACTTTTTTTCGACTGTATGCAATTTTACGAAAAAAACGGTACTGAATAGAATATTGATGTCATTTTATTAATTTACCGTTTAAAAAACAAAATTATCTGACCGTTGTCGTACTCTCGTATTGCCCAATCCACTTGAATAAAGTGTAATCATCTGCGTTCAGTCTCTACTCTAAACTTTAGTATGGTGCCTCAAAAGCTCGAGTCGGTCACCGCAGCTACTACAGGAATTCAGACCGCTAACTTTAAGTGAAAAAAGTGTCCTGATGTCGGGTTTTGAGGTATAAAAACACAAGTTGTTACAGTGAAAAAGGAAAGAGGGAAATATCGCAATTACGTGGCTTTTGATAAAAACTTATAGCCACCACAGTAAGCACAACTGACCTTTCATTTTATAATTATTCATTTTTCAGATTCTGTTATAGTCACTAAAATCTTCCGTAATTAACGGACCCGCCGTCATTACAAGTTGCAAATAACACAAGCGAACATTAAACACATAAAAAACTTTTTTACGTTCGGCAGTTGGTTATAATCGATGGTCGTCGAAATTAGTAAGGTTACTCGCGTGGTAACTGTTAATACATCGTACCCCGATTTTTTATGGTTTTCAACAAAGGAAAGTCCTACTCTTGTAAATGTATGTACTTACCTTAAGTCGGGGCTCTCAAACGTTAGTAATTACAGATTGTGGAGTCGTGGATTCATGCACGTGTCCAAATCTCATAAATCAAGAATATTCTCGCAGGACATGCGCATTTCGCAAAAGAAAAACTCGCACAAACAACAGATTATTAATTCTCACAATGATGATTTTTACATTTGAACCCAAAAGAAAAATAGAACTCACATCTGCGCCACACAATGAAGAAACGATTGTCAAGCTAAACATTTAACACAGAAATGCTGGAACAACAAACATTTTTACCCTGGGTCGACTATCACTTAGTTACATTTTTTACAGTGATATGTGTGTGTATGTGTATATATAGTGTGTATATATATATATATATATATATATATATATATAGCTGTACTCGGCCACGCGTTGCTGTGGCTCAGTCTGGTTAAATGGAAAAGAAAAAAAAGAGAGCGCACGTTTCTAATATGTTTAATTTCACAATGCTTGTGGGTATACAATATTTTTTGTTGTTCCATTGTCTGTGCAGAATGTTAGACTGAATAATATTGTTAAGTTCGTAGACGTCTTTGTTTTTGGCCGCAAGAATAGCTCGTTCACTCAGCCAATCGTGATCTTATAACTGGTTTGAATATTGGGAAATACTTTTTCAACCAATTCTTCTTTTGACGTCACTAAATTGCAGAAGTTATGAGGCAATGAAATTCGTCCTGAGGTCAAATCAACCGGCACCTTACCGTTTCCAATTTCCAGATTTCTCCAACCCCGTTATTGACAGTTTGCATTATTTGATCGTAAATGCCTTTTTGCTGAAGCGTTAGCTTACGATTATTTGATTGCACATACGACAAAAGATCACCCGTGTTGTAATTTTGTTCACGACGCAGTTCTACATTGAACGAAGCAGCAGCAGATCGATTCGGTGATGGCATTCCCAATTGATTGAGAACTCTGTTCGCGATTTCTAAGCACAAATCTTTAACCATTATCAACGCTTAGTTGTAGATGTCTGCTGTGAAATCCATGTTTATATTTGAATTTTACTTGCGTACTCGACGGAAAATATCTTCAGCCATGTGCGCTTTATATTTCTCCCATAACTGTGTTGGAGATGAAGGAGAGCAGGCGGTCAATATGATTGCAAACAATGCACGAATTTGATTTGGATGTGATGTGTTGCACGCGTCATTAATGTATACATCCCAGTGTCGGTCGTTCTCCAATAAATTCAGAGCTTGACATGTACTGCGGAAAGTGGCATGTGTAACGCCGTTGACAACAATTGCTGGAAAGACGTTGGACCGGCACATTTACCAACAGCATGTGAACAAAGAAGCATTCATCTTGATTGGGATGCACGGTGTACAGTCTGCCTCTCCTCGTTTGTGTTGTTCAAATGATTTTCTACTCGCATTCCATGTGTAATACGTAGGCACTTCCGAATACAGCAGTGTTTTCGCAAACACGTTATTTTGACATAACATAAAGAAAGCAGTTAACGTTGTAGCCGGTGGATTCAGGGCCATTTGTTGCACATTTGCAGCTGTGAAATAAACGCGTTGTCCATTTTCTAGATGTACTGCTAAGTGAACAACATCTGGACTTCGTTCATGTATGGGAAATGAAAGAATTCGCCATACAGCTTCATTGCTGCTTATGTATCTTCCAGCCTAATACTGTGCGATTTCATCGATATGTATGACCGCATTCCTATCACTTCTTTCTGGTTGCACGCCAAAAACTGCCATGTCGCTGCCTTTAGTCACGTACTTACAAATGTATTTGATCAAAACACTGAAATAGAATCGTAAAATATTTAGTATAGCGTGTGTTGCTTTTACGTCCAACAGATGGCGCTGTGTTTTCAAAAAAAGCATGTTTTTACCTGTCACATGTGTGCCATCTATATAATATGTATATAAAAACACGCAAGTATTCGAATGCAACGTTGTGTCAAAATTTCAAAGCAATTGGTGAAGAACTTTCGGAGATTTAAGATTTCGAAAAAATAAACATTTACATTTTTATTTATATAGATGTGTGTATATATACCGATATATATATATATATATATATATATATATATATATATATATATATATATATATATATATATATAAAATATGGTTTTGGCAGCCAAGCACTTTTTTTACAACCTAGAAGACGTCTCTTGAGATCCGTTTAATCGCCTCGTTGATTGCATGTCCTCCCAGGTAGTTTCAATCCCCATTTCCCGCACCGAGTCATCTCCCCTTTTATGAGTGACTGTGTTAGTCGCCGTACTTCGTACAGGTCTTTGAACGCACTGAATACTTGTAACTGGTGTCGCCCGTCGGTACTTTCCACAGGGAATGGAAGCAATTGTAGAGTAACAAAAATTATTTGTAAGTGATTTCGCATTGAAGAAATAGTAAAAACTTGATCACTTGGGTCAATACCTAAAGAAATACACACAGCAAATGCAATTGAGAATACACCAGAATCTGTATGATTTAATTGTTGCTGTGCGTCTTCATAAACTATGGGAGGTTTGTAAGGAAACAAAGCATGCTGATCTGCTCCCATTTCATCTTACAGTACTCTACGACCCTGAACTGATCTGATGTTCATACTAACCTGGCTTATGGCTCCGGGGCGATCACGCCTGAAATTACCAAGTGTTACTGTTTATAGCTGTGTATTGGAACATCCAAATCCTGCTTCCTCCTCCTGCTGCTTGCTATCGCCGCTCACCTACGCTACCACACCCGCCTGTCCTACCGGCTCCGTTGTGCTGTGCTGCTTCTACACTGCTATCAGCTAAGTACCATTCACTATTTTAGCGCTTTGAGTACTGAGAAAAGCGCTACATAAATGTAATGAATTATTATTATTTATTATTAAACACTAAAGTACAAAAACGAAGTAGAAAGTAACACTAAACCACAACACCGCCGGGAACACCGGCACACCGCGTCCACTAAACACTAAGACACACTAAAGGAAAAAATACTATTCATTAAGTACCGCGTCTACTAAACAGTAAATCAGTAAAGGAGAAAGGACTAACCGCGTCAGCTGTGGAGCTCAGCTCGGAGCGAAATGAAGTGAATGAAATGAGGTGAATGGGAGGGGAGATGATCACGTGACTCCAACACCTGCCTTAACTCTCCGTCCCTCCACAACCACAGTCACACGCATCCCAACTCTCCTTTATATAAATAGAAGATATTTTAGTTTCAGTTTTAGTAATTATGGCATGGAGCGCCTATACGGAGTTAGTTTTGTGTCACAATCAGACAGAACTATACACTTAACAGATTTGGATATGAGTTTAATGTTAGTGGAAGCTTACTACACTGCCTGGTTTACTATCTGGTTTTGTTTTTTTTTTCTGATAAAAGCAAGCATAATCAAAGCTAGATACTGAATATGAATAATTTTACACAATTGTATAATTTTTTTAATATTTTCTCATGAAAAATCACAGGGGCTTAGGAAAAACAGGGCTCTTAGACTTGAATGAGTGTGCAGACCCCACCTAGCTGTATTGAGGGAAACAAAGAACAACAAGCATGTAGTGTCAAGGTTAGGGGCAGTGAGACTTGAAAAGCCCACCATAAGAACAGTCAACCCATAATGAGCAGAGTAAGAGCAGGTAATAGGAGTACAGACAGGCACAAAACGACAGAGACAGCATCTGAGATTAAGAACAATATATACATTATCTAAAGCTGTTTATCCAGAGCAGGATCACATGAAACCTGGAGCCTACCCCAGCAGGTTTGGATGTAAGGCAGGAAAACTCCCTGGTATGCAATACGTATGATATGGTTGACGTTAAGAACAAAAATAATATGATATTTCAACTATCTATTTTGAGAGAGAGAGAAAAGCATTGAAAAAAGGGAGACAAATATTTTAAAATATAATTCTGCTAATGGAGTACTTTCACAATATCAGGTATTTGGAGTTGTGAATATGAACTAAAAAAGATAAATTAATAAATATGGGATAAATACAAAAACCCATTAGAATGTTTAGTTTCACTTGTCAGACTCTCTACCTTTGTTTGTATTGCTTCGTTGCTAAACGATGTTTTTAAAGCAAAAGTGATATGCTGATCTTGTATGATGACCTAGTCAGTCTCTCGAGCAGTGCCGTTTTATTTTCAAAAATCGGGAGTGGTCTCCCCTCAACTTTCTTGTATACTCAGATATGGGAATGGATATTTGAGGAATAAACCAAAAAACAATGATTATATTGTTATATTATGTACATTAAGGAACCATCAACAACAAATCAAATTAATAATATATTCAACAATTATTGTAAAAGTAATGTTGAATAAATCGGACTCGGCAGCTGCATAAATAAAAAAAAAAATCGTATGTGTTCAGGTGAAGTACCACTTCTGGGTGATGTTTTTGGCCCAAAAGTTAATACAGACCTATAATTATGGTTTAACATCCACATGCCAAATTTCATCCATCCATCTAGTTGCATTTTTGAGTTACCGTGTTTATACACTCACACAGACACACACACGTGCGCGCACACACACACAATTCCAAAAAGCAGTATTTTTGGACTCTGGGAGGTCTATAACGTCAAGATTCATCAAAATATCAAGGTCAAATTTTTTCATGATTACTATACTTTCTCTATACTTCATATATGATAAAGTAAAAATGATTTCTCCTGTTCGAAGTGCAGGTGAATTGCTGTCAACAAAAAGCAGTAACCTGAGAAATAAACTGAAATGTTATTCACTCGTGATTTTTCTGTCCATACAGTAAAATTTTTGTTGAACTGCACTTTCTGATTTCAGCCGTTGTTCAGTGTCCATTTTAGGACATCCTCCTCCTTCCGACAAAAACAAGCGCAAAGGAAGGCAGCACACAAATAAATCGCTTTCTATTTCTCATGCTTTACACATTTGCACTTTGCTTGCTCTGTCTCCGCAAATGCTTTGTGTGAACAGTCGCCCTCCGTCACCAGCCACCGTTCACTGGATGAAAATGTGTGGGGACGGCTCAAGGTGGATGACTTTCTGTTTTAGAGTTAAAACTTGCAAGGGTTAAAGACTAACGGCAAGAATATTCATTCAAAAACGAAAACTAAAAATATTTTAGTAAATTATTATTTTATTTCAGTTTGTCTTTCCAGCTACTTTAATAGTTTCATTTAGTTTAAGTTTTTCATTTCGGTTTTGTTAATTATTTTATTTCAGTTTACGAAAATGTTTTTTTAATAATACTTTCAGTTATGATTTTAGTTTTCGTTAACTATTATAACCTTGGAGCCCACTCCTATCTTGCCCCTCAGACCCTCGTGCCACTAGGTGGTCTTTAGTTACGATTCCTGCTGAAGTCTCTTTTTAAAGGGCATATTCATCTTGTGGTTTTCCACCTCCTCAGATGCTCCATTTCTTTCCCAGCTTCTTATCTCTTCCTGCTTTCCCGACTCAGCTGATATCTCCGTGATTTCCACACACAAGTCCCATAGTTGCAGTTCATTAGTTTTTGGTTCAACTTGCAGATTATTCACACTTGATGTGTCAACAGACCCTTCTGTGTCAGCAATGCTGTCAGGATCAGTAAACTCTAAATTATACCAAGTTCTGCTTTGCCAGCCCAATCTAATTCTTTATCTGTATGCCACCATCTCTGTCCACATATCTCACAGTTTGCCCCTTTTGTAGACAAACACAATGACTCTGTCTTAACCTGTGAGTTTGCTCAACTTCAACATCGACATCTTCTACTGAGACTGAAGAGTTTAGAGTCTCCTTCTCATCTCCAGTGTCTTCATTATCTGATGTAGTGTTAGATAAATCTCTCTCTTCATCTCTCTCACTGTTGGTTGTTTGTCGATTGTCACATTTACCGTTGACTTTACGTAGTCTAGAATGGTGGGCCCTTCCAAGAGCACCTCCATGTCTGACACATTTCACAACTCCATCCTGTCCAATGACATCCGCAGGTCCCTTCCATTCTGCACAGTCCACTCTTTTGTCGTCCACTTTGTCTCAGATTTATCATTTTCAGAATTAAGCTGTCTCTGGAGTGCTCTCCGTATTCGGTCTGAACACTCGGCTTCAGTAAATGCTCCTCTTGGAGTGTGCAGCGTTGGAATATGTGCTCCACTGACACACTCCTGGTGGTGCAAGGGAGGACAGAAAAAACAAAAAAAAAAAACTCCAGACGGCTGGAGAGAAAAATAAAATCTGCAGGGGGTCCGAGGCCATGAGACTGCCCAGCCCCCTGTGGGCATTCTACCTAACATAAATGAAACACTCCTCTTTGTATTTAGGGTTCTTGATGATGATGGTCATGTGGACTTCTGGCTTTTAATCCATCAATGTAGGAACATCACGGTGCTTTGATTAGGTGGTGATGGCGCAGATCGCCACCACAGAAAACTGGGAAAAGAAACAGAAGAGAGAGTAGGGGTTAGTACGGATTTTAGAGCCACCATGAATAGTTATGATAATAAATTGAATATACAGATTATCAGGATTTAATTAAAATGAAACTATGATAAGGCCATGTTAAAGTAATGAGTTTTTAGCAGTTTTTTAAAGTGCTCCACTGTATTAGCCTGGCAAATTCCTATTGGCAGGCTATTCCAGATTTTAGGTGCATAACACCAGAAGGCCACCCGCCTCACCACTTCTTTTATGTTTTGCTCTTGGAATTCTAAGCAGACACTCATTTGAGGATCTGAGGTTACGATTTGGAATATAAGACGTCAGACATTCCAATATATAAGATGGAGATGAGATTATTTAAAGTTTTATAAATCATAAGCAGTATTTTAAAGTCAATCCTGAATGACACAGGTAACCAGTGTAGTGACATCAAAAACTGGAGAAATGTGCTCGGATTTTCTTTTTCTAGTTAGGATTCTAGCAGCTCCATTCTGCACTACTTGCAAACGATTGATGTCTTTTTTGGGTGTTCCTGAGAGGAGTGCGTTACAGTAATCTAGTTGACTGAAAACAAAGGCGTGAACTAATTTCTCAGCATCTTTCAATGATATAAGAGGTCTAACTTTTGCTATGTTTCTTAAGTGAAAAAATGCTGTCCTAGTGATCTGATTAATATGTGATTTAAAATTCAGATTACAGTCAACAGTTACCCCTAAATTCTTTACCTCCGTCTTGACTTTTAATCCTAATGCATCAAGTTTATTTCTAATAACCTCATTGTATCCATTATTGCCAATCACTAAAATTTCTGTTTTCTCTTTATTTAGCTTGAGAAAATTACTATTCATCCAATTAGAAACACAAGTCAGACATTGTGTTAGTGAAACAACAGAGTCAGGGTCATCAGGTGCTATTGATAAATACAGCTGTGTGTCATCAGCATAGCTGTGGTAGGTCATGTTGTGCCCTGAGATAATCTGACCTAATGGAAGCATGTAGATTTGAAAAAGCAGCGGACCCAGGATAGAGCCTTGTGGACCACCATATAGGATATCATGTGTCTTTGACTTATAATTACCACAACTAACAAAGAATTGTCTGCCTGCCAGGTAGGATTCAAACCAATTTAAGACACTGCCAGAGAGGCCCACCCATTGACTAAGCCGATTTCTAAGAATATTATGATCAATGGTGTCAAATGTGGCACTCAGATCTAGGGAGGATGAGAACAGATAGACGGCCTCTGTCTGCATTAACACACAAGTCATTTACTACTTTAACGAGTGCAGTTTCTGTGCTGTGATTTGTTCTAAAACCTGACTGAAATTTATCAAGAATAGCAGGTTTATTGAGGGGGTCATTGAGCTGCATAATGACTGCCTTCTCTAGAATTTTACTTAAGAAAGGCAGGTTAGAGATGGGTCTAAAATTTTCAAAAGCAAAAATTTTCTGAATAAAACTTTGCAGCATCACATACCTATCATCACACTGCATAACCTGTCCAAACCCACCAGGGGACAAAGCACGTTTGGACCAATGCTCTCTGAAGTTATATCACCAGTTCTGTCCCATCTCTATTTGTAATGCCACAGCGCGCTTCATCTCGTCTTTTGTTGTGGGTTTCCACTTTGAAAAACGAGAATGCGATGCAAGCGCAGCCCGCGATTCAAAAAATCTCTCTGCCTACCTGTTTGTCTTGTCTGACAGTAGCTGAAAAGCAGCATCAGGTGAGAGCAGCCTGAAGTAGTTCAACAGCTGGTGATCTGTCGTGTCCAACAGCAAGCCATGCCGTCTTGTGAAGTCCGGTAGCCAGTTCGGCTCCCACGGATCAATGTCTGTGTATTCCTCCCACGCAAACCTTGCCGTAGATGCATCGGCTGCGCAAATGCGTTCAGCTGCCAGCGGATCAGCTGGCGCGGCATCGGCTGGTGTCCGATCAGCTGATGTCAGCTTCTCACTCTCGTTCGATCTCCTGATCACTGTCAATAAAATCCGATTCTGAAAAATCAGAGTCCGACTCCGCGATAATGCGCAAAACATTGTCTGCAGAGTGTTTTCTTTTCTGCACTCGCTTCGCTCCCTTGTGACATGTTGATGCCATCTCCTTATTATTGTTGATCCAAGACGCGTGAATTTCAGTTCCATGGGTCACTCAGATGACCAAATCAGCAGGCCAAGTCTCGTTAAAATCTATGACGATGAGGTCCCTAAGTGTGATGATGTGACATGGAGTGACCTGCATGTGAAGATATAACATGGCTGTCCCTGATGCTGTGCGAGCTTTTAAGCTGCTGGAAACGGTGTGTTTAGATACGAACCAAAGGCAGCTGGCATTAACAGCACTTACTTTTTTCTTCAATGGAATTGGCGCCAATGAGAATTTTAGTAGTAAAGTCAAGTCTGGTAACAATGGGCATTACTGTCACACATGAAACTGCGTATTTCACCAGTCAGAGACAACATAACAGGTGACATTCACAATGCAGCCAGAAGAAGTCGCCATTGCCAGGCAATAATCTGTTAGACAAACATGGTAGGAGATCAAAATGCATTATCGTCAGAGCACTGGGCTAAAGACTACACAAAAATAAATGAACAGGTGATAATAACAGAGGAGACTGGAAAATAGAGGAGTGTGAAGAATGAAACATGACGTCATTTACAAAGGAATCAAACTCAGACACATTTAGTGCTTTGGTCGAATCTTTAGGATTAGCGGTAATTGATTCTACTTGCACAACAACAACATTTATTTCTATAAAACATTTTCATACAAATGATGTCACCCAAAGTGCTTTACAGGATGAAGAGAAAAAAGACAAAATATATTATGAAATAAAATTAGGCAATACTAACTAACATAGAATCAAAGTGAGGTTCGATGGCCAGGGAGGACAGAGAAAAAAAAAAAATTCTGCAAGGGGGGTTCTGAGGCCACGAGACCACCCAGTCCCCTCTAGGCATTCTACCTAACATAAATGACCTCAATCAGTCCTCATGGTATTCTGGGTTCCCATGGAAGAACTTGATGATAATGGTCATGCGGACTTCTGGCCATTAAACCATTAATGTCCAGTGCTTTGATCGGGTGGTGGTGGCGGCGTAGATCACTATGCTAGCATTGTCATCCAGAGTCCTTCATATTACATAGTTAAGCAGTCAACCACAATAAGGATATGAAAATAAAAAAAATCAGAGTCTTGCCAGCAGCCATCACATGGGTAGATTGCATTCTAATGTGATAATCAATGTTGGAGCTAAAAGGGATCCTTATTCTGCATGCTGAAAACCAGACACCTTGATAAATTAAAGGATTCTAAAAAAAAAAAGACAAGTGCCTTGTGACTTTGCAACAACAAAAGAAAGCCTGAAAAATAACACTCCAGTAGTAGTAACTGACAGACGCTTTCACGCCGGGTTTCAGTAACATCGACTCCACGTTGTGCCGCTCACCTCCAAGGACAAGTGAGCTTCACCCCCGCGCCTCGTCGGAGCGACATTGCCACCGACGAAGACCTCGCCGTGTTTCAGCTATGCAGACGGGGGTTCAAGGCTAGAACACCTCCATCGGCACAGGCAAGCATCTCGACTCAGAATCGGTTCGACCTTCTCCGCGCCCCCAGTTTGCCTTCAACCCCGGGTGATGTAATCGTGATGGGTGATTCAATTGTAAGAAATCTCAACATTGCATGCCCTAATCGGAAATCTTTTGTTTCTTGTTTTCCCAGTGCTCGTGTCCGAGATGTTTTGAGACGTGCGCTGACAGTCTATGAGAAGCACAAGAACAGGGCAGTGGGATCCATTGTATTACACGCCGGAGTAAACGACGTGAGGCACCGACAGTCGGAGATCCTCAAGGCTGACTTTGAAGCACTAATCGAAGACACGAAGGAGAGGACCCCGTCGGCAAGGATCTTCATCTCGGGTCCACTACCTCTCATTAGAAGATCAAACAAATACTACAGTCATCTGCTGGGATTAAACAACTGGCTGAAAGGCTTCTGCGAGAATCAAAACATCGGGTTCATTGACAACTGGGACCTCTTCTGGGAAAGGCCGCGTTTCTTCAAGCGGGATGGTCTACATCTGAATAGATTCGGCGCCCAGGTCCTCTCTGAAAACATCGCTAAGGTAATTCGTCTCTCTTGACTGTCTATTTCTACTCTTAACCCCTTCCGTAATGCTAATGCTTTGCTAGGACACGATAATTACTTAAAGTCTTCCGCAAAAGTGCACTACATTACTACTTTAATAACTAATCTCAATGCACGTAAAAAATCTAGGCAGTGTGGCATAAACGCTAATAATTTCATTACAATTACTACTTTAGATGAACAATGTATTAAAACGATAAAAACAAATTATAAATTAAATAAAAAATATACACAGTGCGGTGCTAACAAAAATAGCTTAGTTTCTGTTCCAAATACCAATAACGCACATAGAAAGCAATTCTTCTCCTCCGAAAACATTAAATATGGCACTATTAAATGTAAGAACATTAACCAACAAGACGTTTTCCATCAACAATCTTATTAGTGAGAGAAAAATTAATTTTAAATTGATTTTTTAAGTGAAACGTGGCTTAGCTCAGATGGCGTGGCATTTTTAATCAAATCTGAGCCTCTGGATTACAGTTTTACTCGTGCGGATCGCCAAGGTAAGAAAGGCGGTGGCTTAGCAAACATTTACTCGAGCTGGTTAAAGTGTAAAGATGTCAGTTTGGTAAATTCGAGTAGCATCCACTTGCAGAGCCACAGCACCATACGTCACCGCAGTTGTAGACCCGCAGTTAGACTCGGAAGTGGCATCACATTCATTTCAGGACTGACTTCGTAAAGTTACTTTTGGAAGGTTTCGGCAAAGCCCGGAAAGTAATGTCGGGTCAATTACCCATTTAGAAATTAAGCAATAAAAATAAGAAGGAAAAAACAGTACATCAAACCAAATAATACGCATCATTGTGAAGTTCAGAGGGTTTCTCCCATCACGTCATGTCATACATCAAACTAAACAATACAGATCATTTCTGTGAAATACACTATTAACATTTATGTTGTGTTCTGATCTGTGTGAACCATTTAACACGTCGACAAAATTAAAATCATCAAGATCTGTGTTAATTGAAAGTAATTTTTCGTTTACATTCATAAAACGAAATATACAATATAATTACAATGTTTGCACCACGTTAGAGTTTAGTAAAACATTAATAATAAAAGTTTTATTACATTTTTTAAAATGTACAGTGCAATATTGTTCTAAACCAATTTAGAAAAAACATTTAAGCCAATCTAATATTTTAAAACATGAATGTGAAGAAAACGGCAATACATATCCATCCATCCATTTTCCAACCCGCTGAATCCGAACACAGGGTCACGGGGGTCTGCTGGAGCCAATCCCAGCCAACACAGGGCACAAGGCAGGAAACAATCCTGGGCAGGGTGCCAACCCACCGCAGGACACACACAAACACACCCACACACCAAGCACACACTAGGGCCAATTTAGAATCGCCAATCCACCTAACCTGCATGTCTTTGGACTGTGGGAGGAAACCGGAGCGCCCGGAGGAAACCCACGCAGACACGGGGAGAACATGCAAACTCCACGCAGGGAGGACCCGGGAATCGAACCCAGGTCCCCAGATCTCCCAACTGCGAGGCAGCAGCGCTACCCACTGCGCCACCGTGCCGCCCGGCAATACATATTCTACACTGAATTATGCAATATATTAATTGCCTTATATAGAACCACTCTAGTTTTTGTCACTTATTATTATAAACGATGGACCATCAAAAGAAAAAAAAAAGAAAAATACTAATAAGAACACAATTTATTTATATAGTACCCTTCCTATGCCCAAAATTCAGAAAGAACAACAGGACCGATATAACATTGGCTACAAATAATATCTTCACTAAATAAAGATAAATACAGGATATACAAACATTCAAACAGAAGAAAAGACAATAATGCACACTAAAATACAACATATAATACTACAAAAAACTCTTGAATAAATAACAAAAATTGTGATAAAAATGCAAACCCCGAGTACCTGGACAGACAGGGGGGGTAAACTGACAGAAGGGGCCGAATGTCAGGTCTGTTTAATGTCTTCCTAAATAAATGAGTTAAAAAAATGAATGGAGTCAGCTGATGTCATTAATTTCAGGACGTCAATCCACAGTCAGGGCGCTATATACTTCTGAAGGCCATGCTGTCACCCACAGAGTGCAGGTTAGTGGGGGGCACAGAATGAGAAGACCTCAGTGGGCAGGTGAATAACAGAATTTGATATTCAGTCCTGTAAGACACAGGGAGCAGTGAAGGTGCAGCAGGATGGCTGTGATGTGTTCACTGTTGTTGTTCGTGTCAGGACTCTTGCACTTGAGTTTTGAATCAGCTGGAGTTGTGATATACAATTATATTATTATAAAATTAAGATAACTTAATTATTATAATATAAATTAAGGAATGAGGGTTGCCCTGGATATGACATAAAATACATAGTGTCTGACAATGGGTCCAAGGATTTCATCCAAATACCTAATGGCAGTCAAGGTGCCGTTGTCTTGCCTGTAGAGGTCTGTGCGCCCCTACATGCATATGCCTCCCCTGACCATCACTGACCCATCACCAAAGCGGTCGTGCTGAATGATGTTACAGGCAGTATATGTTTCTCTGCAACTTCTCCTGACCCTTTCATGTCTGTCACATCTTCTCAGGGTGAACCTGCTCTCATCTGTGAAAAGCAGAGGGCGCCCGCCAGTGGTGGACCTGCCAATTCTGGTATTTTATGGCAAATGCCAATCAAGCTCCACGGGGCCCACTAGAGAATGTTGAGCCCTCAGGCCACCCTCATGAAGTCTGTTTCTTTTTGTCAGAGGTCAGAGACATTCACACCAGTGGCCTGTCTGCTGGAGGTCATTTTGTATGTGCTGCCAGTGCTCATCCTGTTCCTCCAGTCCTGCTGATGTGTTAAGGACCTTCTACGAGGGGCCCTGTCCAGCTCTCCTAGAGTAACTGCCTGTCTGTATCCTGGAATCTCTTCTATGCCCTTGAGACTATGCTGGGAGACACAGCAAACCTCCTGGCAATGACACGTATTGATGTGCCATCCTGGAGAGATTGGACTATCTGTGTAACCTCTGTAGGGTCCAGGTATCGCCTCAGGCTACCAGTAGTGATACTGACATTCTGCCCCTTCTTTAAGTTTACCCCCTCTATCTGTCCAGGTACTCTCAGGGTTTTAATTTTTATCACAATTTGTGTTATTTATTCAAGAGTTTTTTGTAGTATTATATATTGTATTTTAGTGTGCATTATTGTGTTTTATTCTATTTGAATGTTTTGTATATCCTGTATTTATCTTTATTTAGTGAAGATATTATTTGTAGCCAATGTTATATAGGTCATGTTGTTCTTTCTGAATTTTGGGCATAGGAAGGGTGCTATATAAATAAATTGTGTTCTTATTAGTATTTTTCTTTTTTTTTCTTTTGATGGTCCATCGTTTATAATAATAAGTGACAAAAACTAGAGCGGTTCTATATGAGGCAAATAATATATTGCATAATTCAGTGTAGAAAATGTATTGCCGTTTTCTTCACATTCATGTTTTAAAATATTAGATTGGCTTAAATGTTTATTCTAAATTGGTTTAGAACAATATTGCACTGTACATTTTAAAAAATGTAATAAAACTTTTATTATTAATGTTTTACTAAACTCTAACGTGGTGCAAACATTGTAATTATATTGTATATTTCGTTTTATGAATGTAAATAAAAAATTACTTTCAATTAACACAGATCTTGATGATTTTAATTTTGTCGACATGTTAAATGGTTCACACAGATCAGAACACAACGTAAATGTTAATATTGTATTTCACAGAAATGATCTGTATTGTTTAGTTTGATGTATGACATGACGTGATGGGAGAAACCCACTGAACTTCACAATGATGCGTATTATTTGGTTTGATGTACTGTTTTTCCCTTCTTATTTTTATTGCTTAATTTCTAAATGGGTAATTGACCCGACATTACTTTCCGGGCTTTGCCGAAACCTTCCAAAAGTAACTTTACGAAGTCAGTCCTGAAACGAAGGTGACGCCACTTCCAGGTCTGTAACTGCGGGTCTACAACTGCGGTGACGTATGGTGCTGTGGCTCTGCAAGTGGATATTATTGGTAAATTCAAGTCCTTTGAGTATCTTGCCGTTGTTATTCATGGAGTCTCTCACTTTCTAGTATTATCCATGTATAGACCTCCTAAATGTAATGCGTCTTTCTTTGAGGAATTTTCAGACTTAATGTCCATTATAATTACGAACTATGACACACTCTTAATAGTCGGCGACTTCAACTTTCATATCGATAATCAGTGTGACCAAAAAGTAAAAGAATTCATGAACCTCCTGGACTCTTTTGATTTGAGACAGCTCGTTAATCAACCTACACATAAAGCAGGTCATACGTTAGACTTAGTGATTACTAAAGGACTAAAAGTTGATGTAAAGCAGGTCATTGATACGGGTCTGTCAGACCATTTTCTTTTACTATTTAATATAGAAATAATGATAGAAAACATTCATGAAAAGCATATTGTTAAAATATGCTTCTTTGATTCATCAGCAGCTTTAAAACTTACATTCTAAGAAATCAGTCCGTTTGTAGTACTAACTATAATAGCGAGGATAATGTAAATAGTAAGGTGGAAAAATTTAACACTAAGGTGAGAGCTGCTGTTGACATAGTTGCACCTGAAAAGACAGTTAAAAAATCTTCTAGCATTGTTATACCATGGAAGACCCAAAGAGTGTCTTATCTAAAGAGAACATGCCGTAGAGCTGAGCGTAAATGGAGGAAGACTAATCTAACTATCCACTATGAAACATTAAAAGTTAAAATAACAGAATACAATAACACAGTCCGTCTTGAGAGGCGCTGCTATTTCTCTAAGATTATAAATAACAATGCTAGTAATCCCAGAGTCTTATTCTCTACAATTGATCGTCTGCTAAACTCCGGTCACGCAAAGGAATGCCCCCAAAATACTTCCAGTGAAACCTGTGAGGCTATTGCTGTATTTTTCAATCAAAAAATTAATGATATTAGAAATAATATAGTATATCTCCCCAACACTGCAGATCCTCCTAAGCCCCTGTTCTCCATTATAAACAAATTAAATTTTTTCACCAGGATAGATTTACCTGATTTACATAAAATAATTTCTCAACTGAGACCCTCCACCTGCGTCCTTGACCCAATACCAACAAGTTTTTTTTTTTTTTTTTTTTAACTCTTTTAGAGCGGATGTCGACTTTTGTCGACAGGAGGGGTTGAGGGAAAGTGAAAAATGACCATGTTATGAGTGATTATAATATTAAAATGTGAATAGGAAGAAAATCCTATATTTTAAAATTGGCCAATTTTTTTTACTAAAGCTACCTAATAATATCATAAACATCTCTAGAAAATTTGTTTTTGTTAAAATCTGTGATGATGAGGTCCAAAAGTGTGATGGTTTGATGTGGAATTGCCCATTAGGAGTATCTGTGCTCCAAATCGATGATATAATCCACCATAGAAACCGCACTTGCCCTTTTAACACTAGGATTACCAGAGCCTACAAAAAAAACTTTAGATCCGTTCCCACGTTAAATCGCTTCGCACCTCTCCATCAGCGTCTTTTGTCCGGTAAATGTGTGGATAAGCAGCAAGCTGCCTGTTATCACATCCCCCCACCTGCGCACAGTTTTCTCCGTTCAAGTCTGTTTACCTGCATGTCTGTTGTTTAGAGTTGTGTAGAGTGAGAAGTTAATCAAAATAACACCTTTTATAAATACTATTATCGTTATTTGGAACACATGCATTTCATGTGTGTTCCATGTCTACAACATTCTATGTAAACACATCGTTAAAATAGAATCATTTTTCATGTTTTAGTAATAACTGGCAAAATGTAGACATGAAGTGTATAATGTGTGAAGCCTGAGTTCCAAATATCAAATAAACACTTTCACAAAAGGTACAAATATAACAGAACAAATGCACTTCTTTTCAAGAATATAACTGCAGAAAAAGAACCCCTGTTAGGGTGCGACATTGACACGCATTTGCTACGACCACTTCGGTGGCACAACAGTATCAACTGTTGACTGGTAATCAAAACTTCACAGGTTCGATCCCAGACGAGTCCGTTTTGAGAAGTGAGCTGCTCTTATTCTTACTATTTTAGAATAAAAACATACATTTGATTCCAGTCTGTAACAGCCAGTGTAAATTTATGATACTTGGAAAGGTTAGCTTTGTGTTTTTTTTTTTTTTGTTTTTTTTTTTTGTTTGTTTTTGTTCAGTTTTATTCTCTGAGTCGCATTCATCATCCCACTTACCTTGTGTGCTTTTGACACAGCTGTTTTCACATAAAGACACCCTATAACAGAGGTGTATTCAGATGATATTGACGGTTCTACATCGGAGCAAGAATGCAAGTCGCACATTTCCATCGCTGTACTTTGTATATGTACATGGCAAGCTCTGCAGTCTACTTGTGACTTTACACTGTAGGAAGTAAGTAAATAACTCAAGGTAAATAACATTCGATCTGGCTCTTATATACAAAGTACAGCGATGGCAGCTTCAACATTCAGCTATAGACTCTTCAGTACGCGAGCGACTCTCCATGCTAGTGTTTAGATCTAGATGGTGCATGTGCCCAAAACATTAACATTTATATGTTACTTACATACTGTAAAAGCCAGATCGAATGTTATTTACCTTGAGTTATTTACTTACTTCCTACAGCGTAAAGTCACAAGTAGACTGCAGAGCTTGTCATGTACATATACAAAGTACAGCGATGGCAACAGTGCGGCGTGCATTCTTGCTCCGATGTAGAACCGTCGCCATCATCTGAATACACCTCTGTTATAGCGCGTCTTTATATGAAAACTGCAGCGTCAAAAGTGCGTTGGCGATGGGGGGGGGGGGGGGGGGGGGGGGGTGGTAAGTTTGATCATGAACGAGACTGAGAGAATAAAACTGGAAAAAAAAAAAAAAAAAACAAAGCTAACCTTTCCAAGTATCATAAATTTACACCGGCTGTTACAGACTGGAATCAAATATATGTTTTTATTCTAAAATAGTAAGAATAAGAGCAGCTCACTTCTCAAAACGGACTCATCTGGGATCGAACCCGTGAAGTTTTGATTGCCAGTCAACAGTTGATACCGTTGTGCCACCAAAGCGGTCGTAGCAAATGCGTGTCAATGTCGCACCCTTCTTTTTCTGCAGTTATATTCTTGAATAGAAGTGCATTTGTTCGGTTATATTTGTACCTTTTGTGAAAATGTTTATTTGATATTTGGAATAAAGGCTTCACATATTATACACTTCATGTCTACATTTTGTCAATTATTCCTAAAACATAAAAAACATTTGTTTTAACGATGTGTTTATATAGATCGTTGTAGACACGGAACACACATGAAATGTATGTGTTCAAAATGTCGATACAGTATTTATAAAAGGTGTTATTTTGCTTGAATTCTCACTCTATACAACTCTAAGCAACTGACGCACAGGTAAACAGACTTGAGCTGAGAAAACTGTGTGGCGTTGGGGGGATGTGATGATAGGCTGCTGGCTGCTTATCCACACATTTACAGGACAAACGATGCTGACGGAGAGGTGCAAAGCGATTTAAGGTGGAACGGATGTACAAGTTTTTTCGTAGGCTCTGGTAATTCTAGCGTTAACTCTGTAAAATCTGAATATCCTCATAGATACAATCCTTTTTCTCCTTTAAACACAGCATCATGCCTTTCTATCACAATAGTTGCACCTTCATCTTTGTTCAGGTCTTCTGCTCAAATTGACATCTCAATGCTATCCCTGTAAGCAACAGTCCAACCCCAAGTGCGTGTTTTTTATTTCGAAGCTCAGTAACCCGTGTCCATATTAAATCTTCATTTTTCCAGCTCTCATATGCCTTTCTCTTGTCAAATGCAGTCAGGATTCTATAATTATCAGCCATCCTCTACTACGAATGTTAAACTTTAATAACAACACAACACCTTTGATGTTAGCCACACACTTTTTATTCTTCTCTCCTATAAAACACACCCATCACGTGTAACCTCCTACAAACCCCGAATGTCCTAATCCCAGTCAGGATGCAGTCCCGTAATCCCACAAATAGGAGCACGTATATAAGATATAGAATATAACAACTTAACAGAATGAAGCTCCCGATGCGCAGTTCAAGTCCAGCAAGGATATCCAACAAAGCCCCAAATATGATGGCTTTAATAGACCTGCCATTACTATGTCCAAACATGATGGTGCCGTGTAGATAAAATGTTGTCATATCTAAAGGTGGCACTGAAATGTATGCAAATCCCCTTTAATGAAGGTCTGCAGTGCACTTTGATCACATCTGAATTGTTTGATTTGTAATTTTAAACTGTGAGGCAGAGGAGGAATTCAAGATAAATGTCTCTGAACCAAACCTTTTGGAGGGCACTTTGACCCTGAAGTGTGCTCATTATTTTTACTGACTTTATGAAGTTAATTCTACCACTTTTTTATTTTCACAGGGCTTTCCCATTTCACATGGCCATACACTGAGGTGTCTAATGGCCTCCAGCTCAGGGCTGTCCATGTGAGAAGTGAATCTGAGAAGAGCAGGGCAGACACTTAAAGAGAGAGAAGAGTTTCCCACAGAGCATGGCCTCTTACAAAGAAGATGGCATGGATGGAAGAACGGTGAACATTAAAGTAGAGGAGTGTGAGCGGCTCACACCAGAGGATGTGTGTGTGAAGCTGGAGGAGCACGAAGAAAGAATTTCAGTTTTTAAAGAGGAGTGCATGGGGGTGACTGTTACCATTAAAGCTGAGGATCTGAATGATTTCTCCATTGGTCTTGAACTTCAAAAGCATGAAACTGAGGATATTTTCCAGCAAGATGCCTGTGAAGAATCTCCATCCAGTTTACAGCCCTGGTCCACTAATACGGGACGACTGGCTACACAGGAGAATTCAGCAGCGCTCAAATCAGAGTTATCAGAGTCTGAAGTGAAAATCACCAAGAGAAATGGGAGAGAAGGGGAAGAGTCACCTGGAAGTGTTGGAATAAGTGAGTAGTGTGATTTAAATATATAAGAAAGAGAGCGTTTATAAATTCTAACAGTGGATGCTTTGATGTTTTTTTGAAGATTGAAATGAGAGTGGAAAACATGGTTAATTGAACTTGGATAAAGACCACCTGCTTGGGTGCATGATAACAAACAATAGGTTACCTAATATATATAATGCCGGAACCCTGCGGGATTTACCTTGGATGATCTACAAGGGATTGAAAGAGACAGTCAGTGCTTCTCGCCTGGTCTGACATGAAATTACTTTCCTTTAGGCCCTTTAGCTGTCTCCCAATCACACGTGTGTAACAAAGCCCCCACCTCAGCCCAGACCCATTCGGTCGGGCGACCTTGACTGAGAGGTCGTGAACTCGAGAGAGAACATCAGCATGGTCATGAAGAGAGCCCTTACGATGAACAAGCAAAAACTTATAGGGTTGGAGATCAGGAAACCACCTAGTGACCCACAGATTTAATTCCTTGTGAATGGCCATCCACTGTAGGGCTGCATGATCCATCACAAGAGAGAATTCACCACCCAACAAGGTAGTACCTCAACTGCGTCATCACCCATTTAACACTAGAATTACCGGAGCCTATGAGAGAACTCGTAAATCCGGCCCACCTTAAATCCGTTCACACCTCTCCATCAGCGTCTTTTGTCCTGTAAATATGCCGATTTAAGACAAGCAGCTGGCTATTCCATCCACCCACAGTCACAGAAAGTTCCCAAAGTTCTCCTAGCTCATGCCTTGTTTGATTATCTGGGAGTGAGTGAACTGCTGGAGTTTTAGAGTGGAAACTAGCAAAATACCCGTGCTTCGCAGCGGTGAAGTACTGCTTTAAAAATTTAAATAATAAACTGTGGGAAAATGTACCAATAATTATTTGTTAAGGATCTCTTTGTATACCACGTTGTCAGTTCGCCCCTCCAGTTGTAATATGACCAAGCTGTGCGCTGAGATTACTCTTGAGCATGCAACGTATAGTTGGCAATGTGAAAAGCAATCTTGCCTCAAATCAATGCCAACCTTTTGTAGGGTCTGTCCCTGAGATTTATTAATTGTCATTGTGAAGCAGAGCCTTACTGGAAATTGGAGGAGTTTGATTTGAAATGGGAGATCAGAGGGTATAACGGGGATGCGAGTAATAAAAACTCTCTCCCCTGAGCCACCGCCAGTAAAAAATAGTTGCCTCAATTAGGTTCTTTTGCAGGCATGTGACCTGAAGTCTCGTGCCATTACAAAGTTTCGGTGGCTGTAAGTTTCTCAGTAACAATATTGGTGCCCCAACCTTCAAAATTAGATTATGCTCAGGAGTGCCTGGAGGATTCAGAGTGTGGACCGAGCTGCAGGCTATGGACGTATATATATGTACGTAAGTAGGATTCACTTAGCGTTGAGAACCCGCGTACCAAATTTCTTGAAGATGGGCCCATTAAGTAACAAAGACCGTTGGAAAGTTCAATATGGCGGCCGACAGTGGCGTCATACCACCGAAATAAGTACGTACATCGTTTTCGGTTAGCGCTGGGAAGCCGCCTACCAAATTTCGTGAAGATGGGGCCATAAATAAGAAAGTTTAACATGGCGGACGTTGTCGACCGTTACCTGTAGAATTTCGAAATGAAACCTGCTTAACTTTTGTAAGTAAGCTGTAAGGAATGAGCCTGACAAATTTCAGCCTTCTACCTACACGGGAAGTTGGAGAGTTAGTGATGAGTGAGTCAGTGAGGGCTTTGCCTTTTATTAGTATAGATGTATATGTGTATGTATACTGTATATATGTGTGTGTGTGTGTGTGTGTGTGTGTGTATGTGTGTATATATATATATATATATATATATATATATATATATATATATATATATATATATATATATATATAAAGCTGTACCCGGCCACGCGTTGCTGAGGCTCAGTCTGGTTAAATGGAAAACAAAGAAAAGAGAAAGCGCCAGTTTCTAATATGTTTAATTTCACAATGCTTGTGGGTATACAATATTTTTTGTTGTTCCATTGTCTGTGCAGAATGTTAGACTGAATAATATTGTTAAGTTCGTAGACGTTTTTGTTTTTGGCTGCAAAAATAGCTCGTTCACTCAGCCAATCGTGATTCTTATATTGGTTTGAATATTGGGAAATACTTTTTCAACCAATTTTTCTTTTGACGTCACTAAATTGCAGAAGTTATGAGGCAATGAAATTCGTCCTGAGGTCAGATCAACCGGCACCTTTCTGTTCCCAATTTCCAGATTTCTCCAACCCCGTTATTGACAGTTTGCATTATGTGATCGTAAATGCCTTTTTCCTGAAGCGTTAGCTTAGGAATATTTGATTGCACATTTGCACATATGACAAAAGATCACCCGTGTTGTAATTTTGTTCACGACGCAATTCTACATCAAACGAAGCAGCAGCAGATCGATTCGGTGATGGCATTCCAAATTGATTGAGAACTTTGTTCGCGATTTCTAAGCACAAATCTTCAATCATTATCAACGTTTAGTTGTAGATGTCTGCTGTGAAATCCATGTTTATATTTGAATTTTTCTTGCGTATTCGACGGAAAATATCTTCAGCCATGTGCGATTTATATTTCTCCCATAACTGTGTTGGAGATGAAGGAGAGCAGGCGGTCAATATGATTGCAAACAATGCACGAATTTGATTTGGATGTGACGTGTTGCACGCGTCATTAATGTATACATCCCAGTGTCGGTCGTTTGCCAATAAATTCAGAGCTTGACATGTACTTCGGAAAGTGGCATGTGTAACGCCGTTGACAATTCCCAATTGCTGGAAAGACGTTGGACCGGCACATTTACCAACAGCATGTGAACAAAGAAGCGTTCATCTTGATTGGGATGCACGGTGTACAGTCTGCCTATCGTAGTTTCTTTGAATATGTCAGGCTGTCCGTTGACTCGCTCTCCTCGTTTGCGTTGTTCAAATGATTTTCTACTCGCATTCCATGTGTAATACGTAGGCACTTCCGAATACAGCAGTGTTTTCGCAAACGCGTAATTTTGACATAACGTAAAGAAAGCAGTTAACGTTGTAGCCGGTGGATTCAGGGCTATTTGTTGCATATTTGCAGCTGTGAAATAAACGCGTTGTCCATTTTCTAGATGTACTGCTAAGTGAACAACATCTCGACTTCGTTCTTGTATTGGAAATGAAAGAATTCGCCATACAGCTTCATTGCTGCTCATGTATCTTCCAGCCTAATGCTGTGCGATTTCATCGATATGTATGACCGCATTCCTATCACTTCTTTCTGGTTGCACGCCAAAAACAGCCATGTCACTGCCTTTATTCACGTACTTACAAATGTATTTGATCAAAACATTGAAATAGAATCGTAAAATATTTAGTATGGCGTGTGTTGCTTTTACGTCCAACAGATGGCGCTGTGTTTTCAAATAAAGAATGTTTTTACCTGTCACAGGTGTGACATCTTTATAATATGTATATAAAAACACGCACGTATTCGAATGCAACATTGTGTCAAAATTTCAAAGCAATCGGTGAAAAACTTTCGGAGATTTAAGGTTTTGAACAAACGAACATTTACATTTTTATTTATATAGATGTATAAATTTATGTATATATATGGTTTTGGCAGCCAAGCACTTTTTTTCCAACCTAGAAGACGTCTCTTGAGATCCGTTTAATCGCCTCGTTGATTGCATGTCCTCCAAGGTAGTTTCGATACCCATTTCCTGCACCTAGTCATCTCCCCTTTTATGAGTGACTGTGTTAGTCGCCGTATTTCGTACAGGTCTTTGAACGCACTGAATACTTGTAACTGGTGTTGCCCATCGGCTACTTTCGACAGGGAATGGAAGCAATTGTCGAGTAACAAAAATTATTTGTAAGTGATTTCGCATTGAAGAAATAGTAAAAACTTGATGACTTGGGTCAATACCTAAAGAAATACACACAGCAAATGCAATTGAGAATACACCAGAATCTGTATGATTTAATTGTTGCTGTGCGTCTTCATAAACTATGGGAGGTTTGTAAGGAAACAAAGCATGCTGATCTGCTCCCATTTCATCTTACAGTACTCTATGACCCGGAACTGATCTGATTTTCATACTAACCTGGCTTATGGCTCCGGGGCGATCATGCCTGAAATTACCAAGCATTACTGTTTATAGCTGTGTATTGGAACATCCAAATCCTGCTTCCTCCTCCTGCTGCTTGCTATCGCCGCTCACCTACGCTACCACACCCGCCTGTCCTACCGGCTGCGTTGTGCTGTGCTGCTTCTACACTGCTATCAGCTAAGTATCACTCACTATTTTAGCGCTTTGAGTACTGAGAAAAGCGCTATATAAATGTAATGAATTATTATTATTAAACACTAAAGTACAAAAACAAAGTAGAAAGTAACACTAAACCGCAACACCGGCGGGAACACCGGCGCACCGCGTCTACTAAACACTAAGAAACACTAAAGGAAAACAAACATACTATTCAGTAAGTACCGCGTCTACTAAACAGTAAATCAGTAAAGGAAAAAGGACTAACCGCGTCAGCTGCGGAGCTCAGCTCAGAGCGAAATGAAGTGAATGAAATGAAGTGAATGGGAGGGGAGATGATCACGTGACTCCCCCACCTGCCTTAACTCTCCATCCCTCCACAAACATAGTCTCTCGGTCCCAACTCTCCTTTCGCACACCGCATCTACTAAACACTAAGTAGAAACACTAAGTAGAAACACTAAAGGAAAAAATACTATTCAGTAAGCACAGCGTCTACTAAACAGTAAAGGAGAAAGGACTAAACACTATGGAAAAAGAACGGCAAGACCGCGTCATCTTGGCAGCTCAGCTTGGAGCGAAATGAAGTGAATGAAATGAGGTGAATGGGAGGGGAGATGATCACGTGACTCCAACACCCGCCTTAACTCTCCATCCCTCCACAAACACACAAACACAGCCACACAGATCCCAACTCTCCTTTATATATATATAGATAATAGATTTTTATTTGGAACACACGCATTTCATGTCTGTTCCGTTTCTACAGTAATCTGTGTAAACACATTGTTTTAAACAGAAACTTTTTCATATTTTAGTAGTAAATGTTACAAAATGTAGGCATAAACTATAGAATGTATGAAGCCTGAAGTCCAAAGATCAAATAAACACTTTCACAAAAGGTTCTGTGAGCGCTGAAGTCGGAAAATGACGAGAAAAAACACCAAATTAAATTTAAAAGCAATTTCTTTATTCTTTTATTCTTGGTGAGACATTGTGAGACTGCCCCACCCCCCAGCTCAGCTAACTGAATTGAGTTTTGGGCAGACTCGAAAAAGAAAAAACTGTTCACCCTTTTATCACCTAGCTTGTTCGTTAGCTAAAGAGAGAACAGGAAAAAAAAACATAACAGTTCATTTTGAGGTCATACATAGATTAGGGGACATCTTAAATTTATGATATACAGGAGTACAGAAAAACAAAGCAGTACCAGCCACCTACATTATCTAAAGAATGTGCCTGTCTCAGTACAAACCCATTTTAGGCAGTTTTCTTTAAGTTCATTGCATTAGTTATAAAGAGATTACATTCTTATAACTTTAATATCTTCATTAGATTATATTTGTTTGATTAGATTAATAATCCTTATTTATTAATTCATAAATATTGTCATATAATTTTAAGCAAGAGTGAAGAAAACGATCACATTGATTCATAATATCACAGGGTGTTCTGTTTCACACAGAAGAATTAAATCAGTCTCATATTTTGTGCATAAACATAATTCCTTTCCTACCTAAATGCAGATCAAATCATATAGAAGTATAAAATCATATAGTTCTCTGCAGCATGATTAATACAAAATACAGTCATTGGTATTTTGTGAGTTAAATACTTATAATCATCTGCGGTGGGCTAGCACCCTGCCGGGGGTCTGCTTCCTGCCTTGCGCCCTGTGTTGGTTTTGGTTTGGTTTTGGTTTAGGTTTAGGTTTATTTGTCATATACAGGTTAACACAGTGTCAACATACAATGAAATGTGTATGACGAGAAAAACAAGTCACTCAGCCTAGATCCAATAAAGCTTAAAAAAAGATTACAAGTTAAAAATAAACAAGCCATATAAAATAAAATGTGTATGTTTCAAAAGAAGTTATAGAGCAATATGAGTTGAATGAGCAGCAAGTACAAATGACAGTTATTGCACAGATAATGTTTTATAAGTGCAGATGCATATTCATAAAGTACAGATGCATGTTCCAGTCAGTATTCAGAGTGTGTGCAGGTACAGTTTGTGTGTAAGTAGTGCAATGTAGATGTAATGTAAGTGTATGTAAGTGTTCAGGTGTTGCTGTTGAGGAGTCGAATGGCCTGGTGGTAAAAGCTGTTCTTAAGTCTTGTAGTCCGAGCAGCCAGACTCCTGTATCATCTGCCAGGCAGTAACAAGGAGAACAGCTGGCGTGCTGGATGGCTGTGGTCCTTTATGATGTTGCTTGTCTTACGCAAGCACCGATGGAGGTAAATGTCTTCAATGGCAGGAAGACTCTTGCCCGTGATGTGCTCTGCTGCCTTCACCACTCTCTGTAGTGATTTCTGGCTGCTGGCAGAGCAGCTCTCATACCAGACGGTAATGCAGCCCGTCAGCAGACTCTCGACCACACTCCTGTAAAAGTTTGAGGTGATGTTGGCATTCATGCCAAACTTCCTCAGCCTCCTCAGGAAGTAGAGCCGCTGGCGAGCTTTCTTGACCACAGTGTCTATGTGAAGGGTCCACGAGAGATCCTTGGTGATGTTTACTCCGAGGAACTTGAAGCTGTTAACCCTTTCAACTTCTATGCCGCTGATGTAGATGGCCTGGTGTTCTCTGCCTTGTTGTTTTCGATAGTCCACAATCATCTCCTTGGTTTTGCTGACGTTAAGAGACAAGTTGTTATCTAGGCACCAATTACTCAATGCCAGCACCTCCTCTCTGTAGGCTGTCTCATCGTTGTCAGTGATAAGGCCTATGATGGTTGTGTCGTCTGCAAACTTGATGATGGTGTTTGTGCCGTGTTTTGCAACACAGTCGTGGGTGAACAAGGAATACAAGAGGGGGCTAAGCACACAGCCCTGCGGCGCTCCTGTGTTTAAAATGAGTGATGAGGACGTGTGTTTGCCGACTCTCACCACCTGGGGCCTGTTTATCAGGAAAGAGAAAATCCATCTGCAGATGGTCGTCCCCAACCCAAGGTCGTCAAGCTTCAAGACGAGTTTTGAGGGGATTATGGTGTTGAATGCCGAGCTGTAATCTATGAACAGCATTCTTACATATGTATTTCCTCTTTCCAGGTGGGTGAGGGCAGTGTTTATTGTTAGCGCAATGGCATCCTCTGTCGATCTGTTTGCTCTGTAAGCAAATTGGAGAGAATCCAGCGTGTCGGGTAGGGAGGAGCAGATGTGACCTTTGACCAGTTGCTCGATTGGCTCCAGCAGACCCCCGCAACCCTACAGTTAGGATATAGCAGGTTGGATAATGGATGGATGGATACTTATAATCATTACAGTTAATAATGTTTTTTTTCTGCTTTCTCAGTTCAAAGACGATACAACAGCTTCCGTGGCGTACCGGTAAGATTTGCTGACTTGTAATCAAGGGGCCAACATTTCGATCCCCACTGCCTCCTATATTTGCCGTTTTCAATAGTGAGCTGCTCTTATTGTAATTTTATACAGACCGTGTACATTTATAGTACTATACACTTGAAAGTTACTTTTTTTTTCACTTTTATTCTCTCACTCCCGATCACCATAGATACACCGCCCTAGGGATCTGACGCCGTTCGTTTTTATTTGAAACTGGGAATAACTGGAGATGTGAGTGGTGTTTTGAGGCAATGAAACTGGACATTCTCTGATCTGGAGGTTTAAAAAGCTGACACACAAACGCTGGTGAATCTGCCGCCTTCGTATCTCACTTTCACTTGATTTTTTTTTTATTCAGTTTTATTGAGTGTTCCTGCTGCACTGAATAAGCTCACACCTTCTGGTGCACGATGTCGATGCAGCATGGAGAAAAAAAAAGAAACAGACAGATATATGGGACATTGGGTATAAAATTAATCGGAAAACGTCACCGCACTAATGCAATACTATTTGAAAACAAACAGCATTTCAGTTTGGGTGTGATTTTACGCTGGCGCTGTTACTTCGAGTCGGGTTGGGGGGGGGGGTGTGTTGGAGCAAGATCGTCATTGAGAGAATAAACCTGAAAAAAACTAACTTTTATAACTACCATAAATTTATACCCAGTGTCCCATATATTTGTCCGTTTCTTTTTTTTCCTCCATGCTGCAAGAACCGACTTTCCTACATTCGTCATCGCATCTTACTAGAAAAGGCGATGGAAAAAGAAAAGGAGGATGCAACATTGACAAGCTTCTGTTTCAAGACAGCCGCTTCCCCAGGAAAGTAAACTGAGTCAGCGTCAGGTGCCCTTTCAATGTGATAGAAACCACAGCACAGAGAAAAGTGTGCACATTGCAACAGGTACACACGTCGTAAATGCAGCACGGAGAAAAAAAAAAGAAAGAGACAGATATATGGGACATTGGGTATAAATTTACGGTAGTTATTAAAGTTTTTTCAGTTTTATTCTCTCAATGATGATCACGCTCTAACACCCCAAACCCCCAACCCATATCCTGATCTGACTCTAAGTGACAGCACCAGTGTAAAATCACACCCGAACTGACGCTGTTCGTTTTCAAATAGTATTGCATTAGTGCGATGATGTTTTCTGATTGGTACTATGCAGGTCATGAAATGATTTCTTCAAAATATCATAAATACCTACGTCTGTGTTTTTTTTTTTTTGTTTTTTTTTGACATCATACACCATAAGGTGCATACTAATTCTGCGTGAGCAGGAACACTCAATAAAACTGAATTAAAAAAAAAAAAAAAATCAAGTGATAGTGAGATACGAAGAAGGCAGATTCACCAGCATTTGTGTGTCAGCTTTTATCCCTCCAGATCAGAGATTGTCCAGTTCCATTGCCTCAAAACACTAGTCACATCTCCAGTTATTCCCAGTTTCAAATAAAAACTAACGGCATCAGATCCCTAGGGCGGTGTATGTATGGTGATCATGAGTGAGAGAATAAAAGTGGAAAAAAAAAAGTTAACTTTCACAAGTACAGTACTCTGCGGTGGGTTGGCACCCTGCCTGGGATTGGTTCCTGCCTTGTGCCCTGTGTTGGCTGGGATTGTCTCCAGCAGACCACCGTGACCCTGTGTTCGGATTCAGCGGGTTGGAAACTGGATGGATGGATGGAAGTACAGTACTATAAATGTACACGGTCTGTTACAGATGCAAACCAAATGTATGTGTGTACTGTATAATATTAACAGTAAGAGCAGCTCACTACTGAAAACGGCAAATATAGGAGGCAGTGGGGATCAAACCGGTGGCCCCTTGATTACAAGTCAGCAAATCTTACCGCTACGCCACGGAAGCTGTTGTATTGTCTTTGAACCTTTTGTGAAAATGTTTATTTGATCTTTAGACTTCAGGCTTCATACATTCTATAGTTTATGCCTACATTTTGTAACATTTATTACTAAAATATGAAAAAGTTTGTTTTAACAGTGTATTTACACAGATTACTGTAGAAACGGAACACACATGAAATGCATGTGTTCCAAAATAGCAATCTATTATTTCCACTCTAAAACTCCAGCAGTTCTCACTCCCAGATAATTAAATAAGGCATGAGCTGGGAGAACTTTGTGAACTTTCTGCGGCGGTGGGGGGATGGAACAACCGGTTGCTTGCTGCTTGTCTTAATCAACACTTTTACTGGACAAAAGACGCTGACAGAGAGGTGCGAAAGGATTTAAGGTGGGCCGGATTTACAAGTTTTCTCGTAGGCTTTGGTGATTCTAGTGTTAATCGCAATGCCTTTCCTTTCCACCACTGCATACCTGGTTTCCTGATCCAACAGCTTCCGGCTCAGATACATGACAGGGTGTTCAATACTATCGACACTTTAGCTGAGCACGGCACCCAGGCCTATGTCTGAAGTGTCCGTCTGGAGTATAAAAGGAAGCGAAAAATTATGTGCTTTGAATATTGGTGCTGACGTAAGGGCCTGTTTTATGTCGCAAACTGCAGCGTCTGTCTTTTCAGTCCATAGCACAATGTTAGGAGCCCTCTTCTTTGTTAAGTCACTCAAGGGTGCCACTGTCTCCGAAAAACAAGGCATAAACCGGCAGTAATCCAAGAAATGCTTGGATTTGTCGCTTGGTTCGTGGATGTGGCTACTTTAATCTGGCATTATTAATACCTTTGAACACTGTGGCTTTACGATACCCTGACCCACCAGGTAGCTCAAATATTTAGCTTCTTTCAATCCAAAAATCATTTGTTTTGATTGATTCGAAGCCTGGCTTCTCCCAGTGTGCTCAATATTGCTTTGACCTACTGTACGGGTTCCTTCCATGTGCTGGAATAAATGACAACATCATCTAAGTAGGCAGCACTTTACACGTAATGAGGGCGGAGCACTTTATCCTCCACAGACTGGAAAGTCGCAGGAGTCCCATGTAACCTGAATGGAAGGACACAATACTGCCAGTGTTTGCTAGGGGTGCTGAATGCGGTCTTGACCATAGCGGAACCTGCCAGTACCACTTCGTCATGTCGGGTGTAGTCAAAAAGTGTGCCTGTCCAAGTCTCTCAAGGAGTTCGTCCACTGAAGACATTGGATAAGCATCAAATTGGGAGACTTGATTAAGGTTGATGGAAGTCATTGCAAAACCTCCAACTTCTATCAGGCTTACTAACCAAGACTATTGGACTGGACCAGTGACTATAACTTTCCTCTATCACTCCTAGTTCCAGCATGCCCTTGATTTCAAGCTCCACTTCTGCTTTCTTTGCTTCGGGAAGCCGATAAGGGCGCTCTCGAATGATAACCCCGGACTCTATAATTATGTCGTGTGCAGTCAGAGAGGTCCTTGCAGGTTTTTCACTAACTCCCTCCGGGACGGACAGAATAACTGCATTGAGCTCCCGTCTCTGTCTAGAACTCAGTGCCAAAGTTAAGGATATTTTTCTGAGTAAATAATGAGCGGGGCTGAGCAGGGGATGGATTGGGAACCCTTTCCTTCCACAGCTTTGGTAAATTTACATGATAAACCCGCTCGCTCGGTCGACAATTAGGTTGTTTCACCAAATAGTCAACAAGTCCTTTCCTCTCCTTTACTTCATAAAGGCCTTGCCAATGGGCTAGCAATTTAGAATGGGAGGTAAAAATCGAAATCATGACATAATCCTCCAGAAGGAGTACCACGGTCATAATAGTGGGCCTGTGCTGCTTGTGCCTCTTCCATGTGACCTTTTAATATAGGTCGAATTTTTCCAAATCGATTGTGCAACTGTGCGATATACTGTAATATATTGGTAGGGGGAAGAGCCTCTCCTTCCCATCTTTCTTTCAAAATATCCAATATTCCCAGAGGTTGCCGTCCATATAATAATTCAAAAGGCGAGAACCCTGTAGAGGCTTGTGGGACTTCCCAATATGCAAAGAGCATGAGTTTTACGGGTTGGTGCTGATACCAGTTCTTCCCGTCCCTGCTGACCACCACGCGAAGAATTTGTTTAAGAGTCTGATTAAACCTCTCAACTAGACTGTCGGTTTGAGGATGATACACCGTGATCTTTGAATGCTTTATTTCAAGTAACTTGGCAGTCTCCCTGAACGTCTCCGAGTCCGTAAGGACTTCCTTAGGGATACCGACACACGGAATGACCCCTACTAGTTCCCATGTAATAGCCTTAGAAGTGGCTGAGTTCAAGGAAACAGCCTCTGGATATCGAGTAGCATAATCCATGGGGACTGATATATATTTATATACTCGGGCTGAGGGTTCTAGGGGTCCTACTATATTGACCCTAATTCACTTGAAGGGGACATCAATCAAGGTAAGGGCAATAAGAGGAGCTTAGGAATTTGCCATAATTGGCACTCTGGACAAGAGACGCAAAAACGGCGTACCTCCTCATTAATTTCTGGCCAATAAAATTGGAGCTTAATTCGCTCTAAAGTCTTTCTGGTGTCCAAATGACCTCCTACGAGGTGGGCGTGTGTGAATTCACAGACCTGCTGCAGATAGTTTTGTGGGATTAACAACAGCTTCCTCACCTCCCCCTCATGCTCCGCTACCCGATATAATAGGTCATTTTCTATCACAAAGTGAGGACCCTGTGGCATGAGCTGATGAGTGCATTGGCCAGTGACTAGTACCACTGCATTTTTTCACAAATTTCAGGGAGTCCTCATTCCACTGCTCCCATTTGAAAGAAGCCGGTGTCTCTCTAAATTGAAATTGTATCTCAAAGAGAGGGTCCGATCTGACCTCAAGGGGCGGGGAATCCTCCCAGCTCGTCGAGACATAGGTTGATGACGTATCTGCCTGCGACGGCCCAGGAATCTCCCCATCCACCTCTTGGACTTCCGTATCTCTCTCCTCCAGCTGATTACACGGTGTGGAGACCGCTTGAGTCGTGTCTTTCCCATCTTTAACTAGGCCTAAATTTGATCAGGAGTAGTCAGTAGTACACCGCATTTATTGTTAGACCAGTGCCACCCTAGAATCACCAAAAAAGGTGGATTTGGGAGGACCGCTATGGGAAATTTCTTTAGCGATCCTCCATGACTGATGAAACATAGGGTGGTTTTATATTTATGAATTTTTGAGTATATACACGTTATACTGGTCTTAATTTTTGTCCACTGTCGCGGTAGTACATATCGCCAATCAACAATGGAAATGTTGCAGCTGGAATCAAGGAGAGCTTCAACTCTGAACCCATTTACAACTACTACTTCCATATGTAATATCATCAGGGGGTTTGTAAGCACACATAAACTCCCCTCTTTCTCCAGCTCCATCCCTCCTTGTTCCTGATTAGGTTGCGTGCCCTGGGACTTCGGAACAGGCTCCGGTTTGTATGGAAGAGAAAGAGTTTATAGGACGTAATCCCCACAGAGTTCACCAGAGGACCGTTCTGCTCTCTTAGAGTGGGAGGCTGTCTTAAATGGTTCTATGAGCTTTATAAGATCTTCCATGTTTTTAAAGTCTCCCCAGACCGGCTGGGTGAGATATTTGGGAAGACTTTTCATTAACAAGGATGTAGGCTACCTGCTGTACTATCTGACATGTTGCACATTGGAATGGCTGTAGCCATTTTGCCACTTGTTCCCAGAGAGCAAAAGCTTGCTCCTGGATGAACCTCTCTGGATTGAATTCCCAATTTTTAATTCTTTCTACCTGCTGGTCTGGGGATACCCCATATTTATCTGGGATCTTGATCTCAATGTGGTGAACAGCTCTCTCCTCCGGGAAAGTGTAATAAGTCCCCTTTGTTTTCAATCCAGGAACCAGTCCACTCCTATGTGTCTCATCCACACACTCCATTTGTTTCGTTACTAGCCGGGGTGTATATATTGGGAGCGGAGCCAGCTTGTACCATTCTACCAAACAAGCAAATAGGGCTGATTACAATTTCTAACTAATCGACATCCACTTGATAACGATTTATATTTATGCACCAGCTCGGTAAAACTCTGCATCCCTTTCCTCCCATCTACCTACACATTCACTGAAAGGCTAATAAAAGGGATTTTAGTCAAAACATCTAATGCCTGGTTAATTAATTATACAAATAAATCAGTCAACAAACACACAAACAAATATTTTATATTTACTACTGTAAAGATTAAAAGAGAAGAGCCTCAAAAACCTACTCTCTAATCCGCTTTAATACAATCCCTGTGTGCGTCCAGGTGTCCGTGTGTGTGTGTGTCTTCTGGTGAAGTGTGCATGCGCGGGGCACGGGTGCGGTATTACTGTCAGAGAAAGTTAGAGGCGTTTTACGGAAATACAAACCAGTATTACTGCGAGAGGAAATTAAAGGTACACAATACAGTGACATATATTACAGCCACATACAGTGGGTACGGAAAGTATTCAGACCCCCTTCAATTTTTCACTCTTTGTCATATTGCAGCCATTTGCTAAAATCATTTAAATTAATTTTTTCCCTCATTAATGTACACACAGCACCCCATATTGACAGACAAAAAAAGAAATTTTTGAAATTGTTGCAGATTTATTAAAAAAGAAAAACTGAAATATCACATGGTCCTAAGTATTTAGACCCTTTGCTCAGTATTTAGTAGAAGCACCCTTTTGAGCTAATACAGCCATGAGTCTTCTTGGGAAAGATGCAACAAGTTTTTCACACCTGGATTTGGGGATCCTCTGCCATTCCTCCTTGCAGATCCTCTCCAGTTCTGTCAGGTTGGATGGTAAACGTTGGTGGACAGACATTTTTAGGTCTCTCCAGAGATGCTCAATTGGGTTTAAGTCAGGGCTCTGGCTGGGCCATTCAAGAACAGTCACAGAGTTGTTGTGAAGCCACTCTTTCATTATTTTAGCTGTGTGCTTAGGGTCATTGTCTTGTTGGAAGGTAAACCTTTGGCCCAGTCTGAGGTCCTTAGCACTCTGGAGAAGGTTTTTGTCCAGGATATCCCTGTACTTGGCCGCATTCATCTTTCCCTCGATTGCAACCAGTCGTCCTGTCCCTGCAGCTGAAAAACACCCCCACAGCATGATGCTGCCACCGCCATGCTTCACTGTTGGGACTGTATTGGACAAGTGATGAGCAGTGCCTGGTTGTCTCCACACATACCGCTTAGAATTAAGGCCATCTCCCGCATGGAGTTTGCTAAAAGACACCTGAAGGACTCTGAGATGGTGAGAAATAAGATTCTCTGGTGTGATGAGACCAAGATAGAGCTTTTTGGCCTTAATTCTAAGCGGTATGTGTGGAGACAACCAGGCACTGCTCATCACTTGTCCAATACAGTCCCCACAGTGAAGCATGGCGGTGGCAGCATCATGCTATGGGGGTGTTTTTCAGCTGCAGGGACAGGACGACTGGTTGCAATCGAGGGAAAGATGAATGCAGCCAAGTACAGTGATATCCTGGACAAAAACCTTCTCCAGAGTGCTAAGGACCTCAGACTGGGCTGAAGGTTTACCTTCCAACAAGACAATGGCCCTAAGCACACAGCTAAAATAATGAAGGAGTGGCTTCACAACAACTCTGTGACTGTTCTTGAATGGCCCAGCCAGAGCCCTGACTTAAACCCAATTGAGCATCTCTGGAGAGACCTAAAAATGGCTGTCCACCAATGTTTACCATCCAACCTGACAGAACTGGAGAGGATCTGCAAGGAGGAATGGCAGAGGATTCCCAAATCCAGGTGTGAAAAACTTGTTGCATCTTTCCCAAGAAGACTCATGGCTGTATTAGCTCAAAAGGGTGCTTCTACTAAATACTGACCAAAGGGTCTGAATACTTAGGACCATGTGATATTTCAGTTTTTCTTTTTTAATAAATCTGCAACAATTTCAAAAATTCTTTTTTTTTTGTCTGTCAATATGGGGTGCTGTGTGTACATTAATGAGGGAAAAAATTAATTTAAATGATTTTAGCAAATGGCTGCAATATGACAAAGAGTGAAAAATTGAAGGAGGTCTGAATACTTTCCGTACCCACTGTACAAGCCAGTATTACTGTCAGAGAAAATTAAAGGCATATTACCGACGCGCTTGCCTGTATTACCGCCAGAGAAAATTAAAGGTATACAGTGATCCCTCGCTATATCGCGCTTCACCTTTCGCGGCTTCACTCCATCGCGGATTTTATATGTAAGCATATTTAAATATATATCGCGGATTTTTTGCTGGTTCGCGGATTTCTGTGGACAATGGGTCTTTTAATTTCTGGTACATGCTTCCTCAGTTGGTTTGCCCAGTAGATTTCATACAAGGGACACTATTGGCAGATGGCTGAGAAGCTACCCAGCTTACTTTTCTCTCTCTCTTGCGCTGACTTTCTCTGATTCTGACGTAGGGGGTGTGAGCAGGGGGGCTGTTCGCACACCTAGACGATACGGACGCTCGTCTAAAAATGCTGAAAGATTATCTTCACGTTGCTATCTTTTGTACAGCTGCTTCCTGAAACGACATGCTGCACGGTGCTTCGCATACTTAAAAGCTCGAAGGGCACGTATTGATTTTTGATTAAAAACAAACTCACTCTCTCTCTCTCCCTGCTCCTGACGGAGGGGGTGTGAGCTGCCGCCTTCAACAGCTTTGTGCCGCGGTGCTTCGCATACTTAAAAGCCAAAGAGCCCTATTGATTTGTTTGCTTTTCTCTATCTCTGTGACATGATCTGCTCCTGACACGCACTCCTTTGAAGAGGAAGATATGTTTGCATTCTTTTAATTGTGAGACGGAACTGTCATCTCTGTCTTGTCATGGAGCACAGTTTAAACTTTTGAAAAAGAGACAAATGTTTGTTTGCAGTGTTTGAATAACGTTCCTGTCTCTCTACAACCTCCTGTGTTTCTGCGCAAATCTGTGACCCAAGCATGACAATATAAAAATAACCATATAAACATATGGTTTCTACTTCGCGGATTTTCTTATTTCGCGGGTGGCTCTGGAACGCAACCCCCGCGATGGAGGAGGGATTACTGTATTACGGACGTACAAGCTAGCGGACGTACAAGACAGTATTACTGTCACAGAAAATTTAAAGACACACAATACACGGCGGCAGCCCACGAAGAACGGTCAGCTCAGCAAGTAAACATCAACAAAAGAAAGGCTGAAAGAAAGAAAAATATGACCAACAAAAAAAATGAGGTCAAAGTCCCTTGCCATTTAATATAGACTGTTCCTACTAATGTTTATGCACTACTGTTCTAGCGCTCGTTATTGTAACGGGCTAAACGACTAGTATAAGAATAAAGCCTGTGTGTCCAGTCTCTTATAGAGCCGTCTGATTGGTCAGTTTGGCTTTGGTGACGCGGCGAGAGTGGAAGTGTCGGTGTGAGATGCATGAAGAGGAGTAAAGGTCTATGAGGATCTCTGAGAGAGTCAACTTCAAAGACAGCAAGTATAAGACCAGACAGGAGCCAAGAAAGGCACCTCAAAACTAATGACCGTCAGATAAGCAGGCTTTACAGGACTACACTTGAGAAAGGGATAAGCAGTAAAGAGAGATAAACACACGTGAATACAGAGGAAAGGCGCTGAAGTCACATGTAGGGAAAGAGATGGTAAATATTTTTAATTGTCAAAGTGAACTTTATTGTCATCTCAACCATATACAAGTATACAGACAGACGAAATTGCGAAGCTCAGGGTCCACAGTGTAACGACATGAAGTGCAAATAATAAATTAAAAATAGAATTAAAATTTTAATTTAAAATTAAAACACAAACAAAACAAGAAATTGTGCAAAGACGAGACAAAGAAGTAGCAGAAATACTAGCAGAAATACTGACGTGTAGTTAGCAATATGAACATTGATGCAATGTATGGTATTTGCAGTCTAGATACATAAATATAGTCAATAGATATGTAATATAATCAATAATTGCTGTATCATCTATATCTATTATTTATCAGTGTATAATAATAATTGTTTAAGACGTGCAAACAATTCACAGCAGAAGGATATCAAGAGTGTCAAAATCCTTAAAGGTCAGTATGAGATTTTCAGTTCTTTTCTACATGCACACTCGTCTTTGCAGGAAAGTGTCTTGCATGTATAAAAGTTCTGTTTTAGAGGTGCTTGAGGCCGTGTGGAAGATTCCGGGTGGCAGCCTAGTGTTAAGGAGTCTGACAGCTTGGGGGTGAAAACTCTCCTGCAGCCTGGCAGATCTGGCTTTGATGCTGCAGTATCTTCTCCTGTATGGCAGAAGTGTGAAAGTCCATGTAAGGGGTCCTGCTCAATGCTGCAGGCCTTGCGGACACTGCGTTTGTAAAATATGTCCTATAGTGAAGGGAGAGGCACCCCAATAATGATCTCTGCTGTCTTCACTATCCTTTGCAGACGCTTGCGGTCGGATATGTTGCAGTTGCCATACCAGACCGTGATGCAGCTGGTCAGAACACTCTCAATGGTGCCTCCTGTAGAACATGGTGAGGATGGAAGGGGGAAGACTTGCTCGCTTCAGCCGTCTCAGGAAGTGTAGTTTCTGCTGGGCTTTCTTGATTAGTGATGAGGTGTTGTGTCCACGTAAGTTCCTCAGTTATGTGCACACCGAGGAACTTGGTATTCCTAACAGTCTCCACATCTAAACCGTTGATGCTGAGTGGGATGTGGGCAGGATGTGATTTTCTGAAGTCCATGATTATCTCTTTTGTCTTGTCGACATTGAGAGAGAGATTGTTGTCTTCACACCATGCAGACAGCTGTTCCTCCTCATCTCTGTATGTTGTTTCATCATCCCTGCTTATCAGTCCCAGCACCGTCGTATCATCCGCAAACTTGATAATGTGGTTGGTGTTGTGTGTGGCTGTGCAGTCCTGAATCAGCAGGGTGAAGAGCAGTGGACTAAGCATGCAGACCTGTGGCGCTCCAGTACTAATGTGACTAGTGTGATGATGCTGAAGGTGTTACAGCACATCCGAACTGACTAGGGCCTCTCTGTCAAGAAGTCCAGGATCCAATTGCAGAGAGTGGTGTTCAGGCCCAACCTGCTCAGTTTTACATCCAGCTTTTGAGGGATGATTGTGTTGAAGGCAGAGCTAAAGTCTATGAATAGCATCCTGACATATGTGTCTTTTTTATCCAGATGTGTCAGGGAGAGTTGAAGGGCAGAGCATATGGCATCCTCAGTTGACCTGTTTGAGCGGTATGCAAACTGAAGAGGGTCAAGGGAGGCAGGGAGATTAGTCTTTATGTGTGACATGACTAACCTTTCGAAGCACTTCATGATGATTGGCGTGAGTGCAACTGGTCGGTAGTCATTCAGGCATGTCACTGATGACTTCTTCGGCACTGGTACGATGGTGGTCGGCTTGAAGCATGCTGGGACTGATGACTGGCTCAGATATGTGTTGAAGATGTCTGTGAGGACACCAGCCAGTTGACTGGCACATTCTCTGAGCACACGACCAGATATGTTGTCGGGTCCTGCAGCCTTGCATGGATTGACTCTGCAGAGAGTCCTCTTCATGTCCGTTATGGAGAGATAGAGTACCTGGTCAGTGGAGGGAGGTGTTGCTTTTCTCGCAGGCTCTTTGTTCTGCGCCTCAAACCATGCGAAGAAGTTGTTAAGCTCATCCGGTAAGGAGGCATCACCATCGCTGCTGTGTGGGTTGGGCTTGTAGTTTGTAATTGTCTGAATGCCCTGCCACATACGACATGTGTCTCTGGTGTTGCTGAATTATTTGTTGATCCTCTGCGCGTATGCCCACTTAGCTGTCCTTATAGCGCGAGACAGGTTGGCTCTGGGCACCCTGAGGGTGGCCTTGTCTCCAGATCTGAAGGCTGCATTTCTGATCTTGAACAGCTTGTGCACTTCTCTCGTCATCAAGGGCTTTTGGTTGGCTCTTGTGGTAACATCCTCTATGCATTTGGAGATGTAGACAGTCACAGAGTCTGTGTACTCCTCCAGATTGATGGAGTCACCATCCATAGCAGCCTCCCTGAAAATGTCCCAGTCTGTCAATTCGAAGCAGTCTTGGAGAGCTGAAACAGCACCAATCTGCCACACTCTGATGTTCTTGTGGGCTGGTTTAGTGGGCTTCAGCACGGACTTGAATGCAGGAACCATTAGCACGCTGATATGGTCTGAATAGCCGAGGTGGGGGCAGGGTAGGGCCTTGTAGGCCTCAGGAGCGCTCGTGTAAACATTGTCCAGACAGCTTCCCTCTCTAGTACTGTAGCAAGGTTCACATTCTGGAAGAATTTTGGGAGAACTGACTTCAAGTTGGCATGTTTGAAGTGTCCAGCACTAATGAAAAATGCCTCGGGGTGCATCATTTGCAGTTTGCTGATGATCTCATAGAGTTTCGCTAGCGCCTGGTTAGCATTTGCGCTAGGCGGGAGGTAGACGGCAACCACCAGCATGCAGCTGTACTCCCTCAGTAGGTAGAAAGACCGACACCTTACCGATAAAACCTCTATCAGTGGGGAGCAGTGTCGCGTGACTGAGGCAGCATTCATACACCACTCTCTGTTCACATAAACACACAGTCCCCCCCCGCGGGTCTTATCGGACAAAGCGGTCTCTGTCCGCTTGGAAGATGGTCAGTCCGTCTAGCTGGATGGCTGAGCCTGCAATGTTTTCTTGGAGCCATGTCTCAGTGAAAATAAAGATACAACAGTCTCTCATTTCCCAGTGCTTGGCCCACTGCAGCTTTATGTAATCCAGCTTGTTGTCCAGTGATCGGAAGTTCGCGAGCAGAATGGATGGTATCGCAGGTCTGGTGGGGTTAGTTTTTAGCCTTGTGCTAACACCGCCGCATTTCCCTTGTTTCTGCTTCCGATCGCTGCACTTGCGTTTATGCCAGCTCAGCTTCTCAGGCTGCCGAAGTAAGCAAAGGCTGCGGAGCATCTCTGTCACCTTGCTGGATATTTCGGCGCAGTTTCTTCAGGAAATCAAGCAGGATTTGCCGCTCGTAAATATATGTCTGCGTATCACTATCACTTAAATCTACTTCTTTTCTTATACTAGTTGACAAAGACAAAAAAGATTAACACTAAACACCGCAGAATCGGGAGCTCTGTAAGCCTTCCATTATAGTGGACAGGTGCCATTGCTAGTACATCCGTAAATCTTGAGTAGTCACCCTCTTCTGGCTAAAACGTCTTTTCCCTTATTTTGGATCGAATATCATGGCCACTACATAGAAAGGCTCCGATTCTGTGCTGCTCAATCTTCTTACGCCTGCTTAACAAAGAGTTGATTTTGATGTCTTTGCACTTTTCTTACAGAGACTCTCTAGAGCCCTGATGAATGGTATGACATCCGTGGCAGACGCACTCAATGAGCAAACTCCTCTTTGAGTGAGAGACCATATTTTGTATTAATTTTCACTGTGCAGAAGAGATGATTGTGATGATATAGTCAGCTAGTTAAGCCAGTAAAACCCATTTTTACTCCCAAAGGCATTGTAACATACAATATGTACTGTTCCTCCCTGTGTCCCCCACCTGCTGTAACCTTCTCATGGGCTGGTCAAGTTGTTTTTAAAATATCTTCAAACTGAGAGTAAGTTGGGACATAATGCATTAGGTGGCCAATTTTGCGTCTTCATACAGCAACTGAATAAGACATGACGTGCTGTGACAAGACTCCTCGGCTCACCACCAGTTGAATGGCGAGTGCCGTGCATGTCAGGCTGGTAAGTCAGCATTTCCCGTGGCCTTTGTGATATTCTTAGTTTTATCACACAGTCTAACATACACTTTCTATTTTGTAAAGTTACAAGCTCAGAGCATATTGTGTCACTCGGCATCAAGAACTTCAGTTTTATGCCAGCCTGTGAATTCTTGGCACAGGAGACTCACTTGCTTCAGTTCAGAGTTTTCATTTGGCCAGTCTGAACATGGACACCGGAGACTCACTTGATCTCTAAAGGCCATTTGTAAAACTGAATTTAGTGACGTTATCTTGTAGAAGACTGCTGAGATTTGTGTGCACAGTTAGATACAACTCCACCAAAGCAACATCTATAAAATACTTGTGCCCTGGCAGATGGAATCGTGGATCTAAATGATCTAGAAGGTGACATCTTCCAGAATCTGAACGTGGCTGGTTTTCCAGGCTTACGAATTCTACTGTTTTTGCTGTCTGTCTCTGGCGTTCTTGCTGTCAGTATTATAAGGTTGAGTTCTCTAAGTGCTGCCATTATTGGAGGCCGAGTGAGAGTAGGTGACTGAGCTAGACTAAGCTTACTGGTCGCCTCAGCCTTTGAACAGCTCGTTCTTCACACCAGTCCCTTTTTTGTGTTGACTTCTCAGATGCTGAATAAAGTTTGTATTGTTGAAAGTGTTAGCAGAGAATCCTCCATGACTGACTTCTTTTTTGCACATATATTACAAACCGCAAATTTGTTATCTCTAGTAGGAAGACAATAAAACTGTTACACTGGCGAGGACATGTTTCTGTATTTTGGTAATGTTGGAACGTTGTCTTACATGCTTTTCATCATTCAAGATCAGATGTTAAGATCAGGTAATTTGCTGATCATCGGTCAAGTCATTTGGAGTGAAAATTGGCTGATTTTTATTTGTGATTGATTGATCAGATCAGGCCTGTCTTTCACATGTGAGACAAAGGTGGAGAAATTGAACAGACAGCAGCAGAACATGTAAAGACCACACACGGTGTGGCCAGACCATAAATGGCACCTCAGCGTGAGGAAGGAACGCCAACCAGTCAGCCACCACTTTACTTGAACTGTTTCATTTGTTTTAAAAGGCAGGTAGTGGTGAGGAATTTGGACATCAAACCCTGAAGTTGCAGGTTCAAATTCAGCTATTGACACCATGTGACCTCGAGCAAGTCACGTGACCTGCCTGTGCTCCAGGTGGAAAAACAAGAGAAATGTAACCAATTGTGTCTCAGATGTTGTAAGTCGCCTTGGATAAACATGTCAGGAAAAAAATAATAGTTAAAATGTTTGTGTTATTTCAGATTTACAGAAGAATGGCAGTTTCTCACCACCTTCATTTGGTCAGCCCTCTCTTCAATATGATGAGAAAGGTATGAAGAAATCAGCAAGAGGATCAGAGAACCTGACAGCAGCCTTTTTGCAGTGCAGTTCTCTCCCTTTTACTGGAGTAACACAGACAGAAGCCATCAAAACTGATCGACAGCAAGTGGAGAAAGAAATCCAAATTCACACTGGAAAAAAATGTTGTTTGGAATGTGGCAAACAATTCACACACAAAAGTGGTCTTAATAAGCATATGAAGATTCACACAAGAGAAAAAACTTCTTGTCCAGAATGTGGTAAGTCATTTTCAAGGAGAAGCGATCTTCAGAGCCACAGAAAAATCCACACAGGAGAAAAACCTTATTGTTGTCCAGAATGTGACAAACAATATTCTGACAAACGCAGTTTTAAAAGGCACACGCAAAGTCATACTGGAGAGAAAAAGCAGTATGTATGTTCTGAATGTGGCAAATGTTATACAAGCCAGAAAAGTCTTAATACACATGCTAAAATCCATACTGAAGAAAAATCTTATGGCTGTTCTGAATGTGGGAAACGATTCTTACATATAGGTCCACTTCAGCGTCACATCAGAACTCATACTGGAGAGAAACCTTTTTGTTGTCCTGAATGTGGTAAGAATTTCTCAGAACAAAGCACCCTAAAGATTCATATTAGACTTCACACCGGAGAAAAACCTTACAATTGCTTGGAATGTGACAAACAATTTTCACGCCTAAGTTCTCTTTATAGTCATAGGAGAAGTCACACTGGAGAGAAGCCTTACAGTTGTACTGAATGTGGAATGCGATTCTCGTATAACAGTTCTCTTCACAAACATAAAGTAATTCATTCTGGTAAGAAACACAGCTGTTCTGAGTGTGGCAAGCTTTTTTCAGACAGCAGGACTCTTAAAGATCACTTGAGAATTCACTCTGGAGAGAAACCTTTTTGCTGTCCAGAGTGTGGCAAACGATTCTCACGTCAAAGCACGCTTAAGAGCCACAAAAGGATCCACACTGGAGAGAAGCAGTACATCTGTTCTGACTGTGGCAAGCTTTTCTCAGAAGGCATGTCTCTTAAATATCACATGAGAATTCACTCTGGAGAGAAACCCCATTCCTGTCCAGAATGTGGCAAACGATTCTCACATCCAAAAACACTTAGGTGCCACAGAAGGATCCACTCTGGACAGAAGCAGTACACCTGTTCTGAATGTGGAAAAGGGTACTCATCAAGAAAAAGTTTTCGAAGACACACACAAAGTCATATTGGAGTAAAGTCTGTCCCAGAAATGACAAATGATCTTTCTATTGAATCCTCAGTCATAAAAAAATAAAGAAAAATCTTTTGAATGTGGTAAAGGACTCCAGTTGAAAGTAGTTAATAACTACATAAGAATAGTGGAGAAAACACTGAAGGTAGCAATCAGATTTTAGATGTAAGGTAACCTCGGAACCACATATGAATTCACACTGGAGTGAACACACTGGAATACAACACGTATTTCACAAACAACAGGAATCTTCTTCAACAACTTCTAGGTGCAAGAAAAAAACCTCATTGTTGTCCTAAATGTGGTCAACACTTTTCAGACAGCAGTGGTCTTCATAGTCATAAATGACTGGCCTACTTGTGGTAAGCCTCTTAGCTGTTCTGAATGTTGAAAGTGGTCCTCCTGTATCAGCTGTCATCAGCAACATGTAAGATTTCATGAAGGACTCAGAAACTGTACTGTCAGGACATCAGCCATTCAGGGACTGATCATCTCTGCACCAGTGCTGTGACATAATATGGTGAACAATACAAACACCAGACAACAGAATGAGGTAGCAACAGTACTGTGCGGTGATAACTTCAACCACAGAACACAACTGAAAAAGTTCAATGTAATAATAATAAAAAATGGAAAACTCAAATCAAATCCACAGTGCAGTGCCAACTACCAGGAGATGCCACTGACAACAAGGGAAATATTTTTGTTTCGAAGCTTTGGACATGGTAAAAGTTCACTGCTACTCAGATAAGGCCTCGTCTCTGGGATGTCATCTGATGACTGACACCTGGGCTGAGTGCAGACAGCCGTTCTTAACCCTGATAATGAAGAAGTCATTTAGTGACGTCAGCTGACAGGCAATGCTGTCCAATCAGATACTGGGGAGGGACAGTCGAGGAGGACAGGAGACTAAACAGAGAGCCGTCACATGACAGACCAATGTAGAGGGGCTTTATAAGACTTTCACACTAATTTAGGTTATCATTTATAAATGATAAGAGTCTCTTTACAAACCAAACACATTAATCAGCGGTGTGTCAAGGGTGAGTCCAAAAGTGGGAATTTAAGACGATCTAAATACAAATAAAATGAAACATTCAGGGTTCAAAGAGAAATGTTTAAGACCTGAAGAGGGAGTCACAACAGCATGCTAGGGTTAGCACAGGGGACCAAAGTTGTGAAGAATATCAATTAATGTATAGAAGGAATATTATTTAAAATAGTAATAATAATGTTATGAGAAATGGGACACCTTAATGAATGCAGAACATGGTGAATATGAAATGAACTGATTTTATTTTCTGACATATAAGAGAAAAAGCGAAGGACAAAGCAGAAATACACAGAGATCTCTGCTGCCCCAGCTGTTCATTTGATAAATTAACCTAAAAATATAACGGATGTCACTTTGCTCCATGTCAGTATATCCTGGGGTGGTGTGTGAATGACGCTCTATACTCTGAATGTGTTGGTTCAGGTTTCAGTGTGAGCTCAGCACCTTCTTCATATCGATACCCAAGACAACGTTTCTTCACGTCGAGACTACAAGCTGGAGGCCACAGGAGCTCAATAAACTTAAACAGCAGGATGGACGATTAGAAAGCTCTGCTCTGAGAGAGTGTCAGCTACACAAAGCTTCAGCTTTATTTACTTCACAGAAAACTCCAAAAAGCAGAAGTGGCCCCTTCTGTACCCCCACCACTGAAGGTCACATTTGACCCCCCACTACTCTGTGTTGGTTCACTCTGCTTGGACTTTGTGTATTTTGTAAGTTTATGTTTCATTTTTTGGCCACACTCTTTTTACATTTCATGTCATTGATGTTCTCTAATGTGTGAGTATAGTTTGACTCTTACAAGGACTTACCTAAAAAGGATACATTGGCCATGAAATGCAAGAAGGCAGAAAAATATAAAAAGTGTAAACCACAAAATGAAGAGGTGACATTGATGAAATATGCTCAGTGGCAGAGGTGACGAGGACAAAATCAGAAAGGACAGCACAGAAAAGGCAGGTACCAACTGAAAACAAAAGAAGAAAGCTGATTGGTGGAAAGAACTGTCAGTCACTCCTGAGTGGACTGTTGAGGACAGCCGTTGCATGCAGACTTCAAAGTTCATGTGTGTTTGATTTCAAATCTGTGACCATGCACTGAATAAGTCTGTTATTTATCAGTTAGCATGTTCTGAAACTGTAATGTCATCACAAAGATCACACAAACACGTAATGTGACATTTGTGATCAATCACTTTGTTGATTTTTATGGCACCATTCATCAGCCCTGTATAGAGTGCCACTTCCAGATCGGCAACCCCACTGCACCCCGTAGCACATTTGGAGTTTGGGACTGGAGCACAAAGTGGATGGCACTCTGAGAAGGACAGACTTGTAAGACGTGAACAAAGCCAGCTGCCCTCCCTGGTCTGTCTTCATTCAGAAGGACTCACCTGAGTGGTGGGATTGTTCTGCGGCGCTCCTGTTAGCCGACATTTCATCAGCTTGCTTTCTGCGTTTCATCTGATAACAAGTAGAGTTAATCAAAGATGAGCCAGGCTTGTTACAATGTGAACGTTCTTGACATTTTGTTATCTTTAAATATTTTTTCTGCTTCTTTACTTTGAGTTCTTGTAGGCCTTGTACATTAGAGATTATTAATACATGAGCATTTGGTGTTAATAATGAATTGACAATTAATAAACTGTTTTTATTACTAAATTGTAAGTGTGTCCTGTTGCCATTTTGTAGCTTTATCCTTCTTGTCTGTGTTGCTAGGACGTGTTGCACTGTTGCCTCCCTAGAATTAAGTGCCACATCACCGACGCTCGGCCTCACACCTTTCATCACACGTCAGGCAGAATCCAAGATTGCTGATCCAACTGTTAATCATCTTCAGTGTGTGAGTATAAATTCAGGCTTATTCTCACTTTGACCACGTTAATGGCTCAGCGTCTAGATTTTGGAGACGGTACGTCATCTGATTATTGGCTCATGACAAATCTCACTTTGTCTACGTTAAAAGTTTTTTGTGTATATTTTTGTGGTGTTATGCCTTTAAATTATTGTAAGGTTTTGAGTCAGTGGCCTGAAGCTGAGGATTCAACCCTCCAAGAACTTCACTGTGGGTACTCATAGGATTGATGATCAATTCAGAGAAATACCATTTTTAGTTTGTTTGCAGTATTAACATCGAGATTTAAGGCATATCTTCTAGTTGGTGACTGCTGGTGATTTTCATTATGACTCCGTTAAGCACTTTGGTTTTTCTCAATGTCTGCTCTGATTCTTTTGATATTGAGTCTTGCTGCAGTTTCTCAATCTGCAAACATCTGATTAGCAACATTTACTCTTGCCAGATGACTGTTCTTGCTAAAACTTAAAAGCAGGTGGATATTTTTCACGCTGCCATCCAGCAGATCATCTCTGGACATTAGTGGCTGACACAACAACACCGTCCATTCAACATAAGGAGCCACAAAGCCAACTCAATCATCTTTGGCTGATCTGCTGTTTTATTCAAAATCAAAGTAGCCTGTATTCTCCTTATAGGTATTGGAGTTGGACATTCTGAAACTTCTGTGACTCCCTGGGGGCTTTTTAGGTCTGTGCCATTATGCTGGGTTGGGGGCTTCAGTGCCAAAAAGAGTCAAGGCATAGAGCCAAACAGTGAGCTGAGGAAGACCACGTCAGACCAAAGACCTGAAGAAGGCGCACATCAGAAAGACAATGAGTGCACTCCACTACCAACGAGGGTCTTCCCTTGACCACTGAGCACAAACACAACTCCACACAGCACTGGACATCATCCTTAAATGCTTGGCATCATTAAAGTGGCATGAGTGTGCCAAGAGAAATGAGGACTCTTAACAAGTGACTAAACAGCCAGGCCTGCTTTGCCATGTTGAATTTTTATGTGTGAAAAGCTCCTGATTGATGGTCTCATTGAAACTTCTCACTTTTACAAGACTGAACTCATTTGGAGACTCAAGAAAGTTGACAGTTTGGTCCTCTCTGACACAAAGCTGCCCTTCAAAGTGAGGGCACATTGACTGGGATGTCATGCAAGAAATCTTAGAGAGAACCAAAATTAATTTAGATAAACTTTATGAATCCCAAGGGGAACTTTGGACGCATACAGCAGTAGAAACGTAAAAAAATCAAGGATGTGGACTCGCAAGACAAATAATACAATCAATCGATCAATCGATGTAAATTGTGTAGAAATAGAACAATGAACTTAGAATATCAGCATTTTGTTTTAGGATGAAGCTTTGCAGTGGGCAGCAAAGACCCCCAAGGCGCTTCTTAGCACACTGTGGTGGAATGAGCCTGTGGGTAAAAGTCCATCTGGAGGGGGTTTTTCCTGATGACCTCCAGTTTTGCCCCCATCCTCTTTCCACAACAGGGCCCAGTGTGCTCAGGGTTTGCCCTGTGATGGACCAGCTTTTCTGATTGGTTTTTTCAGGCCTTGTGCTTCATTTGAATGCCCCAGGAGACCACAGCATAGAACAACACACGGGCTACTCCAGACTTTTAGAAGATTTCCAGCAGCTTGCTGCACACATCAGAAGACCTGACTCCGCTCAGGAAATCCAGTCTGCTCCAGCCCTTCTTGTACAGCACCACTGTGTGGTCAGACCAGTCCAGTTTGCTGCTCATTTGGTCCTCCAGGTGCTTGTGCTCTGCACCATGTGCACGTCCTCCCTCTAAAACAGAGAGTGGTCTCAGAGGCTCTATGGTCTGCCGGAAGTCCTCCATCAACTCTTTTGTTCTCCTGATATTCGATCAGCAGGTGGTTCTCCCTGCACCACAAGCCAAAGTCCTTCACAAGCCTCCTGTACTTCGACTCGTCTCCATTATTAATGCAGCCAATGACTGAGTAGTCTTCTGAGAATTTCTGAAGGTGGCAAGTGCTGGGATTGCACTGGACGTCTGTTGTGTAGATGGTGAACAAGAAGAGAGGCAGAACATTTCCCAAAGGTGCTCCAGTATTACACACCACTGTGGTTTAGTGGGTCCACAGCTCAGATCAAAAAGGCCAGTTTTTCAAATAGATAATCACAGCACTCGTGGCTTAGAGGGGCCATGATAGTGTGGCTGGAGTGGTTCCCGGGCGTATCTGTAATTGTTGCCAGGAGTTGCTAATCACCACACCTGATCCATGTCCCTGTAATATATAGTAGAAGTGTGAGGCGGACAGGAGGGTTGGAAAAAAGGAAAGAACGGAAACGGAGGTTAAGGGAGAAGAAGCCGCCAGTAGAAAGAAGAAAGCACCAGAGTATTAAGACAAAACTGCTTCCAGCCATTATCATTTTAACCTCATTTTAAAAGGATGTATTTATTGGATTTTAACCTCCACATTTCACCTGTTTTAACGGATTATTTATTTAAGAACTATTTGAGACACCACTTATTTATTTGGACACTGTTTTTGTTTTTGTTTTTAATAAATTAACTTTTTGCACCATCCCCTTGCTTCGTTGTTGATGTCTTCACTGTCTGACACATCGGTGACATTACGGAAGGTGTCGGGTCCGAGACCTCCCTAGAAGCCTAGATGGGAACATGGTGTAGAACCTGCATCGTCACAACCACCAATTCTGACACACAGCCCTTGATCCTCACAAACTCTCGTCTGTTGTTCACGTAGTCCAGGAGACTGAGGGGGGCATCATGACGCATAGCCTTGAGCCTTTTCAATAGTCAATAAGGCTGAATGGTGATGATGTCCAAGAACATGATCGTGACTGTGGTGCCGGCTTGGTCCAAGTGAGAGTAGGACTGTGGGGTAGACAGATGACAGCATCCTCCACACTGATATGTGTTTGATCGGCACACTGCAGACCATCCAGATGTGCTGAAATGCGAGGCCGTAGCTATTTTAGGACTAGGCTTTCAAAGGTCTTCTTGATGTATGAAGTAAGAGCAACCGGTCTGAAGTCCTTAGGGTCACTGGAATGCCCTTTCTTTGACCCTGGGACCACTTAGGATGTTTTCCACAGCTGGGGAACCTTCTGGAAATTCAGGGAAAGGGAGAGAAGGTGTTAAGCACTGCAGAAATGTCTCTCTTACTTTGATCGTATTATGTATCGAGATCTTCACAAAGGCTTCTTCCGGTCTTACTACCATTCACAAAGCATCAGTCCAGTGGTCATTCACCAGTGTGCAGTGTGACGTATTGACAAGGTGGTCTCATTAATTGGAAAATGAAGGATTCACAGGTCTTAGGATAAATATGTACACCCTCAAATTAGTAAAAAAGAGTTGAGAAGGAATGGATAATGCAAAAAACATATATATATACTAGCAAAATACCCGCGCTTCGCAGTGGTAAAGTACTGCTTTAAAATTTTAAATAATAAACTGAGGGAAAATGTATCAATAATTATTTGTTAAGGATCTCTTTGTATACCACGTTGTCAGTTCGCCCCTCCGGTTGTAATATGACCAAGCTGTGCGCTGAGCTTACTCTTGAGCATGCAACGTATAGTTGGCCATGTGAAAAGCAATCTTGCCTCAAATCAATGCCAACCTTTTGTAGGGTCTGTCCCTGAGACTTATTAATTGTCATTGTGAAGCAGAGCCTTACTGGAAATTGGAGGTGTTTGAATTGAAATGGGAGATCAGAGGGTATAACGGGGATGCGAGGAATAAAAACTCTCTCCCCTGAGCCACCGCCAGTAAAAATAGTTGCCTCAATTAGGTTCTTTTGCAGACATGTGACCTGAAGTCTCGTGCCATTACAAAGTTTCGGTGGCTGTAAGTTTCTCAGTAACATTATTGGTGCCCCAACCTTCAAAATTAGATTATGCTCAGGAGTGCCTGGAGGATTCAGAGTGTGGACCGAGCTGCAGGCTATGGACGTATATATGTACGTAAGTAGGATTCAGTTAGTGTTGGGAACCCGCGTAACAAATTTCTTGAAGATGGGCCCATTAAGTAACAAAGACCATTGGAAAATTCAATATGGCGGCCGAGAGTGGTGTCATACCACCGAAATAAGTACGTACATCGGTTTCGGTTAGCGCAGGGAAGCCGCCTACCAAATTTCGTGAAGATGGGCCACAAATAAGAAAGTTTAACATGGCGGACGTTGTCGACCGTTATAACCGTTACATGTAGAATTTCGAAATAAAACCTGCTTAACTTTTGTAAGTAAGCTGTAAGGAATGAGCCTGCCAAATTTCAGCCTTCCACCTACACGGGAAGTTGGAGAGTTAGTGATGAGTGAGTCAGTGAGGGCTTTGGCTTTTATTAGTATAGATGTATAAATGTATGTATACTGTATATGTGTGTGTGTGTGTATATATATATATATATATATATATATATATACATATATATTACACAGGTGCTGGTCATAAAATTAGAATATCATGACAAAGTTGATTTATTTCAGTAATTCCATTCAAAAAGTGAAACTTGTATATTAGATTCATTCATTACACACAGACTGATGTATTTCAAATGTTTATTTCTTTTAATGTTGATGATTATAACTGACAACTAATGAAAGTCCCAAATTCAGTATCTCGGAAACAATGCACAATATGATTTGGATGTGACGTGTTCCACGCGTCATTAATGTATACATCCCAGTGTCGGTCGTTCTCCAATAAATTCAGAGCTTGACATGTACTTCAGAAAGTGACATGTGTAATGCCGTTGACAATTCAATTGCTGGAAAGATGTTGGACCGGCACATTTACCAACAGCATGTGAAGAAAGAAGCATTCATCTTGATTGGGATGCACGGTGTACAGTCTGCCTATCGTAGTTTCTTTGAATATGGCAGGTTGTCCGTTGACTCGCTCTCCTCGTTTGCATTGTTCAGATGATTTTCTACTCGCATTCCATGTGTAATACGTAGGCACTTCTGAATACAGCAGTGTTTTCGCAAACGCGTCATTTTGACATAACGTAAAGAAAGCAGTTAACGTTGTAGCCGGTGGATTCAGGGATATTTGTTGCATATTTGCAGCTGTGAAATAAACGCGTTGTCCATTTTCTAGATGTACTGCTAAGTGAACAGCATCTGGACTTCGTTCATGTATGGGAAATGAAAGAATTCGCCATACAGCTTCATTGCTGCTTATGTATCTTCCAGCCTAATACTGTGCGATTTCATCGATATGTATGACCGCATTCCTATCACTTCTTCCTGGTTGCATGCCAAAAACTGCCATGTCGCTGCCTTTATTCACGTACTTACAAATGTATTTGATCGAAACATTGAAATAGAATCGTAAAATATTTAGTGTGGCGTGTGTTGCTTTTACGTCCAACAGATGCCGCTGTGTTTTCAAAAAAAGCATGTTTTTACCTGTCACAGGTGTGCCATCTATATAATATGTATATAAAAACACGCGCGTATTCGAATGCAATGTTGTGTCAAAATTTCAAAGCAATCGGTGAAGAACTTTCGGAGATTTAAGATTTTGAACAAATGAACATTTACATTTTTATTTATATAGATATATATATATATACGGTTTTGGCAGCCAAGCGCTTTTTTCCAACCTAGAAGACGTCTCTTGAGATCCGTTTAATCGCCTCGTTGATTGCATGTCCTCCAAGGTAGTTTCAATCCCTATTTCCTGCACCGAGTCATCTCCCCTTTTATGAGTGACTGTGTTAGTCGCCGTACTCGTACAGGTCTTTGAACGCACTGAATACTAGTAACTGGTGTCGCCCGTCGGCTACTTTCGACAGGGCATGGAAGCAATTGTCGAGTATCAAAAATTATTTGTAAGTGATTTCGCATTGAAGAAATAGTAAAAACTTGATCAATACCTAAAGAAATACACACAGCAAATGCAATTGAGAATACACCAGAATCTGTATGATTTAATTGTTGCTGTGCGTCTTCATAAACTATGGGAGGTTTGTAAGGAAACAAAGCATGAAGGAAATGAAGCTGCTCTTCGGTGAGGTTGAATTTTTTTATAAACTGTCATAGACATGAATTACTGCACCATCATAATAGGTACACACCCAGTGAGTCACTCGTTCAGTAGCTGCAGAAGGTAATATTTGAATATGTTTTGCATTTTGTGGAATGGGCATTATAGGTATGTCAGGAGTCCACATTAGCAAAACCTCTTGAGGTTGGAAAATTGTATGCGCAGCTAAAATTTCGTTGAATTTGCTCATGTGATCTGTTGATAAATCTGTGTACAACTTGGTCAGCGGTAACTTGTTTAAAGACAGTAGATTTAATACTAGCCTTAAAGACTGAAGAACAGTCGTAGACTACTAAGCACTGTTGTAAGTCGCTCTGGATAAGAGCGTCTGCTAAATGTTGTAAATGTAAATGTAAATAAATAATCATTATTTACCAACTCATTCATTGCAAAATCTGACAGTGGTAAGATCACTCCTTCCATAACACTAAACACAAACACTAAGTAGACACCAACACTAAAAAACGGCAACACCGCCGGGAAGAACACTAAATGAGATAAAGTAAAAGTCTACTAAACTTCTTTATTATAACTGCTTTATTATAGCAGGTGAGGGAATGCTGGCATACGCTTGTTGTTGCCGCTCCTCCCTGTTAACAGCACTTTTCGCAAAATTCGCCTTAATTCTGCACTTTCTTACGCTTGTTTTATTTCTTTATTGTACGTATAGTTCCTGGATACAGGTGACTCGAATTGCATGGATTTGGCTTAATATTTACAGATTTTATGGACTCCACTTTACTGGGAACAGCTGAGTCTGTGGATCACGGGAGGAGACCTACGAACATTTCTTTGTACCTGACGATCTAGCACCTCGGGATGATCTGTCCCTGTGATTATATTCGCTATGCTGATCTGCTCCCGTTTCACTTACAGTACCCTATGACTGGGAACTGATCTGATGTTCATACTAACTTAATTTATGGCTTATGGCTCCGGGGCGATCACGCCTGAAATTACCAAGTGTTACTGTTTATAGCTGTGTATTGGAACATCCAAATCCTGCTTCCTCCTCCTGCTGCTTGCTATCGCCGCTCACCTACGCTACCACACCCGTCTGTCCTACCGGCTGCGTTGTGCCGTGCTGCTTCTACACTGCTATCAGCTAAGTATAACTCACTATTTTAGCGCTTTGAGTACTGAGAAAAGCGCTATATAAATGTAATGAATTATTATTATTTATTATTATACACTAAAGTACAAAAACGAAGTAGAAAGTAACACTAAACTGCAACACCGCCGGGAACACCGGCACACCGCGTCTACTAAACACTAAGAAACACTAAAGGAAAAAATACTATTCAGTAAGTACTGCATCTACTATACAGTAAATCAGTAAAGGAGAAAGGACTAACCGCGTCAGCTGCGGAGCTCAGCTCGGAGCGAAATGAAGTGAATGAAATGAGGTGAATGGGAGAGGAGATGATCATGTGACTCCAACACCGGCCTTAACTCTCCATCCCTCCACAAACACAGCCACACGGATCCCAACTCTCCTTTATAGATATATATACACACACATACACACACACACACACATATATACACACACATATACATCTATACTAATAAAAGGCAAAACCCTCACTGACTCACTCATCACTAACTCTCCAACTTCCCTTGTAGGTAGAAGGCTGAAATTTGGCAGGCTCATTCCTTACAGGTTACTTACAAAAGTTAAACAGGTTTAATTTCAAAATTCTACACGTAACGGTCATAACGGTCGACAACATGTTAAACTTTCTTATTTATGGCCCCATCTTCACGAAATTTGGTAGGCGGCTTCCCTGCGCTAACCGAAACCGATGTACGTACTTATTTCAGTGATATGACACCACTCTCAGCCGCCATATTGAACTTTCCAACGGCCTTTTTTACTTAATGGGCCCATCTTCAAGAAATTTGGTACGCAGGTTCCCAACGCTAACTGAATCCTACTTACGTACATATATATGTCCATAGTCTGCAGCTCGGTCCACACTCTGAATCCTCCAGGCACTCCTGATCATAATCTAATTTTGAAGGTTCGGGCACCAATAATGTTACTGAGAAACTTACAGGCACCGAAACTTTGTAATGGCACAAAACTTCAGGTTACATGCCTGCAAAAGAACCTAATTGAGGCAACTATTTTTACTGGCAGTGGCTCAGGGGAGAGAGTTTTTATTCCTCGCATCCCCGTTATACCCTCTGATCTCCCATTTCAATTCAAACGCCTCCAATTTCCAGTAAGGCTCTGCTTCGCAGTGACAATAAGTCTCAGGGACAGACCCTAGAAAAGGTTGGCATTGATTTGAGGCAAGATTGCTTTTCACATGGCCAACTATACGTTGCATGCTCAAGAGTAAGCTCAGCGCACAGCTTGGTCATATTACAACCGGAGGGGCGAACTGACAACGTGGTATACAAAGAGATCCTTAACAAATAATTATTGGTACATTTTCCCTCAGTTTATTATTTAAAATTTAAAAGCAGTAATTCGCCGCTGGGAAGCACAGGTATGTTGCCAGTTTAGCAATAAAAACAGTTTATTAATTGTCAATTTGACATTAACACCAAATGTTCATGTATTAATAATCTCTAATGTACAAGGCCTCCAAGAACTCAAAGTAAAAAAGCAGAAAAATATTTAAAGCAAAACAAAATTTCAAGAATATTCACATTGTAACAGGCCCGGCTCATCTTTGATTAACTCTGCTGGCTATCAGATAAAATGCAGAAAGCTGATGAAATGTTGGCTAACAGGAGCGCCGCAGAACAATCCCACCACTCAGGCGAGTCCTTCTGAATGAAGACAGACCAGGGAGGGCAGCAGGCTTTGTTCACGTCTTACAAGTCTGTCCCTCTCAGAGTGCCATCCACTTTGTGCTCCAGTCCCAAACTCCAAATGTGCTACGGGGTTGCCGATCTGGAAGTGGCACTCTATACAGGGCTGATGAATGGTGCCATAAAAATCAACAAAGTGATTGATCACAAATGCCACATTACGTATTTGTGTGATCTTTGTGATGACATTACAGTTTCAGAACATTCTAACTGATAAATAACAGACTTATTCAGTGTATGGTCACAGATTTGAAATCAAACACACATGAACTTTGAAGTCTGCATGCAACGGCTGTCCTCAACAGTCCACTCAGGAGTGACTGACAGTTCTTTCCACCAATCAGCTTTCTTCTTTTGTTTTCAGTTGGTACCTGCCTTTTCTGTGCTGTCCTTTCTGATTTTGTCCTTGTCACCTCTGCCACTGAGCATATTTCATCAATGTCACCTCTTCACTTTGTGGTTTCCACTTATATATTTTTCTATCTTCTTCCATTACATGGCCAATGTACCCATTTTAGGTAAGTCCTTGTAAGAGTCAAGCTATACTCACACAATTGAGAACATCAATGACATGAAATGTAAAAAGAGTGTGGCCAATAAATGAAACATAAACTTCCAAAATACAGAAAGTCCAAGCAGAGTAAACCAACGTCGAGTAGTGAGGGGTCAAATGTGACCTTCAGTGCTGGGGGTACAGAAGGGGCCACTTCTGCTTTTTGGAGTTTTCTGTCAAGTAAATGAAGCCAAAGCTTTGTGTAGCCGACGCTCTCTCAGAGCAGAGCTTTCTAATCGTCCATCCTGCTGTTGGAGTTTATTGAGCTCCAGCTTGTAGTCTCGACGTGAAGAAACGTTGTCTTGGGTATCGAAATGAAGAAGGTGCTGAACTCAAACTGAAACCTGAACCAACACATTCGGAGTATAGAGCGTCCTTTGAACCCTGAATGCTTCATTTTATTTGTATTTCGATCGTTTTAAATTCCCTCTTTTGGACTCACCCTTGACATACAGCTGATGAATGTGTTTGGTTTGTAAAGACTCTTATCATTTATAAATAACCTAAATTAGTGTAAACGTCTTACTGTATAAAGCCCCTCTACATTGGTCTGTCATGTGACGGCTCTCTTTTTAGTCTCCTGTCCTCCTCGACTGTCCCTCCCCAGTATCTGATTGGACAGCATTGGCTGTCCGCTGACTTCACTAAATGACTTCTTCATTATCAGGGTTAAGAACGGCTGTCTGCACTCAGCCCAGCAGTCAGCCATCATATAACATCCCAGAGACAGTATGAGTTCAATGCTACTCAGATAAGGCCCCATCTCCAAAGCTCTGAAACAAAAATATTCCCCTCGTTGTCAATGGCACCTTCTACCAGTTGGCACTGCACTGTGGACTTGATATTACTTCTCCATTTTTTCATTATTACATTGAACTTTTTCAGTTGTGCTCTGTGGTTGAAGTTGTTATCACCACACAGTACTGTTGATACCTCATTCTGTTATCTGGTGTTTGTATTGTTCACCATCTTATGTCACAGCACTGGTGCAGAGATGATCAGTCCCTGAATGGCTGACGTCCTGGCAGTACAGTTTCTGAGTCCTTCATGAAATCTTACGTGTTGCTGATGACGGCTGATACAGGAGGACCACTTTCAACATTCAGAACAGCTAAGAGGCTTACCACAAGTAGGCCAGTCTATTATGACTATGAAGGCCACTGCTGTCTGAAAAGCATTTGCCACATTTAGGACAACAATGAGTTTTTTTCTTGCACCTATAAGTTGTTGAAGAAGATTCTTGCTGTTTGTGAAATATGTGTTGTATTCCAGTGTGTATTCACAGGTGGCTCTGAGGTTACCTTACATCTACGATCTGTTTGCCACTTTCTGTGTTTTCTCCACTATTATATACTTATTAACTACTTTAAACTGAAGTTCCTTACCAGATGCAGAAGATTTTTCTTCAATTTTTTTGTTTGAGAAGCCAGTGGAAAGATCATTTGTCATTGCTCCGACAGGCTTTACTCCAATATGACTTTGTGTGTGTCTCCGAAAACTTTTTTTGGAAGAGTACTCTGTTCCACATTCAGACCAGGTGTACTGCTTCTCTCCAGTGTGGATCCTGTTTCTAAATGCGCTAGGACATGACAATTGTTTGCCAAATTCTGACCAGCAATAGGGTTTTTCTCCAGAGTGAATCCTCATGTGGTGTTTAAGAGTTGTGCTGTCTGAGAAAAGCTCGCCATAGTCAGAATAGTTTGGTTCAAATGAAAATGAATTATTTTATGTTTTTGAAGAGAACTGTTATATGAGAATCGCAATCCACTCTCAGTACAACTGTAAGGCTTCTCTCCAGTATGATTTCTCCAATGATTATAAAGAGAATTGACGCATGAGAATCGTTTGCCACAATCCAAGCAACGTGTGGTTTCTCTCAAATGTGATTTCTGATGCAACTTTTTAGGGTGCTGAATTGTGAGAACTGCTTATCAAATTAAGAACAAAAATAAGGTTTCTCTCCCACAGGAGTTCTAATGTGGTACTGAAGTGAGGATAAATCTAAGTATCATTTCCCTCATTCAGAAGAGCAATAAGATTTTTCTTCAGTATGGATTTTGGTGGGTCTATAAAGACTTTTCTGGCTTGTACAACATTTGCCACATTCAGAACATTCCAAGGTTATTATAGTTTTGCCTTTTTATATTAGTTTCTATTTCTATATTTTTTCTGACCTTACTTGGAAATTCAGTTTAGCTTTAGTTTTCCTTCATCGTGTATTTTTAATTTTAGTTTAGTTTTTATTTCACAAAGACATTTCTATTTTATTTTTATATCTATTAGTTTCAGTTTTAGTTTTAGTAATTATGGCATGGAGCTCCTACAGAGTTTAGTTTTGTGTCACAATCAGACAGAACTGTACACTTAACAGATTTTGATACGTGTTTAATGTTAGTGGAAGCTTACTACACTACATGGTTTACTATCTGGTTTTGTTCTTGTCTGATAAAAACATGCATAATCAAAACTAGATACTGAATATGAACAATTATACACAATTTTATAATTTTAAAAATATTTTCTCATGAAAAATCACAGGGGCTTAAGAAGAAGAGCACTCATAGGCTTGAATGAATGTGCAGACCCCACTTAGCTGTATTGAGGGAAACAAAGAAAAACAAGCATGTAGTGTCAAGGTTAGGGGTAGTGAGACTTCAATAGACCACCATAAAGGACAGTAAACTCATAATGAGCAGAGCAAGAGCAGATAATAGGAGTACGGACAGACATAAATGGACAGAGACAGCATCTGAGATTAAGAACAATATATACATTATCTAAACCTGTTTATCCAGAGCAGGATTGCAGGAAACCTGCTGCCTACCGCAGCAGGTTTGGATGTAAGGCAGGAAAACTCCCTGGTATGCAATATGTATGATAGGGCATAAGAACAAAATGAATATGATATTTCAACTATCTATTCTGAGAGACAAAAACATTGAAAAAAGGGAGACAAATATTTTAAAATATAATTCTGCTAATGGATTACTTTCACAATATCAGGTATTTTGAGTTGTGAATATGAACGAAAAAAGATAAAATTAATAAATATAAAAACCCATTAGTATGTTTAGTTTTTCATCAGTTCACAGACTCTCTTCACCTACCTACCATTGTTTGTATCGCTTCATTGTTAAACGATGTTTTTAAAGCAAAAGTGATATGCTGATCTTGTATGATGACCTAGTCAGTCTCTCGATCAGTGCTGTTTTATTTTCAAAAACTGGGAGTGGTCTCCCCTAAACTTTCTTGTATAGTCATATATGGGGATGGATATTTGAGGAGTAAACCGCAAGACAATGATTATATTTTTATATAAAGTACATTAAGGAACCATCAACAACAAATCAAATCAAATGAATATTAACCAATTATTATAAAAGTAAAGTTGAATAAATCAGACTCTGCAGCTGCATGAATAAAAAAAAATAAATCGAGTATGTGTTTAAGTAAAGTACCACTTCCGGGTGATGGATTTGGCCCAAAAGTTAATATAGATTTACAATTGTGGTATAACAACCACAGGCTGAATTTCATCCATCTATCGAGTTGCGTTTTTGAGTTATTGTGTTTACACACACGCGCACACACACAATTCCAAAAAATTGTATTTTTGGACTCTGGGAGGTCTATAACGTCAAGATTCATCAAAATATTGAGGTCAAATTTTTTCATGATTACTACACTTTCTCTATACATATATATATATATATATATATTGTCCTGTGCGAAGTGGAAGGTGAATTCCTGTCAACAAAAAGCACTCACCATAGTAATAAACTGAAACGTTACTCACTTGTGATTTTTCTGTCCATATGGTAAAGGTTTTGTTGACCAGCACATTCTGATTTCAGCCGTTTGAATTACATCTTGATATACAACAAGCGCAAAGAAAGCGGCATCAACAACCCTCCATCAACAGCCGCTGTTCACTGGATGAAAATGTACGGGCGGCTCGTGGTGGATGACTTTGTTTTACAGTTAAAACTTATAAGGGTTAAAGACTAACGGCAAGAATATTTATTCAAAAACGAAAACTAAAAATATTTTAGTAAATTATTATTTTATTTCAGTTAGTCTTTCCAGCTACTTTAATAGTTTCGTTTAGTTTTTCATTTCCGTTGTTAATTATTTCAGTTTACAAAAATGTTTTTTAATAATAGTTTCAGTTTTGATTTTAGTTTTCGTTAACTATAATAACCTTGGAACATACATACTGCATTTTCTCTTCCATGCAAGTTTGTGTGTGTATTTGAAAAAAGCTAATGTTGAAAAACCTGTTTCCACATTTAGGACAGCAACATGGCTTCTATCCAGTATGATTTTTTGTGTGCCTCTGAAAATTGCGTATGTCAGAAAATTGTTTGCCACATTCTAGACAGCAATAAGGTTTTTCTCCTGTGTGGATTTTGCTGTGGGTCTGAAGATGGCATCTCCTTGAGAACGTCTTACCACATTCTGAACAGCAATGAGGTTTTTCTCCTGTGTGGATTTTTCTGTGCGCCTTAAGATGGCTAATTTGTGAAAACGAGTTACCACATTCTGGACAACAATAAGGCTTTTCTCCTGTGTGGATTTTTCTGTGGGTCTGAAGATAGGATCTCCTTGAGAACGTCTTCCCACATTCTGAACAGCAATGAGGTTTTTCTCCTGTGTGGATTCTTCTGTGCGTCTTAAGAACACTTTTAGATGAGAACGTCTTCCCACATTCGGGACAGCAATGAGGATTTTCTCCTGTGTGGCGTCTTCTGTGATTCTGAAGATCACTTTTAAATGAGAACGACTTACCACATTCTGAACAGGAATGAGGTTTTTCTCCTGTGTGGATTCTTTTGTGGTTCTGAAGATTGCATCTCCATGAGAATGATTTACCACATTCTGAACAAGAATGAGGTTTTTCTCCTGTGTGCATTCTTCTGTGGTTCTGAAGATGGCTTCTCCACGAGAATGACTTACCACATTCTGGACAGCAATGAGGTTTATCTCCTGCGTGGATTCTTCTGTGATTCTGAAGATAGCTTCTACTTTGGAAAGATTTACCACATTCTGAACAGCAATGAGATTTTTCTCCTTCGTGGATTCTTCTGTGTATCTGAAGATGGCTTCTCCATGAGAATGACTTTCCACATTCTGGACAGCAATGAGGTTTTTCTTTTGTGTGGCTTCTTCTGTGGTTCTGAAGATAGCTTATACATGAGAACGACTTTCCACATTCTGGACAGCAATGAGGTTTTTCTCCTGTGTGGATTCTTCTGTGCGTCTTAAGAACACTTTTATATGAGAACGACTTACCACATTCGGGACAGCAATGACGTTTTTCTCCTGTGTGGCGCCTTCTGTCATTCTGAAGATCACTTTTACATGAGAATGACTTACCACATTCTGAACTGGAATGAGGTTTTTCTCCTGTGTGGATTCTTCTGTGGTTCTGAAGATGGCTTCTCCATGAGAATGACTTGCCACATTCTGGACAACAATGAGGTTTCTCTCTTGTGTGGCTTTTTCTGTGGTTCTGAAGATAGCTTATGCTTTGGAAAGACTTACTACATTCTGAACAGCAATGAGATTTTTCTCCTGTGTGGATTATTCTGTGTCTCTGAAGATGGCTTCTCCATGAGAATGACTTGCCACATTCTGGACAGCAATGAGGTTTTTCTCCTGCGTGGCTTCTTCTGTGCGTCTGAAGAATGCTTCTACTTGAGAACGACTTACCACATTCATGACAACAATATGTTTTTTCTCCATTGTGAATCTTCATATGCTCATTAAGATCACTTTTGTGTGTGAATTGTTTGCCGCATTCCAAACATTTATCTCCAGTATGAATTTGGATTTCTTTCTCCACTTGCTGTCGATCAGTTTTGATGGCTTCTGTCTGTGTTACTCCACTAGCTGGGAGAGAACTGCACTGCAAAAAGGCTGCTGTCAGGTTCTCTGATCCTCTTGCTGATTTCTTCCTACCTTTCTCTTTGTACTGAAGAGAGGGCTGACCAAATGAAGGTGGAGAGAAGCTGCCATTCTTCTGAACATCTGAAATAACACAAACATTTTAACTATTATAATAATTATTATTTTCTTGACACTTTTATCCAAGGCAACTTACAACATCTGAGACACAATTGGTTACATTTCTCTTGTTTATCCAACTCGAGGACAGGCAGGTCACGCGAGATCAAAAAAAGCCAATTTTCACTCTAAATGACTTGACCGATGATCAGCAAATTAGCTGATCTTAACATTTGATCTTGAATGATAAAAACCATGCAAGACAAATTTCCAATGTTACAAAAATACAGAAACACGTCCTCGCCAGTCTAAAAGTTTTATTGCCTTCCTACAAGAGATAAATTTGTGGTTTGTAATATTTGAGCAAAAAGAAGTCAGTGATGGAGGATTCTCTGCTAACACTTTCAATAATACAAACCTTATTCAGCATCTGAGAAGTCAACACAAAAGGGACGTGTGTGAAGAACGAGCTGCTCAAAGGCTGAGGCGACCAGCAAGCTTAGTCTAGCTCAGTCACCTACTCTCACTCGGCCTCCAATAATGGCAGCACTTAGAAAACTCAACCTTATAACACGGACAGCAAGAACGCCAAAGACTTACTGTGACAGCAAAAACTGTGGAATTCGCAAGCCTGGACAACCAGCCACTTTCAGTTCTGGAAGATGTCACCTTCTAGATCATTTAGATCCACGATTCCATCTGCCAGTGAGTGTTTGTTGACTGATTTATTTGTATAATTAATTAACTAGGCATTACATGTTTTGACTAAAATCCCTTTTATTAGCCTTTTCAGTGAATGTGTAGGTACATGGGAGGAAAGGTATACAGAGTTTTACCGAGCTGGTACATAAATATAAATCATTATCAAGTGGACGTCGATTAGTTAGAAATTGTATTCAGCCCTCTTATTGCCGTTTTGGGTAGAATTGTACAAGCCTAGTTTTTAGACCTAATAATACTAATAATGCATAATAATCATTGAGTGTGAATAGTCACTATACAGTTATGAATTCTGTAACAGATATTATTATCATAATGATTTTTTCCCCCAAATAAAAACAATGGTACAAGGACACGTATTTCAAAGATGATTGCAAATCTCAAACACAAACTGCTTAGTGCCGGTGTCTCAACCACACAGACGCACTCTGAGCGACAGACGACAGCCGAGTGATCCAAAGAAACTCCCCGCCAACAGAACTGCAGAATGCATGAAGAAACTGCCAATAAAGATAAAAACGATATTTGAGTCAGCAGCATCGGAGGTGAATCTTTATCTCTGTGAACCTTATACTACAAGAGCTGCTGGGCCGCTGGCTATCTGGAGGACCAATAAAAGTCGTCGTGCTACCTGTGCCCTCCTTATATGAGTGGGGACAGCGAGGGTCTGTTCAGTATGGCAGCACATGTCGTGGATGACAGGAGGACCAGACTGTCCTCAGAACATGCAGAAATGTTTATGTTCGTAGATAAGAACCTGAAGTGTTCACCAAGACTGTCTCGTTTTCTTCTTGTCATAGTCGACGGCTACAAATATCTAATTGAACACTTTATTTGATTATTTGTTCCATCATGGTGTGGATGGGAGGAGAAATGGAGTAGGAGTTATTCTGAAGGAACAGTATGTTAAGAGTGTTTTGGAGGTGAAAAGAGTGTCAGACAGAGTGATGATTATGAAGCTGGACATTGGAGGAGTGATGATGAATGTTGTTAGTGCATATGCACCGCAAGATGGGTGTGCAACGGGTGAGAAAAGATTTTTGGAGTGACTTGGATGAAGTGATGAACAGTGTACCCAAGGGACAGAATGTGGTGATTGGAGCAGATTTTAATGGACATGTTGGTGAAGGGAACAGAGGAGACGAGGAGTTGATGGGCAAGTATGGTGTCAAGGAGAGGAATGAAAAAGGTCAGAGGATAGTGGATTTTGCCAAAAGGATGGACATGGCTGTGGTGAATACGTATTTTAAGAAGAGGCTGGAACATAAGGTCATGTACAAGAGTGGAGAAAGATGCACACAGGTAGATTACATCCTATGCAAAAGGGTCAATCTGAAGGAGACTGAAGACAGCAAAGTAATGGCAGGGGAAAGTGTAGTTAAGCAGCATAAGCATCAGTAGGATGACATTGGAGATGAAGAAGAGGAAGAGAGTGAGTGCAGAGCCAAGGATTAAATGGTGGAAGTTGATAAAGGAAGACTGCAAGGTTAAGTTCAGGGAGGAGGTGAGACAGGCACTGGGTGGCAGTGAAGAGTCACCAGACAGCTGGGAAACTACAGCAGATGTATTAAGGATGACAGCTAGAAGGGTGTTTGACGTGACATCTGGACAGAGGAAGGAGGAAAAGGAAACCCGGTGGTGGAATGAGGAAATACAGGAGAGCATACAGAGGAAGAGGATGGCAAACAAGTGGGATAGTCAGAGAGATGCAGAAAGTAGACAAGAGTACAAGGAGATAAGGCACAAGGTGAAGAGAGAGGTGGCGAAGGCTAAAGAAAAGGCGTATGACGAGTTGTATGAGAAGTTGGACACTAAGGAGGGAGAAAAGGACCGTTGGGCTACACAGAGGGGTCGAGCTGGGAAAGATGTGCAGCAGGTTAGGGTGATAAAGGATAAAGATGGAAACATACTCACAAGTGAGAAGGGTGTGTTGAGCAGATGGAAAGAGTACTTTGAAAGGCTGATGAATGAAGAAAACGAAAGAGAGAAGAGGTTGGATGATGTGGAGATAGTGAATCAGGAAGTGCAATGGATTAGCAAGGAGAAAGGAAGGACAGCTATGAAAAGGATGAAGAATAGAAAGGCCATTGGTCCAGATGACATACCTGTGGAAGCATGGAGGTGTTTAGGAGAGATTGCAGTGGACTTTTTAACCAGATTATTTAATGGAATCTTGGAAAGTGAGAGGATGCCTGAGGAGTGGAGAAGTGTACTGGTGCAGTTTAAGAGTAAGCGGGATGTGCAGGACTGTAGTAACTACAGGGGGATAAAATTGATGGGCCACAGCATGAAGTTATGGGAAACAGTAGTCGAAGCTCAGTTAAGAAGTGAGGTGATGATAAGTGAGCAGCAGTATGGTTTCATGCCAAAAAAGAGCACCACAGATACAATGTTTGCTCTGAGGATTTTGATGGAGAAGTTTAGAGAAGGCCAAAAGGAGTTGCATTGTGTCTTTGTGGACCTGGAGAAAACATATGACAGGGTGACTGACAGGAGTTGTGGTACTGTATAAGGAAGTCAGGAGTGGCAGAGAAGTACATAAGAGTTGTACAGGATATGTACGAGGGAAGTGTGACAGTGGTGAGGTCTGCGGTAGGAGTGACGGATGCATTCAAGGTGAGGTGGGATTACATCAGGGATTGGCTATGAGCCCTTTCTTATTAGCAATGGTGATGGACAGGTTGACAGACGAGATTAGACAGTAGTCCCCGTGGACTATGATGTTTGCTGATGACATTGTGATCTGTAGCGATAGTAGGGAGCAGGTTGAGGAGACCCTGGAGAGGTGGAGATATGCTCTAGAGAGGAGAGGAATGAAGGTCAGTAGGAACAAGACAGAATACATGTGTGTAAAAGAGGAAGGTCAGTGGAATGGGGAGGATGAGGGGAGTAGAGCTGGCAATGGTGGAGGAGTTTAAATACTTGGGATCAACAGTACAGAGTAATGTGGACTGTGAAAGAGAGGTGAAAAAGAGAGTGCAGGCAGGGTGGAATGGGTGGAGAAGAGTATCAGGAGTAATTTGTTACATACGGGTATCAGCAAGAGTGAAAGGGAAGATCTACAGGACAGCAGTGAGACCAGCTATGTTATATGGGTTGGAGACGGTGGCACTGACCAGAAAGCAGGAGACAGAGCTGGAGGTGGCAGAGTTAAAGATGCTAAGATTTGCATTGGGCGTGACGAGGATGGACAGGATTAGAAACGAGGACATTAGAGGGTCAGCTCAAGTTGGACGGTACGGAGACTAAGTCAGAGAGGCAAGATTGCGTTGGTTTGGACATGTGCAGAGGAGAGATATTGGGTATATTGGGAGAAGGATGCTATGGATAGAGCTGCCAGGGACTAGAAAAAGAGGAAGGTCTAAGCAAAGGGTTATGGATGTGGTGAGAGAGGACAGAAGGATTTGGAAGAAGATGATCTGCTGTGGCAACCCCTAACGGGAACAGCCTTTTGTTTTGTTCAGCTTGTTTTTGTTCATTATGTGTGCATTATGGGTAAATTTTCTTTGTGTATGATGTATGCAGTAGCACTTTATTATGGAATGTGAAGTTTTTGCATGGCTAAAAATACATTATAAAAAACACAAAAAAAAAAACCAGTATTATTATTGATATCAGCAGAATCTAATGGAATGGGTGATCAATATCAGCTCTAAAGACTTCCTACCCGATCAAGTGTCTGAATTTGGGATTTTTCTTTTTAATTGTAATGTATGTGATGATATTTACATTCTCTAGAACCTAATCTGGACTAAAAATAAACATACAAATATATCCGCTTGTTTTAGGGGGGCACAGTGTTTAGCACAGCTGCTTTATTGTTCAGATATCCGGGGTGGGTCAAATCCTTCCCACAGTTGTTCTACATATGGGGTATTAACGGCATTTCTATTTATGCTGGTTCTTCCCCTCATTCCCAAAAACATGCAGGTGAAGTGGAGTGGTGACTCCAAATTGACCCAATGTGACTGTGGGAGATGGAAGGGCCCAAGATCATCTCCAACTGATGATTTCACACCACTGCCAACTTGTCCAGGCTATGCTGCCCCAGCAAGTTCAAGCTGATAGCAGAACACAAGATGCTGAAAGAAGACCCTGAGACCCCCTGAATGTCATCATGGCTCGTACAGGTAGCTCTTGTCACTGTTAACATCAAAGTGCACGAGATTACCATTAGAAAGATGAGGCACATATTAGGTGGGCACAGACTTGAGCAAATTCACTCTTATTTAGTGTACAGAGGTGAGGATTTTATTCTTACTTATTTCTTTTTGTGATCATTTCTGCCTTAAATGCCGCACAATTTAAGAAATATGCACGTCTTTAACAAAATATAACTTGATATTCTCATTGAACATAAGGCGCTGTTGGCCTAACATACGTCACAGCTTCAGTCAAAGCTTCATGATGTTCAAATCATGCACTGAACACTTTATATTTTTCCTTATTCAGCAAAGTTTTTCTAATTTATAATTTATTAGGTAAACTATCGTTTGATATCATGCACCTGAGCAGGTGGTCTTTATCCAAGTTCAGTTAACCGTGTTTTCCACTCTCATTTTAATCTTCTAAAAACATCAAAGCAACCCACTGTTAGAATTTATAAATGCTCTCTTTCTTTTATATTTAATCACATTACTCACTTATTCCAACACTCCCAGGTGACTCTTCTCCTTCTCTCCCATTTCCCTCGGTGATTTTCTCTTCAGACTCTGATAACTCTGATTTCAGCTCTGCAGAATTCTCCTGCATAGCCAGTTGTCCTGTATTAGTGGACCAGGGCTGTAAACTGGATGGAGATTCTTCACAGGCATCTTGCTTGAAAATATCCTCAGCTTCATGCTTTCGAAGTTCAAGACCAAGAGAGAAATCATTCAAATCCTCAGCTTTAATTGCAGCAGTCACCTCCTTGCACTCCTCCTCCTCTTTAAAAACTGAAATTCTTTCTTCGTGATCCTCCAGCTTCACACACACATCCTCTGGTGCGAGCCGCTCACACTCCTCTTCTTTAATGTTCACCGTTCTTTCATATACGCCATCTTCTTTGGCAGAGGCCATGCTCTGTGGGAAACTCTTCTCTCTCTTTAAGTGTCTGCCCTTCTCTTCTCAGATTCACTTCTCACATGGACAGCCCTGAGCTGGAGGCCATTAGACACCTCAGTGTATGGCCATGTGAAATAGGAAAGCCCTGTGAAAATAAAAGTGTAAAATTGACTTCATAAAGTCAGTAAAAATAATGAGCACACTTCAGGTTTACAGTGCCTACCATAAGGTTTGGTTCAAAGACACATTTTCCTTCATTTCCTTCTCTGCCTCACAGTTTAAAATTACAAATCAAACAATTCAGATGTGATCAAAGTGCATTGCAGTCCTTCATTAAAGGGGATTTGCATACATTTCAGTCCCACCATGTAAATATGACAACACTTTATCTACACAGCACCATCATGTGTGGACACAGCAATGGCAGGTCTATTGAAGCCGTCATATTTAGGGCTTTGTTGGATATCCTCGCTGGACTAAAGTTTAACATTCGTAGATGAGGATGGCTGCTAATTACAGAATCCTGCCTGCATTTGACAAGAGAAAGAAATACAAGAGCTGGAAAAATGAAGATTTAATATCGACACGGGTTACTGAGCTTAGAAATAAAAAACACACACTTGGGGTTGGACTGTCGCTTACAGTGACAGCACAGAGATGTCAATTTGAGCAGAAGATCTAAACAAAGATGAAGGTGCAACTATTGTGATAGAAAGGCTTGATGCTGTGTTTTTAATGGCGAAAAAGGATTGTATCAATGAGGCATATTCAGATTTGACAGAGTTAAAAGGGCGAGTGCAGTTTCTATGGTGGATTATATCATCGATTTGGAGCAGAGATACTCCTGATGGGTAATTCCATGTCAGATCATCATACTTTTGGACCTCATCATCACAGATTTTAACAAAAACAAATTTTCTGGAGATGTTCATCACGTTATAAAAGTGAATTAGTGAATTTTTTTTTTTTGCAATTCAAATTTTAATATTATAATCACTCACGTTAAGTAAAGAGAGGAGAGTTTGGGAGCAGGCGCTGATTACAGTGAGCTGTCACACCCACCACATGGTGAACCCCCCAGATTGAGACCCGAGTGCAGCAGGTGACACCTCAGCAGCACACTAAACAGTCGGAGGTTTGTTACGGTGGCTGGAGTGCCAGTTAAATCCGACTCCAGAAGTAGCCGCTCTCTGAGAAGTACTAGTCTTTTCCACAACCTGATCCTGTATGATTTCATCAGTCAGTTCTCCAAACCCACCAGTTCTCGTAAAGCTGCAACGTATTGCTCGATCGACTCGCCAGCCCTTTGGCCTCGCTGGCGGAATTTGTAACATTCAGCGACAATATTAACTTTCTGCACAAAAAACTTTAGAACCATTACTGCAGTGTTGTATGTATCGTCTCCAGCTGGTAATGTGTTAAAAATACGTTGTCCTTCTGCTCCGAGACAAGAAATAAGCAAAGCACGTTTTCTCTTATCGAGTAAATCGACCTGATTAGCGGCAAGCACGCAATTCTCAAAAATGCGTAGCCAAGCAGTGAAAGTAACTGTAGGCTCACCCAGGTGTGGAAGGAAAGGTGCCGGCTGCTGCAGGGATAGTAAAGACATTCTCGTTGCCAACATGCTGTGTATTCAGCCAGTATAAACAGCACGTAGTCTCCTTTACCAAAATCCTTTTTAATTACCAACTCCAACTCCACCCAACGATCCTCTCCCCTCTTCTCCTCCATGCATACTGCCCTCTATTGAACACAGCAGGAACACCACAAAACAAAAAAACACGCAGCGCTCGAGAAAAATCAGAAATGAACGAAGGGGCCGTGAGGGAGTGAGCGGATGAACAAGCGCGTGCCCGACGGACAGCACAGTTCAGAACATGCGCGACATCAAATGGAGAAACGGCGCGGAATGTGCACGAGCGCGAAGAGAGCAAAAGCAATCCAGACTTAAAAGCGCCTCTGCCAAGTCAGATGTAGCATTACTTTTCACGGGACACCGACCGGAAAATAAAATAACATAGCACCAGCTAAACAGTAAGCGACCACCATCATCCACAATAAACTCGTCCATCCATCCATCCATTGTCTCCCGCTTATCCGAGGTCGGGTCGCGGGGGCAGCAGCTTGAGCAGAGATGCCCAGACTTCCCTCTCCCCGGCCACTTCTTCTAGCTCTTCCGGGAGAATCCCAAGGCGTTCCCAGGCAAGTCGAGAGACATAGTCCCTCCAGTGTGTCCTGGGTCTTCCCCGGGGCCTCCTCCCAGTTAGATGTGCCCGGAACACCTCACCAGGGAGGCGTCCAGGAGGCATCCTGATCAAATGCCCGAGCCACCTTGTGAAGGTGCGATTTGCTGTGCCGCCTTCTCCTCCACATAGAGCTCAATCCCCAACGCTTAAATGTGAACCACGCGGCCTCAGGCACCACCTCAAATTTAAAGCCACCCAGCATGTCGCGGTCTTCCTCATTGCCTGCATATTCACCTGTACGCGATCCCCACGTTCGACTGTCTCACCTTCCGTACCTTTGCTTGATCTTGTGGCCGTAAAGAAGTCTGAGCCCAAGGGTCTCATAAGAGCAACAATAGAGTAACTGCAGCACGCGGTAAATATCGACTACGTCAGTGACGGAATGCCCACAACACCAGGGCACACCCACGAAGTCTTTCACGGGACGCCCCCTGAAAAGATGAACTGCCCACTTATAGTAAGGCAGCATCACTGAAGCGACGGCCGCTGTAAGAACAACAGCAATTGATGTTACCTGGGACATGCAGAAGTGTATTTTAGTCTCAGACATATGCTATCTAAGAATTTTACCGAAAAAAGTTACTGTTTCAAAATGTTGCTTATTAAGTTTTTTTCCTGAAGTGACACATTTGACTGAAAGTAAAAAAAACATATTAGCATCTCCCTGTTTCAGACATGCATCATGAGAACAGTAGTGTTAAGAAACACCGTTACCTTCATACTATACACTGAGATTTCCAGTTAGGAAACTAATAATGAGGCACATCAATAATACAGAATTAACTGGCGTCATGCGGAGAACAGTCCTAGCAAGAGTCAGGGGCGAGGCAGGAACAATCCCTGGACAGGACGCCAGCCCACCGCAGGGTGAGCCCACTCACAACAGCCAATGGAGTGAGGCAGGAAGACGGAGCACCGGGAGGAAACCCACATGGACATGGAGGGAACATGCAGGCTCTGGGCAGGGAGGACTTGAGATCTGAACTCTGGTCACCTTGGTGAGACCACCGCCATTATTGGTCCTTTCTTTGAAACTTTTTTTGTTTTGTTTTTAGTCAATTTTATTTAGTTATAACGATAATTATTTGTAATTATTAATATTTACCATTTATTATTTTAATATGGCTTACAATGATTTATTCTTAGAAAACACAGACTTTGCAGATATTAGTACTTGTGCAGCTTTTTCTCTTTTTTGTTTGCATTTTTACACCCCTGAACATGAAAACGTTACCAATAATGTGTAAAAATAGTGCAATTTTAATCCATTATAAAAATAATAACTTTTGAAGTCATTCAAATTGTTACTTATACTTTACAGTTAAAATCTAACCAACCAACAATACTAACAGGCAGCGTTACTTACACTCGGACATTGAAAAGCAGGGGTAGTGATGACATCGGCCAGCGTTACCAAACCATCCCCAGACCAAGGAGGGATTTACTGACATTAACCCATTTTAAGCTTCTTTGTTAAGGGGTCTCTTGTAGCAGCCTCCACACTGGGTCAGTGCTCATGTAATTGGGTTTGCCCAAACCTACACTGCCATAGCTTGGACCACTGTGTGCTGGAAATCTTTAACATATTCTACCAAAGAGTATTTTTTAACAGAAAAATGTGCAAGTACAGGTCAGGTCAGGTTGGGGACCATGCACTGGTACCCACCACACGATGAAACACCTCAGGGTCCTGGTTGGCAGCCCCCCAGGCAGACACGTGATCCAGTCTCACCCTACGGAAATGACCATCTATCTGCCATAGCCAGGTATTAGGTGGGTGTCCCCTTGGCCTGCTCAAACAATGAGAAACGTGCCACATGGCCATAGTGCCGTAGCTGATGCTCCCTCACAATGCAGGTAATGTGCCTCATTTAGGACAACGGCAGCAACCACTCATTGAACACAAAGTCAGACCAGCGTACCAAAGGAGTAGTGTCCATGCCACGCAAACAAATCGCAAAACAGGAAGCAACAGGACTGTGAAGACTTGTGGCCTCATGTATAACATCCATCCATCCATCCAGTTTCCAACCCGCTGAATCCGAACACAGGGTCACGGGGGTCTGCTGGAGCCAATCCAAGCCAACACAAGGCACAAGGCAGGAATCAATCCCGGGTAGGGTGCCAACCCACCGCAGGACCTCATGTATAAAAGCGTGTGTAGAATTCATACTAAAACATGGCGTACGGACAAAACTGCGAATGTGCATATGTACAAAAAAGTCAGATTCATAAAACTGTGCATAAACAAAGTTCCACACACTTATAAATCTCAATCAACCTGAAATTTTTCTCAAGTGTAGGCGCCTACAGTCTCACTCTGACTCTTCCCAGATTTTCACATAGTGAGAACATTTAGGAGGTTGTTGACTGCACTACATCAACTTCTGTATGGACATTGTAGTTCCAGTAAGAACAGTACACTGCTATGCCAACAACAAGCCATGGATTACAAGTGACATCAAGGGCCTTTTGAACCAGAAGAAAGGGGCTTTTAAAGACGGTGATCAGCATGAGCTCAAGCGTGTGCAGAAGGAACTCCGAGTCCAGCTCAGGGCAGTGAAGGAGCAGTACAGGAGAAAGCTGTAGCAGAAGTTGCAGAATAACAGCATGAAGAAAGTGTGGGATGGGATGAAGATCATCACTGGCTGCAGCTCGAAGCAGGGTGCCACCATCGAGAGAGACGTGGAGAAAGCAAACCTGATAAACAACTTCTTTAACAGGTTTGACCACCCTAACCCACTCTCACTTCAGAGTACTGTACCCTCCACCCATCCTTCTGTGGATACCAACATAGGAGAGAGTTTCCCCCCACCCACAATTATAGCAGCCCAGGTAAGCAGAGAGCTGAGGAGACTTTGTGCCAGCAAAGCAGTGGGTCCAGATGGAGCATCGCCACAACAAGCTGAAGGCCTGTGCGTTGGAGCTGGGGGGTCCTCTACAGCGCATCTTCAACCTGAGCCTGGAACAGGGGGAAGAGTCCTGAGGCTTTGGAAAACATCTTGTATCACCCCAGTCCCAAAGGTATCATGTCCTAGTGAGCTGAATGACTTCCGGCCTGTCGCTCTGATGTCACATGTGATGAAGACCATGGAGCAGCTGCTGCTTCAGCACCTGAGGCCACAGATCCGCCACACCCTCGACCCTATGCAGTTCGCATACCAGGAGAAGGTGGGAGCAGAGGATGCCATCATCTATATGCTGCACCGATCCCTCTCCCACTTGGACAGAGGCAGTGGTGCTGTAAGAATTATTTTTCTGGACTTCTCTAGTGCCTTCAACGCCATCCAACCTCTGCTCCTCTGGGACAAGTTGACAGAGTTGGGAGTAGATTCATACCTGGTGAAATGGATCGTGGACTATCTTACAGACAGACCTCAGTATGTGCGTCTCGGGAACTGCAGGTCGGACATTGTGGTCAGCAACATAGGAGTGCCGCAGGGGACTGTACTTTTTCCGGTCCTGTTCAGCCTATATACATCGGACTTCCAATACAACTCAGAGTCCTGCCACGTGCAAAAGTTCGCTGACGACACTGCTATCGTATGTTGCATCAGGAGAGGGCAGGAGGAGAAGGAGTATAGGAACCTTATCAAGGACTTTGTTAAATGGTGCGACTCAAACCACCTACACCTGAACACCAGCAAAAGCAAGGAGCTGGTGGTGGATTTTAGGAGGACTAGGCCCTTCATGGACCCCGTGATCATCAAAGGTGACTGTGTGCAGATGGTACAGACCTATAAATACCTGGGAGTGCAGCTGGATGATAAACTGGACTGGACTGCCAATACTGATGCTCTGTGCAAGAAAGGAGAGGGCCGACTATACTTCCTTAGAAGGCTGGCGTCCTTCAACATCTGCAATAAGATGCTGCAGATGTTCTATCAGACGGTTGTGGCGAGCGCCCTCTTCTACACGGTGGTGTGCTGGGGAGGCAGCATTAAGAGGAAAGACGCCTCACGCCTGGACAAACTGGTGAGGAAGGCAGGCTCTATTGTAGGCACGGAGCTGGACAGTTTGACATCTGTGGCAGAGCGACGGGCGCTGAGCAGACTCCTGTCAATCATGGAGAATCCACTGCATCCACTGAACAGGATCATCTCCAGACAGAGGAGCAGCTTCAGCGACAGACTGCTGTCACCGTCCTGCTCCACTGACAGACTGAGAAGATTGTTCCTCCACCACACTATGCGACTCTTCAGTTCCACCCGGGGGTAAATGTTAACATTATAAAACGTTATTGTCCGTTATACCTGCCTCACACTCTTTAAACTTGCACTGCGTTTTTATTGTTCTTAATTTAATATTGTTTTTATCAGTATGTTGCTGCTGCAGTATGTGAATTTCCCCTTAGACAGATACTTTATTAATCTCTATCTGACGTACCAACCCCCAATTCCTGTCCTTCCATTTTCTTTCTCCATATAACCAAATGACACACAATGAGCTCTGTAATAAATATTAAACCAGCTGTAAGCTTAGAACTCTGATTCTTAAAAACTTTTAAGGAACTTTGAAAAATTTTCATTATACATGTTTAATGATTCCTTCCATCCATTCATCCATCTAGCCGTGCCAGTCCCAGCAAGCACAGAGTACTTGGCAGAAACAATCCCTGGACAGGGTGCCAGCTCATTGCAGGATGAATACGAGGGCACACCTACACTAATAATGTCAATTTAGCATCTCCAAATCCCCTCACCTGGATGCCTCCAAAGCACGTGGAGGAAACTCACCAGGAAAACAGAAACTCCAGGCAGGTGACCCCCAGGACGTGACCCCATTACTGCGAGTCAGCAGCTCTTCTGCCATGCCACTGTACCCCCGCATGTTTAATTATTAACAGCATACATTATTTAAATGAAGTTAACAATTTATCTGTAAAATGTAATATATATATATACTTTATGGGAGGAGTGGTGACTCTGAGGCTAGGGATCTGCACTGGCAATGGGAAGGTTGCCATTTCAAATCCCGTAAATGCCAATAGGGACTCTGCTCTGTTGGGCCCTTAACTTGCAATTGCTGAGCACTTTGAGTAGTGAGAAAAGCGCTATATAAATACAAATAATTTTTATTATTATTTAATGCATTTCATCATTAAATGATATCAAGTATACATCCTAGTATTCTAACAGCACACGACTCCAAGAGGACAGTTCTTGGAAATTTCAGTTGGTGAGGTGAGGAAGGCAGGCTCTATTGTGGGCATGAAGCTGGACAGTTTGACATCTGTGGCGGATGCACAAGAAGTCAGTATGATCTGTGAATCTCTTCTCTTCCGATTCTTCCATTTGTGATGTTTTCTAACAACACTAATGAAGCCATGGTAGTTGGAATAATTTGGCCACTCTGTGCACCATTATATTATTGCAGAATGATTAAAATCAAGTGAATTAAATTTGTGAACGATATGCATTTAATTTTGGTATATTTGCTAACGCCCACATCATCTAAAAAGAAAGGGAAACGGCACAGACACAGTGTCACTGCTTTGACGCTGGGTGCTGCCTGTTTGTAAAACTGAGCAGAATCGTGTGTACAGAAGGAGTGATGCTGCCTTTAAAATGTGTGTGGCTCTACCCTGAGTTTAGTTTTTATACATCTCGAAATGAGCGTGGAAATGGGCATACGCAGCATTTTTGTTTGTACTCACCGTTTATACAAGAGGCCCTTGGACCTTTGTCCTCTTACAGGGCCACAATAAAACAAATCCAGTTTTAATCAAAGCAAATTTCACAAAAGGTGAAAAGGTCCCCAGTATAGTATACGGTCATCTTTTTGTCATGTTGTTACTTTAGCAAAGATGGTAGTGTTGTACTGTGTAGGTAACGGTGCATGTCAAGCTGTGTACTAAACTAACTTTTAAGGTAGCTTTTGATATTGTATAACCAATTATTATGTGGGATGAACATTATGTGCAAAATGTAAGCTATAATAAGATTCTTAAATTGTAACTGCCACATAGACGTTGAAGTATTGTAACCCTGATGGTGCAGAAAGAATGAGGAAGTGAGTATTGTCTAAATCTGCTTAGGTTGCACTCATCCTGTGACAGTTAGCTGGGAGATCACTGCAGTTGCTCTTGTGTGTGTTGATGCTCACAAGGGCTATTGCTTAAGACTGTGAATGTGCTAATAACTCTTAACTGTTAGAAACACTGTGTGTGCTCCTGTATGTTCAAATCCAGGGTGTGACCATAAGCTATAACGATCTATGTATGACCTCAAAATGAACTGCTGTGTTTTTTCTTTCTTCTTCTTAGGTATAAAAGGAAGTCTCAGCTTCCTACTAGGGGGGTGACAGTTTGTGGCACACTGGAACGTGACAGGATCTGGAGGCTGCAGGCTGCTGGCAGACAGGGTCTGTAGCCTCCTCTCACCAAGAATAAAGAAATGGATTTTTATTTTATACAGGCGCTGGTCATAAAATTAGAATATCATGACATAGTTGATTTATTTCAGTAATTCCATTCAAAAAGTGAAACTTGTATATTAGATTCATTCATTACACACAGACTGATGTATTTCAAATGTTTACTTCTTTTAATGTTGATGATTATAACTGACAACTAATGAAAGTCCCAAATTCAGTATCTCGGAAAATTAGAATATCAATTAAGACCAATGCAAAAAAAGGATTTTTAGAAATGTTGGCCAACTGAAAGGTATGAACATGAAAAGTATGAGCATGTACAGCACTCAGTATTTAGTTGGGGCTCCTTTGGTCTGGATTACTGCAGCAATGCGGCGTGGCATGGAGTCGATCAGTCTGTGGCACTGCTCAGGTGTTATGAGAGCCCATGTTGCTCTGATAGTGGCCTTCAGCTCTTCTGAATTGTTGGGTCTGGCGTATTGCATCATCCTCTTCACAATACCCCATAGATTTTCTATGGGGTTAAGGTCAGGCGAGTTTGCTGGCCAATCAAGAACAGGGATACCATGGTCCTTAAACCAGGTACTGGTAGCTTTGGCACTGTGTGCAGGTGCCAGGTCCTGTTGGAAAATGAAATCTGCATCTCCATAAAGTTCGTCAGCAGCAGGAAGCATGAAGTGCTCTAAAACTTCCTTGTAGACGGCTGCGTTGACCTTGGACCTCAGAAAACACAATGGACCAACATCAGCAGATGACATGGCACCCCAAACCATCACTGACTGTGGAAACTTTACACTGGACCTCACGCAACGTGGATTCTGTGTCTCTCATCTCTTCCTCCAGACTCTGGGACCTTGATTTCCAAAGGAAATGCACAATTTACTTTCATCAGAAAGCACCAGTCCAGTCCTTTTTGTCTTTAGCCCAGGCGAGACGCTTCTGACGCTGTCTCTTGTTCAAGAGTGGCTTGACACAAGGAATGCGACAGCTGCAACCCATGTCTTGCATATGTCTGTGTGTGGTGGTTCTTGAAGCACTGACTCCAGCTGCAGTCCACTCTTTGTGAATCTCCCCACATTTTTGAATGGGTTTTGTTTCCCAATCCTCTCCAGGGTGCGGTTATCCCTATTGCTTGTCCACTTTTTTCTACCACATCTTGTCCTTCCCTTCACCTCTCTATTAATGTGCTTGGACACAGAGCTCTGTGAACAGCCAGCCTCTTTAGCAATGACCTTTTGTGTCTTGCCCTCCTTGTGCAAGGTGTCAATGGTCGTCTTTTGGACAACTGTCAAGTCAGCAGTCTTCCCCATGATTGTGTAGCATACAGAACTCCACTGAGAGAGCATTTAAAGGCTTTTGCAGGTGTTTTGAGTTAATTAGCTGATTAGAGTGTGGCACCAGGTGTCTTCAATATTGAACCTTTTCACAATATTCTAATTTTCCGAGATACTGAATTTGGGACTTTCATTAGTTGTCAGTTATAATCATCAACATTAAAAGAAATAAACATTTGAAATACATCAGTCTGTGTGTAATGAATGAATCTATTATACAAGTTTCACTTTTTGAATGGAATTACTGAAGTAAATCAACTTTGTCATGATATTCTAATTTTATGACCAGCACCTGTATTGGTGTCCATTTCCTTGTCGTTCCCGACTTTCAGCGTCCACATGTACCTCTCAGTAAATTAAAGGTTCAGCGTGCAATTTCATTTCATAACGTCAAGCATGTAAACCCAGAGACCCTTATAGATTTATTGCAATCTCAGCCTATTTCTCCTTCTGCTACCACACCTTCAAAATTAGTAGACCTTTATAATGCTGCTCTGTCCTCTATCTCTGTAGAAAATGACATCCTCTCCACTATCCCCCATATTATATTCCCTCACCAGCCTCACTATTCTCAGATTTCAGTTTACCAGCTGAAAATTATGTCTCGTGGCTTAAAACAGAATCAAATTCTTCCACATGCCAAGTAGATCCAATACCTACAAGCTTTGTTAAGTCCTGTCTGTCACATATGATGATGAAATATTATTAACTGTAATGATAATAAGTAGTTAACTCACAATACCAACGACTGTATTATGTATTAATCATGCAAAAAAAAAAAAAAAAAGCTATATGATTTGTTCATTTATGCAGATAAAGAATTAAGCTTGTGCACAGGATTAAGAGACTACCTTCTATTCTTTTATGAGAAACTGCTGACCTCTTGATATTAACAGAACACCATGTGAAATTATAAATCAGTTGTAACCAATTTCTGAACTCTTGTTTTAAAGTATTTGAGCATATTTCTTAAAACTGTGAGTGCCCTGATAACCTCTTAATCTGAAAGAAGCAATTTGCACATTCCAATTCAGGGCGTCTGAAGCTATTGTAATGTATGTATAAACTCAAAATGAAATGCCATATTTTATATATATATACTGTATGTTTTTAACATATTAGGTATAAAAGAGGGGAGGCCCATGCTAACAGGAGGCTGTGGTCTGACTTGAGCCATCAGTAGAACTATGCTGACAGCCCTGCAGTCTCCTGCTCACCAAGAACAAAGAAATTGCTTTTTACTTTACATTGGTGTCTGATCTCCTGTTGTTTCTGACTTTCAGTGACCACACAGATTTCCCCCATGATAGCTACTATAGTTAACTCTTCTCTTTCTACAGGCCCGGTCCCCCTCTCACTAAAAATGGCCTCAATTACTCCAATTCTGAAAAAAACAGGTTTAGACCCAAATATCCTTAATAATTATTGGCCTATCTCAAATGTTTCATCTCCAGACAGAGGAGCAGTTTCAGCGACAGACTGCTGCCACTGTCCTGCTCCACTGACAGACTGAGAAGATCATTCCTCCCCCAAACTATGCGACTCTTCAATTCCACCAGAGGGGGTAAACGTTGAACATTATTCAAGTTATTGTCTGTTTTTTTACTACTCTTTAATTTAATATTTTTTGCTGCTGGAGTATGTGAATTTCCCCCTGGGATTAATAAAGTATCTATCTATCTATGTTCCATTCTTATCTAAAGTTCTCAAAAAGATAGTTGCCTCCCAACTCCAGTCCCATCTTTCAAAAAATAACCTTTTGGACAGTTTGTTTCAATCTGGGTTTCATCCTAAACACAGCACAGAAACTGCCCTGGTCAAAATCACAAATGATCTTCTCCGGGCAGCTGAAATGGGACTTTTATCAATTCTTGTGCTTCTTCACCTCAGCTCCACATTTGTCACCATATCCTATCAGACACTTTTGAAACGTCTAGCTAGTTTTGGAGTCTGTGGCCTTGTCCTTCAGTGGTTTTCTTCCTACCTCACTGATAGGAAGCAATTTGTTAAAATTAAGGACTTTAAATCCGAGAACACAGTCATTACTCAGGGAGTTTCGCAGGGTTCTGTTTTGGGGGAGCTTCTTTTTCTTATTTATATCTTCCCAATAGGTAATATCTTCCGGCACCATGGTATTAGGTTTCATTGCTATGCTGATGACACACAGCTATATCTATCCACTAAATCCACTTCTGTTTTCCCTCCAGATGCCCTTATGGCATGTCTCCAAGACAAACACATGGATGACTCACAATTTTCTCCAACTAAACTGTAATAAAACTGAGGTGCTCCTCAATGGTTCTAAATCTACACTTGCTAAGGTTAACCAGTCTTCTATTTTAATCAACAATATTAACACAAACATTTCTTCCCAAGTTAAGAGCCTGGGCATTATTCTTGACAATACTCTTTCTTTTTCTTCCCATATAAATACCATTTCTCGGACTGCATTCTTCCATCTCCGAAACATTTGTAGACTTCGTTCTGTTCTCACCCAGCATGATACTGAAGTATTGGTCAATGCCCGAGTCACCTCACGTATAGATTACCGTAACACTATTCTAGCTGGCATTTCACAAAAACTTATTCATCACTTACAGCTTATTCAAAATTCTGCTGCCAGGATAATAACCTGCCGTTCTAAATCCAATGAACACATTACACCGATTCTCTCTCAACTTCACTGGCTCCCTGTTAACTACAGAATACAATATAAAATACTGCTCTGAACATTTAAAGCTCTCCACAACCTCACTGATCTCCTCCAGATTTACACTCCCTCTTGTTTGCTCAGATCTTCATCTGCAGCTCGACTTTCTGTACCACACATCAGACTCAGTGCTATGGGAGCTCGAGCGTCTCTCATGGTGCTCCTCAACTCTGGAATACTCTTCCCTCTCATATTCATCAACTCGATTCAATAGCACAATTTAAAACTACTCTCAAAACTTATCTTTTCAAGCTGGCATATCAATTGTGAATTCTACACTCTTACTGCCTGTCATATTTGTTTGTTACTAATTAATGCTTTGTGAGTTATCATTTTCTTGTTTTTACTTTATTAATTATTGTTTAACTTTATTGTAAGGTGACCCTGAGTGATAAGAAAGGCGCCTATTAAATAAAATTGTATTATTATTATTATTATTATTAATGTAAGTACGTGAGCAGCCTTACGCAATTAGTCATCGCATTTTGATGGCGATTCTAAGTGGGGATGATTCCCGAACAGATCTCTTATGCGATCCTTCCACAGTATCTCTCAAAATTATTTACTTGAAATTCGTTATAAAGATTTCACTCCACATCATTTTTTTTATTATTAATTATGATGAGTCTTTAATTCGATAGAACTCGGGTTTGTACTACACTCAGAATTTGAAAAGCAACCACCTTAGTTAGTTGAGCCACTGATGGCGTCTTTTCTTCGCAGCGAACTTGTTACTTTTGAGCTCCACAAAATATTATAAAGTATTAATAAATGAAATATTTCAATACTTGATCGAATAATAACATCTGTGATTTAAGGATTTCACCTTTTCTTTCTCAAATGTGCTTATTCATTATTTTCTATCAGAATTTTTAATATATTCGCTTAGTATACTACAGTAATCCCTCGCTATATCGCGCTTCGCCTTTCGCGGCTTCACTCCATCGCGGATTTTATATGTAAGCATATTTAAATATATATCACAGATTTTTTGCTGGTCCGCGGATTTCTGCGGACAATGGGTCTTTTAATTTCTGGTACATGCTTCCTCAGTTGGTTTGCCCAGTTGATTTCATACAAGGGATGCTATTGGCAGATGGCTGAGAAGCTACACAACTTATTTTTCTCTGTCTCTCTTGCACTGACTTTCTCTGATCCTGATGTAGGGGGTGTGAGCAGGGGGGCTGTTCGCACACCTGGATGATACGGATGCTCATCTAAAAATGCTGAAAGATTATCTTCACGTTGCTACCTTCTGTGCAGCTGCTTCCTGAAGCGACATGCTGCACGGTGCTTCGCATACTTAAAAGCTCAAAGGGCACGTATTGATTTTTGATTAAAAAACAAACTCTGTCTTCTCTCTCTCTCTGTCTCTCTCTCTCCCTGCTCCTGACGGAGGGGGTGTGAGCTGCCGCCTTCAACAGCTTTGTACCGGCGGTGCTTCGCATACTTAAAAGACAAACAGCCCTATTGATTTGTTTGCTTTCCTCTCTCTTTCTGATTCTGTCTCTGCTCCTGACACGCACTCCTTTGAAGAGGAAGATATGTTTGCATTCTTTTAATTGTGAGACGGAACTGTCATCTCTGTCTTGTCATGGAGCACAGTTTAAACTTTTGAAAAAGAGACAAATGTTTGTTTGAGTGTTTGAATAACGTTCCCGTCTCTCTACAACCTCCTGTGTTTCTGCGCAAGTCTGTGACCCAAGCATGACAATATAAAAATAACCATATAAACATAGGGTTTCTACTTCGTGGATTTTCTTATTTCGCGGGTGGCTCGGGAACGCAACCCCCGCGATGGAGGAGGGATTACTGTATTTCGTATGGATTGCAGGTGGCAGCTTGTATTAATAGATAATTTGTATACTAGCTTATAAAGGAGATATATCTCTGAGTTATGTAATTATGTTATTATGGTAAAGATAAATTATTTGGAAATCACAAGTAAAATTCATTTTGTCATTTGTTTACCATTTTTACACAAACATTATACATTCATTCAAAATGTTTTGTGTGTTTAAATTTATGACAGGTAATCACCAGTAAATATATATTTATAGCTGTACTTGATACTACTCCATGTCTAAAATTACATATTTATTTTTAATAATTAATGCTGCATTATTTGCAATTCTTGTAGGTGTGAAATGAGGTGGTACTGTAATTGCTGCAGATCTGCTTAAGCACTATTGACTTCTTCATAACAATTTTGTTCATGGTCAGATTTGTGCAGCAGCAGAAGCAAAGCACCCATGTTTAAAGGAGCCAGGCTCTTAGTCTGGTTATTATGGTTGGCAGACCAGCTTAAATATAAAATGGCCAGTTACAGGACAACATTAAGGTCCCTTGGATGCCCTGAGCTGAATTCATTAAAAGTAGAAGCAGTTGCAGGAAAAGTCTTCAGCAAGAAATATTAAAAAACCCAAGAAGGCTGAAGCGAATTGTCTTCCACCTTATCCAGCTGGGGAAATAAAACAAAGTCTTGAAAAAGAAAGAGAGGAGCTTTTGAGTGAGGTGAGGAAGAAAGATAATCACAGTGTTATCCCCCAAAAAATGGCAAAAACATTTTCTTTCCGAAGGATTGAAGATTTCAAAGCAAGATGGCCAGCTCTCTTCAATGCCACTCAGGTACTGAAAAAATGTAAGTAATTTATCTTCTAAATTATTTTGAATTGTTAGTTTCTTTTTTCTGTGTAATATGGTGTAGTTTTAGAGCTTTAAAAAAAAACACCTGTTTGTTATCATTTCAGAATTGTTTGTAATTAGTTCCACTTTGTGGTTTGTGTTCTATGTGTGCAGATCAGCAAAGAATTCCTAAGAATCACAACAATCCATCGGTTTGCAAAGTTTACGTCTTCCCTGGATAAATTCACACCAAGGCTGATAAGCATTTTCCGTAATAAGAGAGGTGCTGTAGAAAAAGAAATCCAGATGATGCTAGATATCGTACTCGGGGTAAGAAACATAAGTAAATTCTTGTAGAGATATTTATTAAATGACCTGGTTTGGTTGCTTTTTCACAATGCCTCTTAATACTGTTTTAAACAGGAAAATACTTTCCACAAGTGAAGAGAGCTTGTTCTCTGCTGTTTGATAAAGTACCTTGGTGAAAATGTGGAGGATCTTCTCAGAGTGTATGTGGTAAGTGGATCAGCTTTATTTTTTTTCCTCTTCTGTTTGCGGAGATAGAGCCGGTATCTCAATATTGCATTGACTGAGTGGAGTTAAAAAACAAAAAAAAAGCTCTAATCTATACAATGACAACTCTAAGAAACTAATAAATAAAGCATATTCTACTATAATATGTTAGTAACATTATATTCTTTCACTCAGTAGTTTATATTACTTAAATTTTTCTTTGCTTCGACAATATATCACCCTGTTGCATGTCAAAAATAACACATATGGATGCTGATGCATAAAACATTGAAAACCAAAGAAATGGCCAAGTCAAATTTAGAACAGGCTTGAAAGAAAAGCAACTGATTTCATTTGTTGGGTGATGCCCTCTACACTGGATGTCATCCATCTTGATTATAAAACATTAGTAATCTGAATTTTTTTCACGAACACTTTGATATTGTTTGGTACTATCCAGAATTCGTTTCTATTAAATTGTATTGTGTCACGATTTGCTTTGCTTTTTTTGCTTTAAAACCGGAAATTAAAATTCTTCTCAGCCAGCTCTACCAGTGTAGGACAAGGAACAGTTAAAGTGTTTATTTTTTGGTGAAGTATTATTAGAGTATTTGGTAGAGAAATGTATTTGTTAGTGATATTAATTATGGCACTTTATTTTCTTTAGGATGTTGAAGCTGATAGTATTCAGTCTGACTGGAGTCAGGATGCTCTCAAACTATTTGTGGCAAAGCATGAAGGAGCTCCTGATGCAGAACCAGCAGATGTTGGTGTGATTGTTGAGTGAATTGAATCTGTAATTAATTTTGGTGAATTTGCAACAGCATGTGTCATGTTACTATGTGTTATATATTCACTGAATCGAAGTTACCCTAAAGAGCTCAGATATAGTCAGTCAGTCATTTCCCAACCCGCTATATCCTAACTACAGGGTCACGGGGGTCTGCTGGAGCCAATCCCAGCCAGCACAGGGTGAAAGGCAGGGACTAATGCAGTAATGTGTCATGGCAAAGTAAAGGGATAAACCTTTATTTTCTGTCTACTCCGTTTTAATTAAGTCAGACCAAAGAAAACATTTAAGGCTATTAAATGTGATCTCAAGAAAACATGAAGGTTAATTATAATACGAACAACAGGAGCGATTATAATGATAGAGTGCAAAAGTAAACACTAATTGAAAGAGCCGGGAATCCATGAGTGAGGCGTCTTATTTTGTTTAACTCTTGCTATCGTATAGTGCATTCTACCTGTCGGCGTAATATTTATATTTTCAGACATCACACACTAGACCCTTTTCTTCGTTGTCAGTCTGTAGCACCGAAAAAGTAAAAGCAATAAGGAGTTTTAACAGACGTCATTGAAGTGGATCATAAGTTTGTGTAACGTTAATGAAAATGGCCAGGAGGTGTCACTAGAGAGGTGAGTGTCAAATGCTTCGATACGATTTCCGACACAATTGCTTCAAACGTTTTGATGCTTCGTGAGGCTTCACTACGCCCATCACTAGAAAATACCAAAGAATTAAATAATTTCAATTATTTCTAATGGGTCTCAGTAGAAGACAAACTGTTGGAAAAGAAACCTGAACGCGCCCTATAAAGTTACACCGTGCGACGGCACTTTATTAAAGTTTAGCGATGACGGCTTTAGGGGAAAGAGGAAATAAATACAAAGAACACACAGAGCTCGAGAAAAATCAGAAATGAACGACGGGGCCGTGCAGGAGTGAGCTGCTGAACAAGCGCGTGCCCGACGGACAGCACATTTCGGAGCATGCGTGAGATCAAAAGGCGAAACAACGTGGTAAAGTGCACGAGCGCAAAAAAAAGAAGAAGCAATCCCGACTTCACGCGCCACCGCCAAGTCAAATGTTGCATTACATTTCACGAGACACCGACCGGAAAATAAATTAACGTAGCACCAGCTAAAAAGTGCGCGACCCCCGTCATTGACAATAAACTCGTGAAGGTGCGATTTGCGGTGCCGCCTCCTCCTCCACTTAGCGCTCAATCCCCAACACTTAAAAGCAAACCACGCGGCGTCAGGCACCTCCTCAAATTTAAAGTCGCTCAGCATGTCGCGATCTTCCTCACTTCAGGCATTCAAACCCGAACGCAATCCCCATGTTCGACTTTGTCTTACCTTCCGTACCTTTGCTTGATCTTGTGGCCGCTAAGAAGTCTGAGCACGAGGGTCTCATAAGAGCGAACAGAGCGGAACTGCAGCACGCGGAAGATATCTACGACGTCATTTACGGAACGCCTACAACACCACGACACGCCCACTGCAAGGATGAACTGCCCGCTTATTTATGGCAGGCCGTTTTAAAATTTAATCCGTTTTCCATGATATCGTTGCTTTTAAAATTGATATCGAGTTGTTAAAATTTGATATCACGCTTTTGAAACTTAATTTCAAAAAAGACAGTTTAAATGCTTACATAGTATGGCAGGCCACTTTAACATTTAATCCATTTTTCTTTTTATGAAATTTGATATCGGGAAGCACGGTGGCGCAGTGGGTAGCTCTGCTCCCTCGCAGTTCGGAGACCCGGGTTCGTTTGTTCCCCGTGTCTGCGTGAGTTTCCTCCGGGTACTCCGATTTCCTCCCACAGTCCAAAGATATGCAGGTTAGGTGCATTGGTGATCCCAAATTGTCCTTAGTGTGTGCTTGATGTGTGGGTGTGTGTGCGTGCCCTGCGGTGGGCTGGCGCCCTGCCCGGGGTTTGTTTCCTGCCTTGTGCCCTGTGTTAGCTGGGATTGGCTCCAGCAGACCCCTGTGACTCTGTAGTATAGGATGGATAATGGATGGATGGAAATTTGATATCATACTTTTAAAATTTGATATCGTGCTTTTTAAATTTTATATCACACTTCTCAAATGTAATACCGAGCTTCTGAAATTTGATATTAATATCGTTAAACGTTATATCAAATTTCAAAAGCTCGATATCAAATTTGAAAAACATGTTATCAAGTTCTGCCTGATTTAAATGACTCACTAATTCCTCCTCGCAAAGTGTTCTTCACGTTGTCATTTGCAGAAATTAAACAGTAATATATCAGCATAAAGCGACCTGCACAATGGTCAGTAACTTTGACTATCGTCCTCTCCGAAAACATCGCTAAGGTAATTCGTTTATCTTGACTATATATTTCTACTCTTAACCCCTTCCGTAATGCCACTGCTGTGCTTGGTCATGATAATTGCTTAACAAAATCTTCCGTAGAAGTGCACAACATTAATACTCTAATAACCAATCTCAATGCACGTAGAAAATCTAGGCAATACGGTATAAACACCAATAATTTAATTACAATTACTACGTTAGATGAACAATGTATTAAAACTATTAAACAGACTATAGATTAAATAAAAAAATACACACAGAGCGGCGCTAACAAAAATAACTAAGTTTCTGTTCCAAATATCAATAACCCACATAGTATTCATCTCTGCCCCTCCGAAACATTAAATATGACACTATTAAATGTTAAAGCTTTAACTAACAAGACGTTTTTTATCAACGATCTTATTAGTGATAGAAAAAAATAGATTTTATTGCACTAAGTGAAGCGTGGCTTGGCTCTGATGGCGCGGCTGTTTTAATCGAATCTGCGCCTCCGGATTACAGTTTTACTCGTGCTGATCGCCAAGGAAAGAGAGGTGGAGGCTTGGCAAACATTTACTCAGCCGGTTAAAGTGTAAAGATGTCAGTTTTGGTAAATTCAAGTCTTTTGAGTATCTCGCCTTTGTTATTCATGGAGACTCTCACGTTCTCGTATTATCCATGTATAGATCTCCTAAATTTAACGCGTCTTTCTTTGAGGAATTCTCAGACTTGGTGTCAATTTTAATTACGTAATATGAGACTTTAACTTTCATATCGACATTCAGTGTGACCCGAAAGTAAAAGAATTTATGAACCTCCTGGACTCTTTTGATTTGAGACAGCTCGTTAATCAGCCTACACATAAAGCAGGTCATACGTTAGACTTAGTGATTACTAAAGGACTAAAAGTTGATGTAAAGCATTTATATTTGTCTATCAGACCATTTTCTTCTACTATTTAATATAGAATTATTGATATAAAACATTCATGAGAAGCATATTGTTAAAAAACGCTTCTTTAGCTCATCAGCAGCTTTAAAACTTACAAACATTCTAAGCAATCAGTCCGTTTATAGTGCCAACTATAATAGCGAGGAGAATGTAAATAGTAAGGTGGAAAGATTTAATACTAAAGTGAGAGCTGCTGTTGACATTGTTGCACCTGAAAAGACAGTTAAAAAATCTTCTAGCATTGTTATACCAAGGAAGACCCAAAGAGTGTCTGATTTAAAGAGAACATGTCGTAGGGCTGAGCGTAAATGGAGGAAGACTAAACTAACTATCCACTATGAAATATTAAAAGTTAAAATAACAGAATACAATAACACAGTCCGTCTTGAGAGGCGCTGCTATTTCTCTAAAATTATAAATAACAATGCTAGTAATCCCAGAGTCTTATTCTCTACAATTGATCATCTGTTAAACCAGGTAACTCAAAGGAATGCCTCCAAAGTACTTCCAGTAAAACCAGTGAGGCTATTGCTGTATTTATCAATCAAAAATGAATGATATTAGAAATAACAGAGTATATCTCCCCAACACTAAGGATCCTCCTAAACCCCAGTACTCCATAATAAACAAATTAAATTCTTTCACTAGGGTAGATTTACCTGATTTACATAAAATAATTTCTCAACTGAAACCCTCCACCTGCGTCCTTGACCCAATACCAACAAGTTTTTTAAAGAAGTATCGGGCGTGCTACCTGATAATGTTCTTGACATAGTAAATTTGTCATTAGATACGGGGGTCTTCCCAGACTGTCTTAAGACTGCGGTAGTTAAACCCCTACTTAAGAAAAATAACCTCGACCCCTCTGCTCTTGAAAATTTTAGAACGATCTCTAACCTGCTTTTCTTAAGTAAAATTCTAGAGAAGGCAGTCATTATGCAGTTAAATGACCACCTCAATAAACCTGCTATTCTTGATAAGTTTCAGTCCAGTTTAGAACAAATCACAGCACAGAAACTGCACTCGTTAAAGTAGTAAATGACTTGCTGGTAAATGCAGATAGAGGTCGTGTATCTGTTCTCATCCTCTTAGATCTGAGTGCCGCATTTGACGCCATTGATCATAATATTCTTAAAAATCGCCTTAGTCAATGGGTGGGCCTCTCTGGCAGTGTCTTAAATTGGTTTGAATCCTACCTGGCAGGGAGAAAATTCTTTGTTAGTTGTGGTAATTACAACTCAAAGACACATGATATCCTATATGGTGTTCGGTATCCGTCAATAAGGGCGCGCACATAAAGGCGATCTTCAAAAGGGTGACGTCAATTGGGCGCAGCGAATAAAGGCAAACGCAACAAAATTATTACAGAAAATTTATTACATAAAGGCAATGACTGAATGTATAAAAAGGTGAAAGCAAGTTACACTTGAAGCTGTAGATTATGTGCAATGCCACGTAGATATTCGAGATGCGGTCTATTAGCATAATCAAGGTGTGACACCCCGTGTAGTGGGAATCAAATCACCAGTCTACACTCTGGATGTCTAGTAAATGGGACCGAGCGTGACCAGGATGATAATGGATGACAGGGAGACACGGACACAAAAAGGGTTGGGTTTTTAAAAATAAAGTGAAGTTTTATTTACAGGTGCACTTAACAAAAATAATGCCCTGCGGAATTTATATATTAAAACACAGTTCAATACCGCAAAAGACACACAAAAACAGTAAATAAATGATGTTCAAAAATAGTGACTATATACAAAAATAAACAGTGTACCAAAACCCATAACCCAAATAAATACCTCCACCAAAAAGTATTCCAGAGATATTTTTACAAAAACAATGCACAAGCCGTCATGTCTGGTAAATCCGAACTGTCCTACCGAGTACCTTTCTCTTAGAGGGTCTAATCAAAAAAGCACCATGCTCTGGGGCAATGCGTTCCTTTTATAATCGGTGCCCTTGTACCGACCAATTAAACTGTCCATTGTCATCCCTCTACAACCGCGCGATGACGAGAACTCGTCGGCGAGAAGTGGCGTCTCTTGCCCTGCAAAAATGCTATATTAAATCGAGCAGCCGGCTTTTGAGACGCAACTGCGCTTCTGCCTTAAGTTACAGTAAGCACTTTTAACTTTTTACGTCCTTCCCCTGAGCTACTGCCCAGACAACTTCACACATGGGATCCCTTTTCTAAACCGCGGCAAACTAATATTATGACGCTTCACCCTTTCTTTTACACTTTTAGAGTTATGGGGTCGCAGGAGGCACACGCAAGAGTGGAAAACCGTTAATGCCATCCCGGCCGGTTAATGGCAAGGCTGTCTCTCCATACTGCACGAGACCTACTGCGACACTCTCCAAAAGGCGCTAATAAGGTCAGTGAAGATGTCCATCTGCATTCTATACAAAAGGAAAAGGCAAGTTTCCTTTCTTTATACTTTGATTTTTTTCCCCAAACAAATGCCTCTCAACACTGCAGAGGACACTTGACAAATTTTATTTACTTATAGGTAATGCCAGTAAGGCACATTACCACACAAGGACAATTAATTTAATTCGCTCCGAAGGTCATCCTTTTGAAGCTCGCCTTTATTTACGCGCGCCTTTATTCGGCGCTCAATTGAGGTCGCCCTTTTGAAGGTCGCCTTTTTGTGTGCTCCCTTATTGAATAGAACCGCTGTGTTCCACAAGGCTCTATCCTGGGTCCGCTGCTCTTCTCAATCTACATGCTCCTGTTAGGTCAGATTATCTCAGGGCACAACGTGAGCTACCACAGCTATGCTGATGACACACAGCTGTATTTATCAATAGCACCTGATGACCCCGATTCTCTTGATTGACTAACACAATGTCTTACTTGTATTTCAGAATGGATGAATAGTAATTTCCATCCATCCATTTTCCAACCCACTGAATCCGAACACAGGGTCACAGGGGTCTGCTGGAGCCAATCCCAGCCAACACAGGGCACAAGGCAGGAAACAATCCTGGGCAGGGAGCCAACCCACCGCAGGACACACACAAACACACCCACACAGCAAGCACACACTATGGCCAATGTAGAATCGCCAATCCACCTAACCTGCATGTCTTTGGACTGTGGGAGGAAACCGGAGCGCCCGGACGAAACCCACACAGACACGGGGAGAACATGCAAACTCCATGCAGGGAGGACCCGGGAAGTGAACCCAGGTCCCCAGGTCTCCCAACTGCAAGGCAGCAGCGCTACCCACTGCGTCACCGTGCCGCCCTGAATAGTAATTTTCTAAAGCTAAATAAAGAGAAAACTGAAATTTTAGTGATTCGAAATAATGGATACAATGAGGCTATTAGAAATAAACTGGATGAATTAGGATTTAAAGTCAAGACGGAGGTAAAACGCTTAGGAGTAACTGTTGACTGTAATCTGAATTTTAAATCGCATATTCATCAGACCATTAGGACAGCATTTTTTCACTTAAGAAACATAGCAAAAGTTAGACCTCTTATATCATTGAAAGATGCTGAGAAATTAGTTCACGCATTTGTTTTCAGTCGACTAGATTACTGTGACGCACTCCTCTCAGGACTACCTAAAAAAAGACATAAATCATTTGCAACTAGTGCAGAATGCAGCTGCTAGAATCCTAACTAGGAAAAGAAAATCCAAGCACATCTCTCCAGTTTTGATGTCACTACACTGGTTACCTGTGTCATTCAGAATTGACTTTAAAATTCTGCTTATGGTTTACAAAGCCTTAAATAGTCTCGCCCCATCTTATATATTGGAATGTCTGACACCTTATATTCCAAATCGCAACCTCAGATCCTCAACTGAGTGTCTGCTTAGAATTCCAAGAGCAAAACTTAAAAGAAGTGGTGAGGCGGGGGGCCTTCTGCTGTTATGCACCTAAAATCTGGAATAGCCTGCTAATAAGAATTTACCAGGCTAATACAGTGGAGCACTTTAAAAAAACTGCTGAAAACACATTACTTTAACATGGCCTTCTCATAACGTCATTTTAGTTTAATCCTGATACTCTGTATATCCAATTCATTATAATAACTATTCATGATGGCTGTAAAATCTGTACTAACCCCTACCCTCTCTTCTGTTTCTTTTTCTGGTTTCTTTGTGGTGGTGGCGCCACCATCTACTCAAAGCACCGTGATGTTCCAACATTGATGGATTTAAAGCCAGAAGTCTGCATGACCATCATCATCAAGTCCTTCAGTGAGAACCTTAAATACAAAGGGGACTGCTCATTTTTGTAAGGTAGAATGCCCAGAGGGGACTGGGTGGTCTCGTGGCCTGGAACCCCTGCAGATTTTATTTTTTTCTCCAGCCGTCTGGAGTTTTGTTTTTTTTTTTTCTGTCCTCCCAGGCCATCGGACCTCACTCTTATTCTATGTTAACTAATGTTTTCTTATTTTAATTTCTTACTTTGTCTTTTATTTTTATTTTCTTCATTATGTAAAGCTCTTTGAGCTACTTTTTTGTATGAAAATGTGCTATATAAATAAATGTTGTTGTTGCTGTTGTATTTAGATCACAGGTGTTGAACTCCAGGCCTGGAGGGCCGCAGTGGCTGCAGGTTTTCATTCTAACCCTTTTCCTAATCAGTGACCAGTTTTCACTGCTAATTAACTCCTTTTTCCTTCCTTTTAATTGCTCTGTTTTTAAGGATTCCATCCTCTGAATTGATTCGTTTCTTCATTAAATGGCAGCCAAACCAAAATGAGACGTGAAACAAGTCAACAGGTGACCAGCTAAACTAGAACATCAAACTCCTACCAGTTTCTTAATGAGAAGCCAAATCTTGCTGTTAATTAAACCTGTTACTTAATCCATAGCTTGCTGCTGCTCTCATTTTGCTACAGCAGACATTTCCCAAAGCGTTGATTTTCTGTTTCTGATTATTGACCTGAGAAATCAACTTTACCGAGACCCTCACCTTTCTTTATGTTCAGATAATGTGGTTAGCTGGTCACCTGTTTTCTCATTTTGTGTCTCATTATTGTTTGGCTGTTGATTAAGGATATAGAAAGAACTAAGGGGTCTAAGTCGAGTTAATTAAATCTAAGGGAAAATAAGTTAATTAATGGCTTGTGCCACCACCATCTACCCAAAGCACCATGACGTTCCAACAATGATGGATAGATTAAAAGCCAGAAGTCTGTATAACCATCAGCATCAAGTGACTCCGTGCGAACAAGAACTACAAAGAGGACTATTTCATTTATGTTAGGTAGAATGCCCAAAGGGGACTGGGCGGTCTCGTGGCCTGGAACCCCTACAGATTTTATTTTTTTCTCCAGCCTTCTGGAGTTTTTTTTTGTTTTTTCTGTCCACCCTGGCCATCGGACCTTACTCCTTTTTATGTTAACTAAGGTTGTCTTATTTTAATTTCTTATTTGTCTTTTATTCTTCTTTTCTTCATTATGTAAAGCACTTTGAGCTACTTTTTGTATGAAAATGTGCTATATAAATAAATGTTGTTGTTGTTGTTGTTGTTATTGCGGCCCTCCAGGACTGGAGTTCAACACCCCTGATTTAGATAGATAGATAGATAGATAGATAGATAGATAGATAGATAGATAGATAGATAGATAGATAGATAGATAGATAGATAGATAGATATGTATAAAGGTACAAATTTGGTTAAAATTAAATAAACTGTATAGCCCCATAAATACAACACAAATTGAGCATGTATTCTTTCACACATGTAATGGATAAATATTTGCCTCTTTGTGTAATAAAAACTAGAATTAAAGAGCACTACATAACCAATTGAAGTAATGTGAGTGATAAACAATAAAGTTTAACGATTAATGTTTGATTGATTAAAACATGACTAAAAACAAAACAAATAAAAAAAAAGTTTCAAAGAAATTACCAGTAATGGCGGCGGTCTCACCAAGGTAACCAGAGTTCAGATCTCAAGTCCTCCCTGCCCAGAGCCTGCATGTTCCCTCCATGTCCATGTGGGTTTCCTCCCGGTGCTCCGTCTTCCTGCCTCACTCCATTGGCTGTTGTGAGTGGGCTCACCCTGCGATGGGCTGGCGTCCTGTCCAGGGATTGTTCCTGCCTCGCCCCTGACTCTTGCTAGGATTGTGCTCCACCATGACGCTTGTTAATTCTGTATTATTGATGTGTCCCACAATTAGTTTGCTAACTGGAAATCTCAGTGTATAGTAAGAAGGTAACGGTGTCTCTTAACATTACTGTTGTCATGATGTATGTCTGAAACAGGGCGATGCTAATATGCTTTTATTACTTTCAGTAAAATGTGACACTTGAGGAAAAAAAAACATTTATTAAACAGCCTTTTGAAACAGTACCGTTTTTGACAAGGTGCTTAGAAACTGGTTACGTTAATTTAAAATGCTTAGATAGCGTAAGTCTGAGATTGAAAGACATTTCTGCTTACAGCGGCCGCCGCTTCATCGTTGCAGCCTTACAATAAGCGGGGCAGTTCATCCTTGCAGTGGGCGTGTCGTGAAAGACACCGTGGGCGTGGCGTTGAGGGAATTTTTTTCACCGACGTAGTAGCTACTGTATCCACCGCGTGCTGCAGTTCCTCTCTGTTTGTTCGTATGAGAACCTCGTGCGCAGACTTTTTCACGACCACAAGATCAAGAAAAGGTGAGACAAAGTCGAACGTGGGGATCGCGTACGGTTGGGAATGCTAGCAGTGAGGAAGATCGCGACCTGCTGAGAGGCTTTAAATTTGAGGAGGTACCTGAAGACGCGTGGTTCGCTTTTAAGTGTTTAGGTTTGAGCGCCACGTGGAGTAGGGGGGCACAGCAAATCGCACCTTCACGAGTTTATTGTGGATGACGGGTGTCGCGCATCTTTTTATCTGGTGCTACGTTAATTTATTTTCCGGTGACTGTCCCGTGAAATGTAATGCTACATCTGAATTTGCAGAGACGCGTTAAATTGGGATTAGTGTTGGGTTGCTCGATTACTGACTTGTCGTCAACGTGCCAAGACGCTTAGCGGCTTGTTTCAAATGCGCCCGTAACGTGATTTCGAGGCACGCTAGCGTCATGACGTCATTGATATCGACGTAGTCAGCAGCCGATTTGATCAGCCCGTCTGCAGCAATATCTACTTGGACCAAATCGATTGCTGTCTGCGCAGATATCAATGACGTCATGACGCTAGCGTGCCTCGAAATCAGGTGACTGCACTGTAAAAAGTAGTGTGTTAAAATTACTTAAAAAAAAAAAGTAAGGCAACAAATTACAAGCAATATTTTTGAGTAGATTTACTCTACTGCACTATTGAGTAAACTTAATATATTAATTTACTCAAATTTACCTAAAATAAATGAGTTTGACTAAATATAAGTAGTAGCAAAAATACGTTTTTTCACTCAGATTTTCATTTGAGTTACACAAAAATAAAGAGTAATAATCCATCATTCTGTGCTCGACAGTAATGACTATAACAAACAAATGATAAAATTGCATATATCTTGATTTATTCAAACAAACCCAGATAGTCAAACAAAATGAGTTATATTTTCAAATTTAAACATTTGATACTTGCCAGAAATCTCTTTTGAAATTAAACAAACTTTTATCTTTAAGGAGATTGCATGACTTTTTAAAATTTCTTCAATTTTCTGTGTATTAACCACTGTTTTGGTAATAGTTGTTTAGCAACTTTAACGTTATAATATGACAAATTTATCTTTCCATCCTCCTAAAACCAATAAATTCAATGATACATTAAATTGGTGTTGATTAGTTGAACATTTCAGTGAAAGAACTGTCCATTAAACTTAACATTCCTTTTCAAATTGAACATAAGAAAAATGACAAAATGGATAACCTAATATCCAAAGAATCATCCTAAATAACACAATTACTACCAAACTTGTATTAGAAGTGCCCGAACGGCCCACAATTTTCCACAACCACTAGCAGAGCTTATCTGGCTAATCAGAAAAATCAAAAATCCCTTGAAACCCCATCTGTAATGTAATTTAAGAAAAACTAGGGTCTTGGTAGATCTTGATAAGGTCTGCCACTGTACAGTTGTAAGACAGGTTTCATTATCTGATTAAAAACTATGTCAACTTGATTAAATGGAGCAGGACTTTGTGTCAACAAAAATGTTAAGCAGCATTTTCTTGAAGTACCCTGTGATATAAAATCACACATTTCAGAACAGAACACATTTCAGACATTTTGAATGAAATAATCCTATTGCACAACTCTTTATAACAAAATAAGAGTATTGCTTCTCCATAAACACATTAATGTTAATTGGTACTGAACTGGGCACAGAAGTCATAACAAAGGCAAGAAATAGTCAATACAATACTTTTAGACTAAATGTTTGTTCTTAAGAGCCTGCACTTTGGAGGAGAGCTTTGAATTGTCCAGATTCAAAAAGAGCTTCTGAAACACCTCAAAAGTATATTTAAGCTCTTTGGGGTAGCTGAGGTTTAGTGCATAAGTCAAACCTAGAAGTATGGAGGAAGCCTTGGCCACACTTCCAAGATTAGTCATAACCTGGGTACCCTCCAGGACAATGCCGACGTCCTCTGGCCTTTCACCCTCTTTGATCACATATATTTTCATCACATGCTGGGTGAGGTCCTGCAGTATACTGGTTCTTTCAGCATCCTATATAAAAAAAAAAAAATCAGAAAACAGCTTTTGAAAAGGTGTGAAAATAAAATGGGACATATGCATTTTAAATTGACATACTGTAATTAATATAAGGATGCACAATATTCAATGGTTCATTAAGTTTCCATACTTGCCAGCTGCATACACAGTGGTTTATCTTCAGTTTAAGGTACAGTATATATTTTATATGTTGCCGGTTAGAAGGAGCTATTATACTGTAATGGAAAACAGCAAACTACTATGTACAATCCCCAGTGATCCCACAGCTTTCAACTTACTTGGTAGTATTTAATGAGGTCATCTACTTTCTCACCCAGATAATCAACCAAACAACATAAAACCACTTCTCGCTTCCTCTCAATGGGAGAATTGTTTGAAATCTACAATAAGACAGAATATTTAACTCAACGACATGCAATTCAGTTTTTTTCAAACTGACACTACATTTTATAAAGAACTAGTGAATGAGAAACAAATATATACACCTCATATTTTCCTATTGGACTAAATACATATTATTTTGTTATTTGCTATTTTATTCATATAGTCAATTAGAAAACAAACTACGCAATTTTTAACAGAACAGATTTTCTTTTTTCAGATTTTTGCTGCAAAAAGCATTTTTATATTTTGTCGTTTTAGGTAAGTTTTAAGTCAGTCAGTCATTTCCCAACCTGCTATATCCCAACACAGGGTCACGGGGGTCTGCTGGAGCCAATCCCAGCCAACACAGGGGTGCAAGGCAGGAAACAAACCCCGGGCAGGGCGCCAGCCCACTGCAGGGCACACACACACACACCAAGCACACACTAGGGACAATTTAGGGTCGCCAATGCACCTAACCTGCATGTCTTTGGACTGTGGGAGGAAACCCACGCAGACACAGGGAGAACATGCAAACTCCTAAATTTTAAGTAAATCTTTCAAAGTGTTTAATGTAAGAGTACCTGATGAAGTTTTGCCATTTGGATCTGTAATCTTTGTCCAAGTGCTCCTCCCTTGCTATGAAACATGAATAATAATTTTGGAGTATATTGGTCCAACATCAGCATAAATGATGGTTCTAAACGTAGAGTTGTGATCCTCTGAAATTTTTCATTGATCTGAAAGACAGAGAAAAACCATTTATCCTAGCAGTATTAAGAGGAGAAACTAATGCTGGACAGGGTGCCAGCTGGCATAGTAATAAACATACAAATAAATAAATATAAGACTGTGTGCATAATTAAGTCTCACATGTCATTCAAGAAATGTTATCTAACATTTATGGCATAATATATTCCTACTTATCATGAAGAGGACTCTATTTACTCAATAGCTCATAGACACTAATGTGACAAAAGGAACTTTAACTGAAGTACTGTATATAAAGTCTATGACATTAATTATGAACAGTAAGTGCTGTTTCAGTACTAATGACTAACCTCATCTGTATCAAAAAGAGCAGGCCATCTCTCTTTAACATCTTGAACACTGGGGCACAGGTTAACAACTTCATGTCTTCTATGTGCAAATGTTTTTGCCATTTTATCTTTCCTTACAGAGTTGTTGTTCTTCTTTTGTGTTTTGTGTTTCAGGAGATCTCCTCTTTTGGGTAATACGAGTGTGCACATCTTACATGGCCACCTCATGATCTTACACCTATAAAAAAACAGGCACAGCCAACTTAATAACCCCATGATAAAACAATGAGTAACAGACAACAACAGCCATTTTACACTGATTATCAAGTCAAGTTATTCATTCAAAAATGACTTCAATCTAATTTTTAAGCATACATGAGATGCTATAGCATCAGAAAATGGGCAATGCAAAAAAATAAATAAATAATAATATGAACAGATGCACCTTACTAATAATTAATCGTAATCACATCACTTTTACAGAAAAAAAAACAAAAAAAAAATTGAAGGTGTTATGACTGATAACCTATAGACTTATTGACATAGAATAAGCAAACTTCATAGATTTTTTAAAAATGACTATAAATTCAAAAGTATTAGGTAATAAAATGATGGTGGCTATATTTAAAATTATTTTAAATTAAATCAAATATCTGAGGATAAGTGTGACTAATGCAAATTTAGACTTGTTTAAGGCAGGAGAAAGTAAAATCTTTATAATCATCCATCCATCCATTTTCCAACCCGCTGAATCCGAACACAGGGTCACGGGGGTCTGCTGGAGCCAATCCCAGCCAACACTGGGCACAAGGCAGGAACCAATCCTGGGCAGGGTGCCAACCCACCGCAGGACACACACACCAAGCACACACTAGGGCCAATTTAGAATCGCCAATCCACCTAACCAGCATGTAAAAATGATTCAAATGATTCTTGGGTACAGGCATGTCTTGATAATATGTTTTGCTTACAGTATATGAATGCATTATATTAAAATCATTCAGTTGATTATCCAAATAATGCACTTAAGAGGGAGTGAATAACTAATTGACCAATTATTACTATATTTAGAATTATACTGCAAGGCTTGACATTTCTTACAGTGACCTTTACACGAAAACTATTGTGGTGAAACTAGAAATGGATAACAAAAATAAGTGTATTTAGAAACAGATTTTTTGCAAGCAACAAACAACGAGACGGTAGTAGTTCATTATGACAATTGCCACGGCATATGCTCCAACATTCTAACCTTCAAGTGAAAAGAAGGGTTTTTTTTGCTTACTTGTACAAAAAGTATTTCTAAAGTACGTAATGCCCCTGGAATGAGAGGTACACGGCAAAGAAAAGGAGAGCGTGAAGTGAGTGAAATCCTGTGGCCTATGCCACTCTTCAAACAATTCCTGCATTTACGCAAGCATAAACGGTTAAATGAAGGCCCGCATTTTTCAGTGAAAATCGTGAAATAAAATAGGACTTAGGAAATCGCAAGTTTTTTTTTTTTTTCATCGCGAAAAAAATAACCAGAAAATACATGACCTAAGCAGAACACGAATTAAATAAGAGATCAAATAATACTGTGACGGTCAGGCAAACATTTTTTAATGTTTATTTACAGGCCGTAGTTTAGGACCAATGCCATATCGTTCTCAAACTTATCTCAAAGTGCCATTTTCTTTTTCTGTGTAAAATGGTAATTTTAAACAATAAAAAATATATATGAACATACATAGCTATCCGAGAAATGTGTTTGCTTTTTAAAGGAAACTAACGAGGAAGGTTGTTAAAAAGACGCTCGCCACGCTTTACACATAAACGGAAAAGGTTTGATGAACACAAGAACAAGTGCTTACATCTGTAACTATCCAAATGAAATACTAGTTATTCATTACAGGATTTAAATGCTTTATACTTACACATTCGTAGTAAAAACACTCTTGTTATGAATAAATGTTAGAAGTGAATGCGTTGTTGTAGAGACATCGAGTGAGCGGAAGTGCAGTATCATTAAATTTAACTTAAATGTGTTAAATTCACAGTACAGTTTATTACTTTGAATAAGTTATAAAAAAATGTTTACATTTTAAAAAAATAAGTTACATTTATTCTTGATTTTTTTATTGAATTAGAATTAAATAATCAAAAAGGGTAAAAGTCGTTTTTTTAATTAAAGTAATTTTTTTGCTTATAGTTAGCTAATTTTTATTATTTTTCCCACATGCAAGATTTATATTTTATAGTGTGGGATATTCCAAAAAATCCTCAGAACAGCGCTTCGAAATCTCGCCTAGTCTGAATCGAGCAGCCCATAACTAGTTTGCTCTTATGAGACCCTCGCGGTCCGACTTCTTCACGGCCATTAGATCAAGAAAAGGTGCGGAAGGTGAGACAAAGTCGAACGTGGCGATCACGTACGGGTGGGAATGCCAGCAGTGAGGAAGATCGCGACCTGCTGAGCGACTTTAAATTTGAGGAGGTACCTGGCGCCGCGTGGTTCGCTTTTAAGTGTTGGGGATTGAGCGCTACGTTTAGGAGGCGGCACAGCAAATCGCACCTTCACGAGTTTACTGTGGATGACAGGGATCACTCACTTTTAGCCCGTGCTACGTTTATTTATTTTCCGGTCGGTGTCCCGTGAAATGTAATGCTACATCTGACTTGGAGGCGCGTTAAATAGGGATTGCTCTCTTCACGCTCGTGCACTTTCCCGCGCTGCTTCTCCTTTTGATTTCGCGCATGCTCCTAAATGTGCCTACTGTCGGGCACGCGCTTGTTCAGCAGCTCGCTCCCGCACGGCCCCGTCATTCATTTCTGATTTTTCTCGAGCTCTGCGTGTTCTTTGTGTTTTTCCTTTTTCCTCTAAAGCCGTCATCGGCAAACTTTGTTAAAGTGGCGGCGAACGATGTAACTTTACAGGGCGCGTTCAGGTTTCATAGGCCAGCAGTTTGTCTCATACTGAGACCTATTAGAAATCATTAAAATGATTTTTTTTTATTTTCTTACCGAAAAAGATGCTCGTGCGGTTTCACTGTAACAGGGAGAATTTGATTTGTTAAATGGGAAATAACCTAGTGTTGCTGGAGGAATACAGTAAAATCTACAGCTGGCACGGCGTTTCAAGTACATTTTTGTGATATTTGAAACGGTATTGTTTTATTTAATGTCTTTTATCTTTTCCAACTACTTTCAGCATTTCTGTACACTTTGGCACTTTAGCTTACTAAAGATGGCCGTGTTAAATGAAGAACTGGGGGGTATTTTTCGTACGTGGATTACTCGCTTAGCCGGATGTAATTGTTGACTGTTTGGCCTGATCCTGATCTGTCGGTTTTTTGAAACTCTTGCTGGAAGTGTTGTCATAGCAGCACATCCTAATCCTCAAACCGCTCGGAGCAGGTTTGTTCTGCGTAAACAAGGATTAGTTTACACAAGTAATCAGTGACGGTGTGGAAGTCATCCAGTCAGGGCTTCGCCGTTCATGAATGAGCGACCAATTGATATTGGTGCGCAAATTATACGAAGAGAATTTCATATAGAGAGGGTTTTGCGCGATCGGCAAGATCCTTTATTGCACCCGGAGGAAATTCTGTACGAAAGATACCGCTTTAGCCGAGGGGGAATATTGTACCTCAAAGATTTATTAGCTCCGTATATTCGAAGACAAACTCGGCGAAGTCGGGCTCTCACAACCACACAGACAGTAGGCATTGCTTTGAGGTTTCTTGCAAGCGGCACTTTTTTATATACTGTAGGCGATGCGGAACATCTATCGAAAAGTGCAGTTTGCCAGGCAATTCGTAAAGTCTGTTTGGCTCTGAAACATTTCCTTCAGGTTTTCATTGTGTTTCCTGGACACCTGCGTGTGCAGACAATAAAAGAGGCGTTTCATGCCATTGCAGGTAGGTAACACACAGGCTAAACCACCCACAGTTCCATAAAGAATCCCACAATCAGCCTAACATTCTCATTAGCAGGATTTCCAAATGTGATTGGGGCACATGGAACTGATCAGAGTGGAGTTTGATAAAACATTATTTGGAAAATGTACCTCTCCTCCTGATGAATAATCAGACACAGTGTCTTCATCAAATATTTGACCTTCGTTAATATCTCGTTGGTCAGACACAGGTTCAAGGGATATGACATTCCCTGCAACTGACCCAACAAAAAAGAGGGCTATATGGAACATACCTATGGCACACATGGAGGACAAATATGCAATGACCATCCTTTATCTGAAATGAAGTGACCACTGCATCCTGCCACTGGTTCTGAGGAGGAGCTTCCCCCTGGAATGCCCTCAGAAACAGGGCGATGGGCATTTTGCTGGAGAGCCAACTCTTCTGCAGGGGTTAGGTCTGGACTGCGTGGACCTCCACCAGTTTTTTGCTTGTCTGCCTCCTTATTAGCTTTAAAATTAATGTTTTTTATAGTATATATGATTCTTTATGTCAACAATTCTTTAAATAGTTATATACCAATATTTACCAGTTTGAAGTATATTCTTGTACTTCACTTTAACCTGTTCCTGTGTTCTCCTTGTGCTCACGTTTGATCTGGAATTATGACATATTAAATAATAATTAATGTGACACATAGGAAATGAAACGCTGCATTCACTAAGTACAATGTACACTACTTAGCGTTTAATTTTTTCGGCCACTTTTTGCCAGCCGTCTTTTCTGGTCTGGGCTGCTTTTGCAGTGTTACCCCTTGTGTATATTAAATCTTGAAATTCTTCGTGTCCTTCGAATAAAAGGTCTTGCGCCGCGTGTGTGAAAAAAAATGCGCCCGTTCTTTCGTCATTTTGTTACAGCCTATCAGAGACTTGCTGATCATGTTTTCTAGACTCGATATATATGGGCTTTTCACTCAGCGCGGGCGCGCGCAAGACCTTTCATTCGAAGGACATGAAGAATTTCAAGATTTAATATGCACAAGGGGTAACACTGCAAAAGCAGCCCAAACCAGAAAAGACGGCTGGCAAAAAATGGCCAACAAATTAAACGCTAAGTAGTGTGCATTGTACTTACTGAATGCAGCGTTTCATTTACGATGTGTCAGAATAACTATTATTTAATATGTCATAATTCCAGATCAAACGTGAGCACAAGGAGAACATGGGAACAGGTTAAAGTGAAGTACAAGAATATACTTCCAACTGGTAAATATTGGTATATAACTATTTAAAGAATTGTTGAAATAAAGAATCATATATAATATAAAAACATTAATTCTAAAGCTAATAAGAAGGCAGACAAGCAAACAAACAGGTGAAAGTCCACGCGGTCCAGACCTAACCCTTGCAGAAGAGTTGGCTCTCCAGCAAAATGCCCATCGCCCTGTTTCTGAGGGCATCAGGGGGAAGCTCCTCCTCAGAACCAGTGGCAGGATGCAGTGGTCACTTCATTTCAGGTAAATGATGGTTATCTATATATATAAAGGAGAGATGGGATCTGTGTTTGTGGAGGGATGGAGAGTTAAGGCGGGTATTGAAGTCACGTGATCATCTCCCCTCCCCTTCACCTCATTTCATTCACTTCATTTCGCTCCGAGCTGAGCTCCACAGCTGACGCGGTTAGTCCTTTCTCCTTTACTGATTTACTGTTTAGTAGACGCGGTACTTACTGAATTGTATTTTTTCCTTTAGTGTTTCTACTTAGTGTTTAGTAGACGCGGTGTGCCGGTGCTCCCGGCGGTGTTGCGGTTTAGTGTTACTTTCTACTTCATTTTTGTTCTTTAGTGTTTAATAATAAATAATAATAATTCATTACATTTATATAGCGCTTTTCTCAGTACTGAAAGCGCTAAAATAGTGAGTGATACTTAGCTGATAGCAGTGTAGAAGCAGCACAGCACAACGGAGCAGGTAGGACAGGCAGGTGTTGTATCGTAGGTGAGCGGCGATAGCAAGCAGCAGGAGGAGGAAGCAGGATTTGGATGTTCCAATACACAGCCATAAACAGTAACGCTTGGTAATTTCAGGCGTGATCGCCCCGGAGCCATAAGCCATAAGCCAGGTTAGTATGAACATCAGATCAGTTCCCGGTCATAGGGTACTGTAAGATGAAATGGGAGCAGATCAGCATAGCGAATATAATCACAGAGACAGATCATCCCGAGGTGTTAGATCTCCAGGTACAAAGAAATGTTTGTAGGTCTCGTCCCGTGATCCACAGACTCAGCTGTTCCCAGTAAAGTGGAGTCCATAAAATCTGTAAATATTAAGCCAAATCCATGCAATTCGAGTCAGCTGTATCCACGAACTATACGTACAATAAACGAAATAAAACAAGCGTAAGAAAGTGCAGAATTAAGGCGAATTTTGCGAAAAGTGTTGTTAACAGGGAGGAGCGGCAACAACAAGCGTGCGCCAGCGTCCCCTCACCTGCTATAATAAAGCAGTTATAATAAAGATGTTTAGTAGACTTTTACTTTATCTCATTTAGTGTTCTTCCCAGTGGTGTTGCCGTTTTTTAGTGATAGTGTCTACTTAGTGTTTGTGTTTAGTGTTATGGAAGGAGTGATCTTACCACTGTCAGATTTTACAATGAATGAGTTGGTAAATAATGATTATTTATCAACAGATCACATGAGCAAATTCAACGAAATTTGAGCTGCGCATACAATTTTCCAACCTCAAAAGGTTTTGCTAATGTGGACTCCTGACATACCTATAATGCCCATTCCACAAAATGCAAAACATATTCAAATATTACCTTCTGCAGCGACTGAACGAGTGACTTACTGGGTGTGTACCTATTAGATAGATAGATAGATAGATAGATAGATAGATAGATAGATAGATAGATAGATAGATAGATAGATAGATAGATAGATAGATAGATGATACTTTATTAATCCCAATGGGAAATTCACATTCTTCAGCAGCAGCATACTGATACAATAAATAATATTAAATTAAAGAATGATAATATTATGATGGTGCTGTAATTCATGTCTATGACAGTTTAAATGCTGATAAAATATTCAACCTCACCGAAGAGCAGCTTCGTGTCCTTCGTGCTTTGTTTCCTTACAAACCTCCCATAGTTTATGAAGACGCACAGCAAGAATTAAATCATACAGATTCTGGTGTATTCTCAATTTCATTTGCTGTGTGTATTTCTTTAGGTATTGACCCAAGTGATCAAGTTTTTACTATTTCTTCAATGCGAAATCACTTACAAATAATTTTTGTTACTCGACAATTGCTTTCATTCCCTGTCGAAAGTAGCCGACGGGCGACACCAGTGACAAGTATTCAGTGCGTTCAAAGACCTGTATGAAGTACGGCGACTAACACAGTCACTCATAAAAGGGGAGATGACTCGGTGCAGGAAATGGGGATTGAAACTACCTTGGAGGACATGCAATCAACGAGGCGATTAAACGGATCTCAAGAGACGTCTTCTAGGTTGGAAAAAAGCGCTTGGCTGCCAAAACCATATATATAGATACATAAATATATATATAGATGTGTATATATATATTTATGTATATATATATATACACATGTCAAGCTCTGAATTTATTGGAGAACGACAGACACTGGGATGTATACATTAATGACGCGTGCAACACGTCACATCCAAATCAAATTCGTGCATTGTTTGCAATCATATTGACCGCCTGCTCTCCTTCATCTCCAACACAGTTATGGGAGAAATATAAATCGCACACGGCTGAAGATATTTTTTGTCGAATACACAAATAAAATTCAAATATAAACATGGATTTTACAGCAGAAATCTACAACTAAGCATTGATAATGATTGAAGATTTGTGCCTAGAAATTGCAAACAGTTCTCAATCAATTGGGAATGCTATCACCAAATCGATCTGCTGCTGCTTTGTTCGATGTAGAATTGCGTTGTGAACAAAATTACAACACGGGTGATTTTTTTGTCGTATGTGCAATCAAAAATTCCTAAGCTAACGCTTCAGCAAAAAGGCATTTACGATCAAATAATGCAAACTGTCAATAACGGGTTTGGAGAAATCTGGAAATTGGGAACGGAAAGGTGCGGTTGATCTGACCTCAGGACGAATTTCATTGCCTCATAACTTCTGCAATTTAGTGACGTCAAAAGAAGAATTGGTTGAAAAAGTATTTCCCAATATTCAAACCAATTATAAGAATCACAACTGGCTGAGTGAACAAGGTATTCTTGTGGCCAAAAACAAAGACGTCTAGGAATTTAACAATATTATTCAGTGTAACATTCTGCACAGACCATGGAACAACAAAAAATATTATATACCCCTAAGCATTGTGAAATTAAGCATATTAGAAACGTGCGCTTTCTCTTTTCTTTCTTTTCCATTTAACCAGACTGAGCCACAGCAACACGTGGCCGGGTACAGCTATATATGTATATATATATGTGTGTATGTATGTAGGTATGTATGTATGTATGTTTGCATGTATGTATGCATATATATGTACACACACACACATATACAGTATACATACACATATACATCTATACTAATAAAAGGCAAAGCCCTCACCGAGTCACTCATCACTAATTCTCCAACTTCCCGTGTAGGTAGAAGGCTGAAATTTGGCAGGCTCATTCCTTACAGCTTATTTAAAAAAGTTAAGCAGGTTTCATTTCGAAATTCTACACATAACGGTCATAACGGTCGACAACATCCGCCATGTTAAACTTTCTTATTTATGGCCCCATCTTCACGAAATGTGGTAAGCGGCTTCCGTGCGCTAACCGAAACCGATGTACGTACTTATTTCAGTGGTATGACACAACTGTCAGCCGCCATATTGAACTTTCCAACGGTCTTTGTTACTTAATGGGCCCATCTTCAAGAAATTTGGTATTCGGGTTCCCAACGCTAACTGAATCCCACTTACGTACATATATACGTCCATAGCCTGCAGCTCGGTCCACACTCTGAATCCTCCAGGCACTCCTGAGCATAATCTAATTTGAAGGTTGGGGCACCAATAATGTTACTGAGAAACTTACAGCCACCGAAACTTTGTAATGACACGAGACTTCAGGTCACATGCCTGCAAAAGAACCTAATTGAGGCGACTATCTTTACTGGCGGTGGCTCAGGGGAGAGAGTTTTTATTCCTCGCATCCCCGTTATACTCTCTGATCTCCCATTTCAAACGCCTCTAATTTCCAGTAAAGCTCTGCTTCACAATGACAATTAATAAGTCTCAGGGACAGACCCTACAAAAGGTTGGCATTGATTTGAGGCAAGATTGCTTTTCACATGGCCAACTATACGTTACATGCTCAAGAGTAAGCTCAGCGCACAGCTTGGTCATATTACAACTGGAGGGGCGAACTGACAACATGGTATACAAAGAGATCCTTAACAAATAATTATTGGTACATTTTCCCTCAGTTTATTATTTAAAATTTTAAAGCAGTACTTCGCCGCTGCGAAGCGTGGGTATTTTGCTATTTGCATATATTTGTCATCGATGTGTGCTATAGTTATGTTCCACATAGCCCTTTTTTGTTTTTGGTCAGTTGCAGGGAATGTCATATTCCTTGAGCCTGTGTCTGACCAACGAGATATTAACGAAGGTCAAATATTTGATGAAGACACTGTGTTTGATTATTCATCAGGAGGAGAAGTAAAATTTCCAAATAATGTTTGATCAAACTCCACTCTGATCAGTCCCATGTGCCCCAATCACATTTGGAAATCCTGGGTAATGAGAATGTTAGGCTGATTGTGAGATTCTTTATGGAACTGTGGGTGTTTTAGCCTGTGTATTACCTACCTGCAATGGCATGAAACGCCTCTTTTATTGTCTGCACACACAGGTGTCCAGGAAACACAATGAAAACCTGAAGGAAATATTTCAGAGCCAAACAGACTTTACGAATTGCCTGGCAAACTGCACTTTTCGATAGATGTTCCGCATCGCCTACAGTATATAAAAAAGTGCCGCTTGCAAGAAACCTCAAAGCAATTCCTACTGTCTGTGTGGTTGTGAGAGCCCGACTTCGCCGAGATTGACTTCGAATATATGGAGCTAATAAATCTTTGAGGTACAATATTCCCCCTCGGCTAAAGCGGTATCTTTCGAAAAGAATTTCCTCCGGGAGCAATAAAGGATCTTGCCGATCGCGCAAAACACTCTCAATATGAAATTCTCATCCTATTATTTGCGTACCGATATCAATTGGTCGCTCATTCATGAATGGTGAAGCCATGACTGAATGAATTCCAAGCACGGACACTGATTAAGTGTGTGAACTAATCCTTATTTACGTAGAACAAACCTGCTCCGAACGGCCTGAGAATTTGGATGTGCTGCTATGACAACACATCCAGCAAGAGTTTCGAAAAACCGACAGATCCAGGATCAGGCCAAGTCGTCAACCAATTACATCCAGCTAAACGACTAATCCACGTACGAAAAATACCCCCCAGGCCTGGAGGGCCGCAGTGGCTACAGGTTTTCATTCTAACCCTGTTCCTAATCAGTGACCAGTTTTCACTGCTAATTAACTCCTTTTCCCTTCCTTTTAATTGCTCTGTTTTTAAAGATTCCATCCTCTAAATTGATTTGTTTCTTCATTAAATGGCAGCCAAACCGAAATGAGATGTGAAACGAGCCAACAGGTGACCAACTAAACTGGAACATCAAACTCCAACCAGTTTCTTAACGAGAAGCCAATGAAAAATACCCCCCTGCTTGGAGCAGGTTTGTTCGATGTAAACAAGGATTAAACGACTTATCTGGATGAGTGTCACCGGCATTAACTCATCCAAGATGAGGCACCTGATCTCGGATGATTTAAGCGACGTACGGAAAATACCCCCCCGAACTCAAGCCAGGGTAGTGGTGAACCAATCAGGGCTGTTTGTGTCGGACCACATGAAGCCATCAAAATAAAAAATGTGAAAGCTGCAGAGCCGCGACTCGACTATTATGGGCTGGAGCTCAACTGTCTGCCCTTATTGTTTAAAGTGTCAGTGCCACCTCAGGGACCTTGGTGAGCAGATTCTGATGACCATGTTGGTGAATCCCTGTTGAGCCCACTCCTATCTTGCCCCTCAGACCCTCATGCCACTAAGGTGGTCTTTAGGTGCGATTCCTGCTGAAGTCTCTTTTTAAAGGGCATATCCATCTTGTGGTTTTCCACCTCCTCAGATGCTCCATTTCTTTTCCAGCTGCTTATCTCTTCCTGCTTTGCTGACTCAGCTGATATCTCCGTGATTTCCACACACAAGTCCCATAGTTGCAGTTCATTAGTTTCTGGTTCAACTTGCAGATTATCCACACTTGATGTGCCAACAGACTCTTCTGTGTCAGCAATGCTGTCAGGATCAGTAAACTCTAAATTATACCAAGTTCTGCTTTGTCAGCCCAATCTAATTCTTTGCCACCATCTCTGTCCACATATCTCAGTTTTCCCCTTTTTAGACAAACACAATGACTCCATCTTAACCTGTGAGTTTGCTCAACTTCAACATCAACATCTTCTACTGGGAAGAGTTTAGAGTCTCCTTCTCATCTCCAGTGTCTTCATTATCTGATGTAGTGTTAGATAAATCTCTCTCTTCATCTCTCTCACTGCTGGTGGTATGTCGATTGTCACCTTTACCGTTGACTTTATGTAGTCTAGAATGGTGGGCCCTTACAAGAGCACCTCCACGTCTGACACATTTCACAACTCCATCCTGTCCAATGACATCTGCAGGTCCCTTCCATTCTGCACAGTCCACTCTTTTGTTGTCCACTTTGTCTCAGATTTATCATTTTCAGAATTAACCTGTCTCTGGAGTGCTCTCTGTATTCGGTCTGAACACTCGGCTTCAGTAAATGCTCTTCTTGGAGTGTGAAGTGCTGGAATATGTGCTCCACTGACACACTCCTAGTGGTGCCTTCTTGGGCGGGTGGTCTGTCCACGAGAACACAAGGAAGATTTGGATTTCAGCCAAACACCAGCTGATATGAGCTGTACCCATAAATATTGTGCATGGTATTCTTTACCATTAGTGCCCAGTGGCACTAATCTGTCACTAACCAGTCACATCCAGTATTCTTTATCACTTTCTGTAACTCTTGTCCTCTATGAGTTACATTGGTTACTGGTTTCTTCAAGAATCAAATATAAAATTATCCTTCTCACTTCTAAAGCCCTTCTGCTTCCTTACACTTCTGCCCGTGCATTAAGACCATCTGACGCTAGCTTACTCACTGTACCTAAATACAGGTTAATAACTATGGGTGGCAGAGCTTTCAGAGTGATAGCCCCTAAAACTTGGAATTCTTTCCCTCTCAGCCTTCGCATGGAAAAGTCTATTATTAATTTCAAACATCTGTTAAAAACACATCTCTTCAATGAGTATTATTCTTCTTCATGTATGTCATTTCTATTGTCTTGTATTGAATTGTAAAGTGTCCTTAAGTGTATGAAAGGAGCTACATAAATATTATTATTTTTATTATTATTATTTTTGTGAGTGTCTGATTGTGCCCCTCAGGTAGTCCATTACCCCAGGGACTGTATACAGCGTTGGTCTTTCTTTCAGTGTTAAAATTCTCTGCCATCTCTCTGATTCCCCACCATTATCACTAAGTAGTTTCTGAGGAGCTCCATGTACTCTTATCTGAGAACGAATGAATGAATTGTGTCACAATTTCTGATGGTCTCTTTGTCTTTACAACACTTCCTGCACTGAAACGTGTGAGTGTGTCAATGATGTGAAGACCCCGTACTCCTGTTGGACCTTCATGTCAGTCTATAGCCAACAAAGCCCTAAATATGACGCTTTAATAGACCTGCCATTGCTGTGTCCAAACATGATGGTGCAGTGAAGATAAAGTGTTGTCATATCTACATGGTGGCACTGAAATGTATGCAAATCCCCTTTAATGAAGGTCTATAATGCACTTTGATCACATCTGAATTGTTTGATTTGGAATTTTAAACTGTGAGACAGAGGAGGAAATCAAGAGAAATGTGTCTTTGAACCAAACTTCAAGAAGGGCTCTGTGAACCTGAAGTGTGCTCCTTCTTTTTACTGACTTTATAAAGTTAATTCTACCACTTTTATATTCACAGGGCTTTCCCATTTCACTTGGCCATACACTGAGGTGTCTAATGGTCTCCAGCGCAGGGCTGTCTATGTGAGAAGAGAATCTGAGAAGAGAAGGGCAGACACTTAAAAAGAGAGAAGAGTTTCCCACAGAGCATGGCCTCTGCCAAAGAAGATGGCGTGGATGGAAGAACGGTGGATATTAAAGAAGAGGACTGTGAGCGGCTCACACCAGAAGATGTGCATGTGAAGCTGGAGGATCACGAAGAAAGAATTTCAGATATTAAAGAGGAGGAGGAGTGCAAGGGGGTGACTGCTGTCATTAAAGCTGAGGATTTGAATAATTTCTCCGTTGGTCTTGAACTTCAAAAGCATGAAACTGAGGATATTTTCAAACAAGATGCCTGTGAAGAATCTCCATCCAGTTTACAGCCCTGGTCCACAAATACAGGACCACTAGCTACGCAGGAGAATTCTGCAGAGCTGAAATCAGAGTTATCAGAGTCTGAAGAGAAAATCACAGAGGGAAATGGGAGAGAAGGAGAAGAGTCACCTGGGAGTGTTGGAATAAGTGAGTAATGTGATTAAATATAAAAGAAAGAGAGCGTTTATAAATTCTAACAGTGGGTTGCTTTGACGTTTTTCGAAGATTAAAATGAGAGTGGAGAATACAATTAATTGAACTTGGATAAAGACCACCTGCTCAGGTGCATGATAACAAACAATAGGTTACCTAATAAATGATAAATTAGAAAACTTGGGTAAATAAGAAAAAATCTAAAGTGTTGAGCGCATGACTTGAACATCATGAAGCTTTGACTGAAGCTGTGACGTATGTTAGGCCAACAGCACATTACGTTCAATGAGAATATCAAAAGTCATATTTTGTTAAAGACATGTATATTTCTTAAGTTGTGTGGCAGTTAAAGTAGAAATGTCCACAAAAAGAAATAAATACCTGTAAGTAAGAATCAAATCCTCAGCCCTGTGCACTAAATACGAGTGAATTTGCTCAAGCCAGTGCCCACCTAATATGTGCCTCATCTTTCTAATGGTAATTTCGTGCACTTTGACGTTAACAGTGACAAGAGCTACCTGTACGAGCCATGATGACATGGGTCTTCTTTCATAATCTTGTGTTCTGCTGTCAGCCTGAACTTGCTTGGGCAGCATGGCCTGGACAACTTGGCAGTGGTGTGAAATCTTCACTAGGAGATTATCTTAGGCCCTTCCGTCTCCCACAGTCACATCGGGTCAATTTGGAGTCACCACTCCACTTCAACTGCATGTTTTTGGGGATGAGGGGAAGAACCAGAATATCCAGAAATGCCATTCAGAGCCCCTATGTAGAACAAGTGTGGGCAGGATTTGACCCCAGGACCCCTATACAATAAAGCAGCTGTGCTAAACACTGTGCCCCCCTAACACAAGTGGATATGTTTGTATGTTTAGATTTTAGGTCAAATTAGGTTCTAGAGGATGTAAATATCATCACATACATTACAAATAAGAAGAGTAAACCCAAATTTAGACACATTATTGGGTAGGAAGGCTCTGATCGGAGTCTTTAGAGCAGATATTGATCACCCATTCCGTTCCTTTAGAATCTGCTGATATCAATAATACCAAATACAAGCTGAACAAAACAAAGGCATGTCTTAATCATACTCCAAATTTATAATCAAATAAAAAGTCTAATTAGATATTTGTAGCCGGCAACTACAACAAGAAGAAAACGAGACAGTCTTGGTGAACGCTTCAGGATATAAGCATCTCTGCATGTTCTGAGGACAGTCTGGTCCTCCTGTCATCCAAGACGTGTGCTGCTGTACTGAACAGACCCTCGCTGTCCCCACTCGTATAAGGAGGTCACAGATAGGATGACGATTTTTACTGGTCGTCCAGAAACACAGTGACCCAGCGTCTCTTGTGTTATAAGGTTCACAGAGATAAAGATTCATCTCTGATGCTGCTGACTCAAATATCGTTTTTATCTTTATTGACAATTTCTTCATGCATTCTGCAGTTCTGTTGGCGGGGAGTTTCTTTGGATCTCTCGGCTGTCGTCTGTCGCTTTTAGTGCGTCTGTGTGGTCGAGACATTGGCACTAAGCAGTTTATGTGTTTGAGATTTGCAATCATCTGTGAAATACGTGTCCTTGTACCATTGTTTAATTTGGGGGAAAAAATCATTATGATAATATCATCTGTTGCAGAATTCGTAACTGTATAGTGATTATTCACACTCAATGCTTATTTTGCGTAATTATTATTATTATTGTATTTAAGTCTGAACACTAGGCTTGTACCATTCTATCCAACAGTCCAATAAGAGGGCTGATTCAGTTAAACGCTGTATCCCGTTCCTCCCATCTACCTACACATTCACAGAAAGGCTAATAAAAGGGATTTTAGTCAAAACATCTAATGCCTGGTAAATTATTTATACAGATAAATCTTTCAACAAACACTCACTGCCAGATGGAATCGTGGATCTAAATGATCTAGAACGTGACATCTTCCAGGACTGAAAGTGGCTGGTTGTCCAGGCTTACGAATTCCACAGTTTCTGCTGTCACAGTAAGTCTCTGGCGTTCTTGCTGTCAGTATTATAAGGTTGAGTTTTCTAAGTGCTGCCATTATTGGAGGCCGAGTGAGAGTAGGCGATAGAGCTAGACTAAGCTTGCTGGTCACCTCAGCCTTTGAACAGCTCGCTCTTCACACCAGTCCTTTTTGTGTTGACTTCTCAGATGCTGAATAAGGTTTGTATTGTTGAAAGTGTTAGCAGAGAATCCTCCATCACTGACTTCTTTTTGCACAAATATTACAAACCGCAAATTTGTTATCTTTTGTAGGAAGGAAATAAAACTGTTAGACCAGCGAGCACGTGTTTCTGTATTTTGGTAATGTTGGAACTTTGTCTTGCATACTTTTTATCATTCAAGATCAGACGCTAAGATCAGCTGATTTGCTGATCATCGGTCAAGTCATTTGGAATGAAAATTGGCTGATTTTGATTTGTGATCGATTGATCAGATCAGGTCTGTCTTTCACATGTGAGAGAAAGGTGGAGAAATTGAACAGACAGCAGCAGAACATGTAAAGACCACACACGGAGTGGCCAGACCATAAATGGCACTTCAGTGTGAGGAAGAAACTCCAACCAGTGTGCAAATACTTTACTTTACTGTTTCGTTTATTTTAAACGGCGGGTAGTGGTTAGGAATTTGGACATCAAACCCTGAAGTTGCAGGTTCAAAATTAGCTATGACGATCAAGTCATGTGACCTGCCTGTGCTCCAGTTGGAAGAACAAGAGAAATGTAACCAATTGTGTCTCAAATGTTGTAAGTTGCCTCGGGTAAAGGTGTCAGGAAAAAAATAATAGTTAAAATGTTTGTGTTATTTCAGATGTACAGAAGAATGGCAGCTTCTCTCCACCTTCATTTGGTCAGCCCTCTCGTCAATACAAAGAGAAAGGTATGAAGAAATCGGCAACAGGATCAGAGAACCTGGCAGCAGCCTTTTGGCAGTGCAGTACTCTCCCTGCTACTGGAGCAACACAGACAGAAGCCATCAAAACTGATGGACAGCAAGTGGAAAAAGAAATCCAAATTCATACTGGAGATAAATGTTGTTTGGAATGTGGCAAACAATTCACACAGAAAAGTGATCTTAATAGGCATATGAAAATTCATACTGGAGAAAAACCTCATTGCTGTTCAGATTGTGGTAAGTCCTTCTTAAGTAGAAGCAATCTTCAGAATCACAGAAGAATCCACACAGGAGAAAAACCTCATTGCTGTTCAGAATGTGATAAGTCATTCTCATGTATAAGCAATCTTCATAATCACAGAAGAATCCACACAGGAGAAAAACCTCATTGCTGTCCAGAATGTGATAAGTCCTTCTTAAGAAGAAGCAGTCTCCGGAGTCACAGAATAATCCACACAGGGCAAAAACCTCATTGCTGTTCAGAATGTGGTAAGTCCTTCTTAAGGAGAAGCACTCTTCAGAGGCACAGAATAATCCACACTGGAGAAAAACCTCTTTGCTGTTCAGAATGTGGTAAGTCGTTCTCATTTATAAGCCATCTTCAGATCCACAGAAGAATCCACACAGGACAAAAACCTCTTTGCTGTTCAGAATGTGATAAGTCGTTCTCATGTATAAGCAATCTTCAGAATCACAGAAGAATCCACACAGGAGAAAGACCTCATTGCTGTTCAGAATGTGGTAAATCCTTCTTAAGGAGAAGCAGTCTTCAGAATCACAGAAGAATCCACACAGGAGAAAGACCTCATTGCTGTTCAGAATGTGGTAAATCCTTCTTAAGGAGAAGCACTCTTCAGAGTCACAGAACAATACATACAGGACAAAATCCTCATTGCTGTTCAGAATGTGATAAGTCCTTCTTAAGTAGACGCAGTCTTCAGAGGCACAGAATAATACATACAGGACAAAATCCTCATTGCTGTTCAGAATGTGGTAAGTACTTCTTAAGTAGAAGCAATCTTCAGAGGCACAGAATAATCCACAATGGGGAAAAACCTCATTGCTGTTCAGAATGTGATAAGTCGTTCTCATGTATAAGCTATCTTCAGAAGCACAAAAGAATCCACACTGGAGAAAAACCTCATTGCTGTTCAGAATGTGGTAAGTCATTCTCATGTATAAGGTATCTTCAGAACCACAGAAAAATCCACACAGGACAAAAACCTCATTGCTGTTTAGAATGTGGCAAATCCTTCTTAAGGAGAAGCAATCTTCAGAGGCACAGAATAATCCACACTGGAGAAAAACCTCATTGCTGTTCAGATTGTGGTAAATCGTTCTCAATGAGAAGCCATCTTCAGAGGCACAGAAGAATCCACACAGAAGAAAAACCTCATTAATGTCTAGAATGTGCCGAACAATTTTCTGACAAATGCAGTTTTCAAAGGCACATAGAAATTGATACTGGAGAGAAGCCATATTGCTGTTCTCAATGTGGAAAAAAGTTTTAAACATTAGATCTTTTCAAGTAAACACACAAACTCCCACTAAATGAAAATGCAGTATGTATGTTCTGAATGTGGCAAATGTTATACAAGCCAGAAAGGTCTTTTTCCACATGCCAACATGCATATTGAAGAAAAATCTCATTGCTGTTCTGAATGTGAGAAACGATTCTTAAATTTAAGCGTACTTCAGTGCCACATCAGAACTTACACTGGAGTTAAACCTTATTGTTGTCCTGAATGTGATAAGCAGTTCTCACAACAAAGCACCATAAAGAGTCACATCAGATGTCACACCGGAGAGAAACCTCACCTTTGCTTGGAATGTGGCAAACAATTCTCACACCTTAATTCTCTGTATAAGCATACAAAAAGTCATACGGGAGAGAAGCCTTACAGTTGTACTGAATGTGGAATGTTATTCTCATATAACAATTCTCTTCACAATCATAAATTAATTCTTTCTGGTAAGAAACAAAGCTGTTCTGACAGTGGCAAGTTTTTCTCAGACAGCACGACTCCTAAAGATCACATGAGAATTCACTCTGGAGACAAATCTTATTTCTGTCCAGAGTGTGGCAAACGATTCTCACGTCCAAACGCACTTTGGTGCCACAGAAGGATCCGCATTGGAGAGAAGCAGTACACCTGTTCTGAATGTGGTAAAGGGTTCTCTTCCAGAAAAAGGTTTCAGAGACACACACAAAGTCATATTGGAGTGAAGCCTGTCCCAGAAATGACAAATGATCTTTCCATTGGATCCTCAGGCAAAAGAAAATGAAAAAAAATCTTCTGAATGAGGTAAAGGTCTCATGTTGAAAGTAGTTAATAAATGCATAAGAATAGTGGAGAAAACAAGGAAAGTGGCAAGAAGATCCTAGATGTTAGGTAAACTCAGAGACACATATGAATTCACACTGGAATACAACACATATTTCACAAACAGCGAGAATCTTCTTCAACAACTTATAGGTGCAAGAAAAAACCTCATTGTTGTCCTAAATGTGGTTAACGCTTTTCAGACAGCAGTTGCCTTCATCATCATAAATGACTGGCTTACTTGTGGTAAGCCTCTTAGCTGTTCTGAATGTTGAAAGTTGTCCTCCTGTATCAGCCGTCATCAGCAACACGTAAGATTTCATGAAAGACTCAGAAACTACTGCCAGGACGTCAGCCATTCAGGGACTGATCATCTCTGCATCGGTGCTGTGACATAAGATGGTGAACAATACAAACACCAGACAACAGAATGAGGTAGCAACAGTACTGTGTGGTGATAACAACTTCAACTACAGAACACAACTGAAAAAGTTCAATGTAATAATGAAAAAATGGAGAAGTCAAATCAAATCCACAGTGCAGTGCCAACTACCAGGAGGTGCCATTGACAACGAGGGGAATATTTTTTTTTCGGAGCTTTGGAGATGGGGCCTTATCTGAGTAGCAATGAACTTGTACCGTCTGAGACAGAAAAAAACATTATTAACTGTAATGATTATAAGTAGTTAATTCACAATACCACAAACTGTATTTTGTATTAATCATGCTGCACAGAGTTATATGATTTATTACTTCTTTATGATTTATTCTTCATTTAGGTAGTAAAAGAATTAAATTTGTTCACAGAATTAGAGACTAACTTGCATTCTTTTATGAGAAAATGCTGACCTCTTCATACTAACAGAACATCCTGTGATATTATAAATCAGTTGTGACAGTTTCTGAATTCTTGCTTAAAACTATCCATCCATCCATCCATTTTCCAACCCGCTGAATCCAAACAGGGTCACGGGGGTCTGCTGGAGCCAATCCCAGCCAACACAGGGCACAAGGCAGGAACCAATCCCGGGCAGGGTGCCAACCCACCGCAGGACACACACAAACACACCCACACACCAAGCACACACTAGGGCCAATTTAGAATAACCTGCATGTCTTTGGATTGTGGGAGGAAACCCACGCAGACACGGGGAGAACATGCAAACTCCACGCAGGGAGGACCCGGGAATCGAACCCAGGTCCCCAGGTCTCCCAACTGCGAGGCAGCAGCGCTACCCACTGCGCCACCGTGCCTCCCTGCTTAAAACTATTTGATCATATTTCTTAAAACTGTGAGTTCCCTGATAACCTCTTTTTCTGACAGAAGCAATGTGCACATTCCAATTCAGGGAGTCGTAAGCTATTAGAATTTATGCATAACCTCAAATGAAGTGTCATTTATATTTGTTTTTATTCATTACACTTAACTAGGTATATAGAAGGAGACCCCACGTTAGGCTGCAGGCTGTCTGATCTGACCAGTCCGTGGCACTGAGCTGGGGGGAGCTGCAGTCTCTTTGACTCACCAAGAATAAAGAAATTGCTTTTTGCTTTAAATTGGTGTTTGTCTCCCGTTGTTTCCGACTTCAGCGGGTGGGAAGAACAGAAAGTAGAAAAGGAGCACTTTTCACCTGGGCGGCTAATAAGTGAGGTGTTGAGAATGCTTAGTTAGTACGCTCCCTGGAACGGGACGGAGTTTTTAACCGGCTCAGGAAAAAAATAAAATAAGAGCGGGGAGTGGGAAGAATAGATAGGAGGGAAAGCACCTCACGGGCGGGACACCAAAGCACTGTTTCAGGAGGGCAAGACTCTTTTTGCCTCTACGGTCTGCTCATATTTCTGCTCCAACGGGTTGATCTGCTGTGGACACCATAAGTTGTAACCAGCTGTTAGACGACTGAAGAAGGGGGTCGGCACTGAAAAGTAGAAGCCCCAGACCCAGTTGTCCGACAAGACTGTTAGTCCGCTAAAGCCACGAAGCAGCAGATAGTGACCAGGGAAATGGAAGGCACCAGGGGCTGAAACCTTATACCTTGCACTGTTTGTGCTATCCAATAATGGGAAAAACAAATAGTAAACCGATCAAGATCCCATGGGGAAATCAAAAGTCTCTGTTGGAAGGATTGTTTTCTGATGGAGGAAATTGAATATTAAAGCCTACTGAACTCGGAAAACTTGGCTCTTCTGCTTTGCAAAGCATGAATCCATGTACTCATCTGTGACAGAATAAAGACTAATTGATTGAACTATTCCTGTCTTCTTTGGGTGTTACTTTCACAGTTTATTTGGCACCCGAACAGTTCCCCTCCTGTCAGAGAACCCGAGTGAAGGTGCGAATTGCAGACAGGAATAAGATCGGTGACCGGTGAGCACAACTGCTTTACCGTCCGGGAGAGGTACTGGGGACGTAATGATAAGAGCGTCTCTTGGAATGAGACGGAGTCTTAAATAGTCTCGGAATTAGAAGGGAGAGGTGGAAGTTTAGTAAAAAGGGAAAGTACCTCCCGGTCTGGGATTCGCTAAAGAAAGAAATTGAAAAAACAGGGTGTGAATGAGGAGCCTCTGTTGGGAGGATTGTTTTCGGAAAACGTACCAAGGAAAAAAAAAAAGGCGACTCTCCAAGACACTACAGAGAACAGAAAACAGGATTAGATTTAAAAAAGAATGTAAACGGTGGAATAAACAGAGCGGGGGTCACGTGGCCAGTAGAAGGCTCTGGTGATATGCGTGAAATTCAGGAAGTTAGGAAGATCGTATATAGAAATGTACGAGGGTACTGTAGTCAAGGGCCATATAAAATGGAAATGTTTGAAAGATGGGAATTGGTAATTAAAGATAGAGCCCTGAAAGTGATGCAGAAGTGCAATGAGGGACAACTGGAGGAATTAATGAGGGAGAGGAAGAAGATGGTCCCGATGATTTCTAAAATGAGTAAGTTTCAGCCAGAGAGGGATGAAGAAGAGGGAGAGGGGAGAGATCACCACCGACCTCAGTTACGATCGGTGCAAGCAAGTACTGCGGCACAAAGACACGACTGGGTGGGGAGGGATGCCTCATAAGTCCCGATTCTGACCCCTCAGGGTCAAAAATGAATATGAAAGGATGGAATTTCAAGCACCATTAATACAAATGCCCATTTTGCAATATAATGTACAACAGCCGGACTCAGATTAAAACCGTCCCACCTTGATGGTGCAAAGAAACTGGGACCTGCAAGAATTAAAAGAGGTGGTTCAGGAATTGCTGAACCAGTTCGTGATGGCGGAGAAACAGTTAGATGACATGAATAAGCCAAATGCTGCAGAATGGATTCCCTAGAAGGAAAACTAATTCCAAGCTGAAATAATTTGAGCGGACAATGGACTGAGACTCTGGGATGGGAGGGGGTTGATAGTGGCCGGTTCAGTGTTCAGTAGACAGTTACAAGCACAAATAAATTCAAAATATATCAGCCCTATAATGCCCAGTGAACTTGTTTGGACAAGACTTGATGGCCCGCCTGTGCCTTTACATCTCAGTTACGAAAAAGGAAGTGAAGGTCACATCAGAACAACACACCGCCCTTGTGCTGACCACCACCATTACAGGCTCGTGTGCTGCTTTAATTGTTTATGTTTTTCTCAAAACTGCAAAAATCTCTGCTGTCGTGGGTTCCTCTTGGATTACAGTATGCAAAATTTTTTCAGTGTATTGCTTGATTTTTGGACTGTATTATGGTGAAGTCTGGCTCTCGGACTTTTTAGCTGCTGCTGTCAGAAAAAGAGAATATTTGCATAACAAACTGTTATATCCCAGTAGAATTGGCTGGAGCAGTATCTCTCTTATGTCACAACACCTGCTTTTCTTCTGGAGTGGTTTTTATCCAGAGATACCCGTTGCAAAATCCGCTCGCTTTCAGTGGAGTAATGTGAGACAATGGGTATTAGCATGTTAGGAAGGGGAGAATTGGGAGTATGTGGGACCTAATATTTTGTCCACCTCAGAGAGATCTGTTAAGAAAATTGCAGTAGGATTAGTTGTACCTGTAACCAGATCGCTCTGTCATTCATCTTCCACCTCTCACCTACACCCATGTTGTTTACCCTTCAAATCTTTTAGTTAGATTCGCTCCACTTGATGCCGAGACCGGTATTACTATTGTTCATGCTGACTTAGTTAAGGGGGTGCTGTTATTCTGATCCAATACTCTGCTGTGAACTCTTCTATTCTTCCAGTTAGATAGGCAGATGGCTCATGACGGTTCGTTCAGGACCTCCAAGGAGTCAATGCTGCTACAGATAGATAGATAGATAGATAGATAGATAGATAGATAGATAGATAGATAGATAGATAGATAGATAGATAGATAGATAGATAGATAGATAGATAGATAGATAGATAGATAGATACTTTATTAATCCCAAGGAGAAATTCACATACTCCAGCAGCACCTTACTGATACAAAAAACAATATTAAATTAAAGATTGATAACAATGCAGGTAAAAAACAAACAATAACTTTGTATAATGTTAACGTTTACCCCCCCAGGTGGAATTGAAGAGTCGCATAGTTTGGGGGAGGAACGATCTCCTCAGTCTGTCAGTGGAGCAGGACGGTGACAGCAGTCTGTCGCTGAAGCTGCTCCTCTGTCTGGAGATGACACTGTTTAGCGGATGTAGTGGATTCTCCATATTTGATAGGAGCCTGTTAAGCGCCCGTCGCTCTGCCACGGATTTCAAACTGTCCAGCTCCTTGCCTACAATAGAGCCTGCCTTCCTCACCAGTTTGTCCAGGCATGAGGCGTCCTTCTTCTTAATGCTGCCTCCCCAGCACACCACCGCATAGAAGAGGGTTATTTCTTATTGAGTACAGTAATATATAGTATATCGCACTTCGCCTTTCGCGGCTTCACTCTATCGCGGATTTTATATGTAAGCATATTTAAATATATATCACGGATTTTTTGCTGGTTCACGGATTTCTGCGGACAATGGGTCTTTTAATTTCTGGTACATGCTTCCTCAGTTGGTTTGCCCAGTTGATTTCATACAAGGGACGCCATTGGCAGATGGCTGAGAAGCTACCCAACGTACTTTTCTGTCTCTCTCACGCTGACATTCTCTAATCCTGACGGAGGGGGTGTGAGCAGGGGGGCTGTTCGCACACCTAGACGATACGGACGCTCGTCTAAAAATGCTGAAAGATTATCTTCACTTTGCTCCCTTCTGTGCAGCTGCTTCGTGAAGCGACATGCTGCACGGTGCTTCGCATACTTAAAAGCACGAAGGGCACGTATTGATTTTTCACTGTTTTGTTTTTCTCTCTCTCTCTCTTTATCTGCTCCTGACGGAGGGGGTGTGAGCTGCCGCCTTCAACAGCTTTGTGCCGCGGTGCTTCGCATACTTAAAAGACAAACAGCCCTATTGATTTGTTTGCTTTTCTCTCTCTCTCTGACATTGTCTGCTCCTGAGGCGCACTCCTTTGAAGAGGAAGATATGTTTGCATTCTTTTAATTGTGAGACGGAACTGTCATCTCTGTCTTGTCATGGAGCACAGTTTAAACCTTTGAAAAAGAGACAAATGTTTGTTTGCAGTGTTTGAATAACGTTCCTGTCTCTCTACAACTTCCTGTGTTTCTGTGCAAATCTGTGACCCAAGCATGACAATATAAAAATAACCATATAAACATATGGTTTCTACTTCGCAGATTTTCTCCTTTCACGGGGGGGTCTGGAACGCAACCCCTGAGATGGAGGAGGGATTACTGTATTGACTTATTGTTACTGAGTATTGACTCCACTGCACACATCATTGTATGGAGATTTTGATCATCGATTGTTTGTTGGTTTAGTGTTGAATTTAAAATCTTTCTTATGCTTCTGATTTGTCTTTTCCATACTCCACCTTGATGAGATGCTGATGGTGGATTAAAAATCCATTTGATTTCCTTTCGCATCACAGCGTTATCAATTTTTTTTTGTTCCAAATTTCTTGTAGCTTCTCTTAGCTCTCTTTCAGCTCTGACAAATTTTTTTCCGTGATCTGAGTGCATGATTTTAATTTGACCTCCTCTACACATAAATCGGAGTATGGCTTGGATACAAGAATCAGTGTCTAAGTTGTATGCAATCTCAATGTGCAGAGCTCTGGTTGTTAAACAGGTGAAGATTACTCCATACCTTTTGACTAAGCTTCGTCCTCTTTTGACAAAAAAGGGACCAAAATAATCGACTCCAACATTAGTGAAAGGTGGTTGATTGGGTGCTAGGCGATCTTCTGGCAAATCTGCCGTTTCTTGCTCACCTGCTTTCGCATTGTATCTTCTGCACGTTGTGCACTTTGAAATTATTTTTTTGATAGCTGCGTTTGCTTGAGGTATCCAGTATTTCTGATTGTTAGTACTGCTAACAAGTAATTACGTTCCACAGTGTTTATGTTCTTGGTGAAGGTGTTGGATTAGGAGTGTAGTGATATGTGAGCTTTTATGAACAATTGCAGGGTGCTTGGATTCTTTTGGCATAGCAGATTTGCTTCGTCTCCATCTGACTCTTAGTATTCTTTCTTGTAGAACTGGATCCAGTTTGATGATTTTACTACCTTTCTTTATACACTGGTTTTTACGTAAGGCTTTTTACTTCTTCTGGATACGTTTGTAGTTGACTGAGGCGAATAAGTTTGTCTTCTGCTTTAATCAGATCATCTATGGACAGTAGCTTTAGTCTCATTGTCGATTTGTATTCCTTCATATGTTTTGTGATTAGTGTTTTTTGTTTCTCCGGGCTGTGTCCAGACTGACTGACTGTATATTGAATTGCCTTTCTCTCTTCCTTCAGACGCAGTAGCACTTCTTTGAATCTAAGGAACCATGCTACTTCTTTCTTTAACTTGAATCATTTTGACAAGTACTCCACAAGTCTTTTTACTGGTTCAATTTTTTCTTCCACACTTGTAAGATTCACTACGCACCTTTTGATTTGTGGATCATCGTTAATAGACCGGTCCACTTTATCCGGTCTCTTAGGCCATTCGTGCTCTGGCTGTAGCAGGACATTTGGGCTTTGTATCCAAATCTTACTTTTGATGAAGCTTTCTATTGTCGAACCTCTTGATGACTGATCCACAGGATTTTGAGCAGATGCGACGTACCTCCATTGCGAGGGTTTTGTGTGTTCTCTTATCACTGTGATTCTGTTGGCGACAAAAATTTTGTAGCGTGCACTTTCATTTGCAATATACCTTAGTACTGTGGCGCTGTCAGTCCAAAAGATTGATTCTTGCAGGGGAATCTGTAGTTCTTGTTTTAACATTTTGTCCATTTTGATCGCTACCACTGTTGCTGTAAATTCTAATCTTGGTATAGTGACAGGTTGTAGTGGTGCCACTCTTCATTTCCCCATTAGAAATTAGCAATGTCTCTCATTTTCTTTGTTAGTCAGAAGGAGATAGGAAACAGTGCCATACTTGTTTTCTGAAGCATCTCCAAAATGATGCATTTGTGCAGACATTTTTTGACCAAATCCAGGCGGTTTAATGCACCTGTCTACATTGTAATCCACAAGTAGCTGCAAATCGTCCATCCATTTTTTCCATTGCCGGACATACTTAATCTCCACGTCTTGATCCCATGCATATTTCTCTTTACACAGTTCTCTTAGAATAAGCTTAGCAGGCAGTATGACTGGTGCTAAAAATGCAAGTGGGTCATATATTGAACTGACCCCAGACAGAATACCACGTCTTGTAGCAGGCTTATCTTGCAACTTTACCAGGAACTTGAAACTGTTAGGCTGTGTGCACCATTGAACACCCAAGGCTCTTTCAACTGGTAACAAATCATGGCTTAAGTCCAAGTCTTCTTGATCTATTGTCTTGTCTTCTTCAGGAATGGACAACAAGACTGCTCTGCTGTTACTTATCCATTTTGTAAGATAAAATTCTCCCTTTAAGCACAAGATCTTTGGCCAATTTTATGGCTTGTTCTTCTGTAGCAACTGACTTTAAACAGTCATCAACACAGAAGTTGTGTAGCACAGTGTTAACCGCTTCCTCTGGAGCTGTGCCTCTGGCATCGTCTGCTGTTCTTCGTAAGGCATAAGAGGCACAACTGGGTGATGATGTAGCACCAAAAAGATGCACTGTCATTTTGTATTCCTCAAGTTCATTGTTTAGATTACCTTCAGGCCACCACAGAAGATCCATGTCTTCATCTGGAACTTTGACGTGATAGAACATTGATTTAATCTCCGCCATGCAAGTGACTGGCTCCTCTCTGAATCTTGTAAGAACTCCAATGAGTGTGTTAATTAAATCGGGTCCTTTCAGCAACTGTTCATTTAGAGAGGAGCCTTGGTAAGTGGCTGTACAGTCAAAACCCACTCTGATCTTGTTTTTCTTTGGATGATATACTCCATGGTGGGGTATGTACCACACTCTCTCTTTTTCACGGGTCAGCTGTTCAGTGGGTACCTTGATGACATATCCTTTGTCTAAAATATCTTTCATGAAAGTTTTGTAATCCTCATGGAATGCTGGATGCTTTGTAAGTTTCCGTTTAAGTCCAACAGTACGTTGTTCTGCAACACAGCGATTGTTCGGCACTTTTAAGTGTTTCATCTTTAAAAGACAGATTAATGCAATAGTGTCCATCCACTAGTCTTTTAGCATCTTAAGTTATGCTCATGAATTTAATGTCTTCCTGTGACATTTTCTCTTTTTCCTCACAACCGCGTTCTGGAAAGTCTGCATTGTATTGCCGGAGTAACATTTGTTCTACCTCCATTATTGTCACAATGTTGACTAAACATCTTTGCAGTCTTTCTTTGTCTGACTCCTTTGTTAGATCATTAACAATCCATCCCAGAACTGTTCTCACTGCGAAAGGTGCGTCGCCTTCACTTTGTATGATTTGCTTTGGCTCCATGACTTTACGAGAGTCTGTGCCTATTTATTGGGGGTAAATGCACATCTTTAAGATCAGGCCATTTCATAATATCTCCTTGAATGGGAATTTTCTCTTTATACCCAGGTACTGTATAATGTCTACTGTATGTACTTCTGGCAAATCATAAAATGTGTTCTCTTCTAGCCAGCAGACTTGCAAGTCAGTTAAGATTTTACATTTTAATAACTTTTGAGTATTACTTTGTCCCTTTCTAAGGTGCCGATATATATGTGAGACTTTCTTCCTGAAAGGTTTAATTGCTCTTTTAAACTTTCTGTGAAAAATGTGGCTGTGCTGTTTGAGTCTAATAGAGCGTATGTTTGTACACATTTTTCACTCATTTTAGACTTGACCTTGACTGAAACCGCAGCTACGACACCATGGCTTCCAGCCCCGATTGCCATGCCAGTCTCTGTTGGTATTATGGGCACATTCGTAGAAGAAATGCTTATCTGTTTCGATTTAGCGTTCTCATCTTTATGAGGAGTAACTTTATTTTCAGAGCTGTTTTCTTTGTTTATATGTAAAATAACTGGATGAAAATGCGAGCATATTTTACATTTAATCTTTACTAAGATGACCCTGTTTAAGGCATTTAAAAGCATAAGCTTTTAAATTTTAAAAAGTCAATTTTATTTTCATTAGTTAATTTCTGAATTGCACTGCATTCATTAAGATCATGTTTTTTATCGCAAAAAAGACAATGCTTACCATTTATACGATTAGCCATCTCCATTTTATTTCCCTTTTCTACAGTAACAGCAAAATTTGAGGCACAATTCCCCTTTCTCATTCCGCCTTTCAAAGGATACTTTTCGTGATCAGTCTTTTGTTTCTCCTTTTTGAAGGTATGACTTTGGTAGCAGGCGCCGTACATTGGATGCAAGGAAGCTATAGGCCGCCCTTCTAGAAATCCATATAAGTCAGCGAGTCCTGGTCTTCTTCCTTCTTTACTTTCAATCCTTGCTGCTTTATTTTGCCAGAGCTCTCATAGCTTTTGGGGAAGCTTATGATGACCTAGTACGGATATTTAAATTGTTATCAAATTCATTTCCGTTCTTTAAACCCGACATAACACTTTTGCAATTACCAAGGATGAGAGTGTATGCCTTTAAGTTCTCTCCATCTCCTGTTTTTATTTGTGGCCACTTCCTCATTTTCTTCATATAGGCAGCACCTATTTGTACATGGTTTACATTAAAACTCTCGAACATTTCTCTGGCATTTCTGTACCCCTCTTCTGGTGGCAAATATGCGCAGTTCTGTGCAATGTTTCTAGGCGCGCCTTTGGTAAATTGTACCAAATACTCTAATTTGTCTCCAGGATCTATCACCACCTGATCGATAGCTCGATCAAATGCCCTTATAAAGTTCATATAAGTCAATGGATCACCATCAAATATCAGAACCTTTCTATGGGGTACATTAGGTGCTTGTGCCTTGTTTTGTTGTTCTATCAGTTGATCATAACGCTGTTCATAATGCTGTTGTTGAAAAGGTGCTGGTGCTTTATTTTGTTCCTCATAAAGTGGTTGCTGAGGATTGTTTTTGCTTTCATTTATATTCGGAAAGTTACAACTGCTTGCATCTGGTGGCTTTTCAAATTTCACATTTGGTCTCTGGGGCACGCTACCAGGATTTGGTTTTCTTGGACTGCGATTGCGTCCTTTAAGAGCTCTCAATTTTGCTTCGGATTCTGCTGTAGCTGCTTCCAAAGCCAGTCGTTCTCGTTTAGCCTTTATCTGTGCTTTCAACTGAAGCAACTGTGCCTTCTTTGATTCTCTGCTTTAGCCAACAGCACAGCCTGTGCAGCCTCTTGAGATCTAAGGGAACTAACTGAAGTAGCCGCTGAATTTGCACGACCTTTAGATTTTGCGGAGATTTGGGAGTCTTTAACTGAATTAGCCACTGAGCTTGCATGACTTTTACTTTGAATGGAAATCTGAGAGATACTGTCTTCTGGAGAAATGTCATCTTTCGTTCTGTAATCCCTGAATTGGTTACCAGAAAAATCAAATTGCTGGTTGAGGCTTTTATTTTGTTATACGTCAAAAGCCCAATTCATTGTATATCCTGTAAATGCAGTAAAAGTTTCCATTTTAGCATCAAAATCCTTTTGTAACATTTTCCGTGTATCTTCGTTACTCTGGAAGGATAAAAGTTCATTACTTAACCTTTTATATTCCATTCTCAGGTTGGAGAACTGATTTTTAATAATTAGTTCCACTTTTTCACAGTTAGATTCATTTTGTTGTAGATCTGTTATGGTCTTCATCACATCAGATAATTGTTTGTATTTGTAATCCATCACTGACCAAAGATTAGATGTCATTGAATTGAACGGCTATCCATTGTCATGGAGATGGTCCTCCCCTGAAACGTCATATTCGCCACGACTGCCACTCACGCCACTAAGACTTTTGTTGGGGGTTTGAAATATCCTCTGGCTCCCGGATTCAGATGCCATGATGATCCCAGAAGGCATTGTACTTAAGCCCCTTTATTATTTATACAGTCTCGCGAGGAGCACTAGCAATTCTCAAATATGTCCTACTCCGATCAAAGACAAAGATTAAAAGTACCTGTCGAGTCCTTTCAAGTTGTCGTTGCTTTCTTTCGTCGCAGTCTGATTTCAGGCTTAGAACACACAGGCTTGCTTTCTTTTTATAATCCAAGGAAATTTTCAAGCTTTCAGTCTTAGGCAGGTTTCAATCCCAGGCAGGTTTTAAACTTTAATGTAGTCGCCGAAGTATAAGGTGAAGTCGAGCACGGGCAAAACGTGTGCCGAAAGAAATCTCTCCGTCCAAAAGTTTGTTTTAAAAATATTTAGTGAAAGTGAAAATCAAATAATCCACACAAGAATAAAAGAAAAAATAGTTACACACTGTAGCAGTTAGAGCGTATTTGTGCTCCCTTGAACCCTCAGGTACGACTCCAAACACCAGGTAAAACTATAATTATTATTTATTATATAATAATAATGTGCACCAATAACTCTACACTCCTCACTATTCATACAAGTACACTACTATCAATAATCAATACAATACCTAATCACAATACCAATCCTCCACTCCCAGACGCGTTGCCACCCTTCCTCCCAGCTCAGCTCAGTGTACTGGGCTTCCCACAGTCCTTTTATAGCCCCTGACCCGGAAGTGGTTCCTGGCACAACCCACAAGTCCGCTTCCTTCTGGGTCAGTGCAAACAGTCCTCTTCTTCATCCCGGGAGCACTTCGTTTCCTCCAGTCACATGACTGTGACGCACTCCCGGGTTATAGGGCACGCAAGAGCCCACTAGCCCCCCTACAGCGACTCCTGGTGGCCCCCAAGGTATCCAGCAGGGCTGTGTGTATAAACTACAAAGTCCATGAGGCTCTGCTGGAAGTCGGGGCACCATCCTGCTGTCCGGAGGGCTCCTCCTAGCGGCCTGGGGGTGGCGACCGGAGTCCATAGCCGGTCGTCCATCACAACACATAGAATAAAAGGCAAAAAAAGGAAAAATGTATCTTCTCTAAACTTCGATTTTCTTGATAAACTTTAGTTAATTCTATACTTAAAGGTTCTTAATTTCTTCTTCCTTCTTGCTTATATAGCACGTTATCTTTTTGAGTTACTTCACACTCTCAAAGAGCCCGTAGGCACGGCACGAGCACGGTTTAAAACCGTATGCCCTCTATACCTTACACATGGCAAGGCTGTCACTAACTAAAGAATAATGTTTAGTCAAAACTATTAGAAATGGCAAGAATATACCAATACAATTCTACTTACGGGGGTTTTAGGAACCTCCCATAGATTATGCATTGTCATCTGAGAAAAATATCTATGAATCTTATATAACTAGCAAAATAGGAGGATTGGGAGTATGTGGGACCTAATGTTTGGTCCACCCCAGATGGATCTGTTAAGAAAACTGCAGTAGGACTAGTTGTGCCTGTAAGCTGATCGCTCTGTCATTCATCTTCACCCCTAAACCTACACCCATGCTGTTTACCCTTCAAATCTTTTGGTTAGACTCGCTCTCCTCATCTCTCTGGGCACAAGGGAAATATGATTCTGGCCGAACAGCTCATGTTGAACCCTTAGTGGTTTTCCCAAAATCATCCTTCTTTTTACTTTGTGCACAATATTTTGTTCGCCTGAGGCTGAGGCCGATATTACCATTGTTCACGCTGACTTAGTTAAGCGGGGTGCTATTATTCCGATCCAATACTCTCCTATTCTTCTAGTTAGAAAAGCAGATGGCTCGTGACGGTTCGTTCAGGACCTCCGTGGAGTCGATGCTGCTCTACACCCTAGGACTCCTATAGTCCCGAATCCTTCCACTATTCTCTCTACAGTCTCATCTACTGCTGTGTGGTTTTCTGTTATTGATCTTGCGAATGATTTCTTTCCTATTCCTGTTCACCCTGAAACCCAGTTCTGGTTTGCATTCAATTTTAAAGGGAAATTGCAGGGATATACAGAGGCTCCCTGTGTGTGTGTGTGTGTGTGTGTGTGTGGACAAGCATTAACAAAAAATTTGGAAGGTTATTGGCCAAAGGGTGGTAGTGTCCTGGTGCAGTATGTAGATAATTTTTTGTTATGCTCCGAGGCTCAGGAATAATGCAAAGAAGACACAAAGGCTTTGTTGGTCTTCCTAGCAGAAAACAGGCCCAAGGTGTCCTGGAAAAAGTCGCAACTGATTAAAGAAAAGTGAAATACCTGGGTAATGATTTGACTGCAGGGAAATGTCCACGGTCTACAAGGTGGCAAGATATGTATGTTCTTGGAATGTTCAGATACTTCCGGCAATGGGTTCAAGATTTTGCTAAAAAAGTACGGCCACTCCAAGAGTTAGAAAATTCTCCTAATCTGGTGTTAACTAATAAACTTTCTTGGACGGAGCAGGATGAGAAGGATTTAACTGATATAAAACAAATTTTAATGTCTGCGCTTATGTTAGGACTTCCAGACTACTCTTGTCCTTTCACTTTTGTGAATGAGAAAGGGGGGTGTATGACTGCAGTACTAACTCAACAACATGGAGACAGACAAAGACCAGTCACTAACTATTCTAAGAGACTGGATCCAGTGGCCGCTGCACTTTCGGCCTGTTTGAGAGCAGCTTCTCTAACAACAGACGCCATATTAGCATGCTCAGATGTTGTTCTCATGAGTCCATTAACTGCTAAGGTACCACATGCTGTACATTCCATCTTCGTACAGGCAAGAACATCTCATCTGACAGCCTCGTCTGTGGTAGTGAAGTGTGAAGATCACACAGGGAAAACAAATCCAGCGAGTGAGCAGACATGTGGGCAAAGAAAGCCGCCCGGGATCCCACCTCACCACAAACCTCTTTATCCCTACAACAGGAGGAGGAATGAGAGTCACCCAAGGATGCGGTTTTATTTCTACAAATTGTAGCAACAGAAAAGTAGATAAAGACGTGGCAGAGAGAGAGTGCAGAAAAAGACCTGAAAGGGATCCATCCATTAACTAAAATCCTTTTCTCCTAAAAACTTCTTTTCCAGGTGTTGCAAAGGCTGCACATGGTCTGGACCACACTTCCAGAGACGCAATGATGGCACAGATGTAACAATCCTGTCACGCCCTGGGGTTTTCCAACTTTGCTGATCAGTTCTATAAATGTTTTGCACTATGCCAAAGATTTAATGTAAGAAAAGGCTTGCAGGTAAGTCTGACTGTAACACCAATGCCAGAGGGCCCCTTTAAAGATCTGCAGATGGATTTTATTGAACTAACCCCATCTCATGGGTACAAATATTGCTTGGTAAATATTGACGTTTTCTCTCACTGGGTTGAGGCTTTCCGATGCTGGCACACATATGCCAAGTCAGTGGCCAAAGCGCTAGTTAAAGAAATCATCCCACGTTGGGGTTTACCTAAGAAATTGCAACTGATAATGGAACTGACTTTGTAAATATTTTATTAGAAGAACGTTCTCAGTGGCTGCAGATTGGATGTCCACCACTACTGTAAATACCATCCGCAGAGTGGAGGGAGGGTGGAGCGTGTAAACTCCACCTTGAAATTTAAATTGGCAAAAATCTGAGAACACATAGGCCTATGTTGGCCTGATGTGTTGCCTTTGACTCTGGCTGGTCTGCAGGGTAGGACTTGTCGTCAGATAGGACTCTCTTCGTTTGAGATTCTTACTGTCCACCCCATGCCAATGTGCCTTCTGCAAGGCAAGGTCACTCACCACTCAGTGATCTTGCATCTTTTCTTTCAGGTCTGTGAAGTGCATTACAGACAGTGCATGAACAAGTGAGTGAAACATGGAGGACACACGACATAAACACTGGCAGGAGCCCAGGTGGAGAGGACCATTCCAAGTGATGCTGAGCACCCTGCATGCTATGAAGGTTGAAGGACTCCCTTCTTGGACGCACGTCTCTCACTGTAAAAAGTGGACTGAATCCTGAAGCTGTTACTATTTTTTTGACTTACTGTGCTGCGACTCTCCCAAGGGATTATTCCCTCTTTCCTAGAGGATAATCTGAGGTATATGTGGTTGAATTTTAGTGTTACACAATTAAGAACAGAGTCCTGTTCTGCATGTGCCACTGCTACACCCTCTCTCCTAGTGGTACTCCTTCCCTATAACCTTTTCACTTGTGATATTTTTAAGGGTGCCCATAACTCTCCTGGTTGCCCTTTCAAGTGTATCTTAATGTCAGGAAGTACACGCTCAGTGGCCTGGCAGAGTAGAATTGTGCTAGATATGCTCCTAGCTGAACGCGGAGGTGTGTGTGTTGGGTTGCTGTACTTTAATTTCTAATAACGCTGTTCCCAATGGCTCCTTTACTACAGCCCTTATGAAGCTAAAGTCGCTCCAAATAGAATTTACTGTTCACGTCACCACTGCACCTACGTCAATTTTTGACTGGTTCCATTCACTATTTTCCAACTGGAAAGTGTCCGTTACTCAGTTCGCTATCACAGTAGGTACTGTCCTTCTTATTGTCTGTCTATTCTTTTGTTGTGCACTTCCCTGTTTCCATTCCCTCATCACCCGTTTTGTGGCACAGCAATTCCTTCATATATCTCCAGTTCCTGAGTATTCAGATCAGATAGACGACACCCAATGCATTAAATATTCCTTGGATGTTAAAAATAAATAAATAAATAAATGGGGGAAATGTGAAAGAAAATGTAACTACTTGCAAGTTACTAAGGTTTAAAAGCTGTTTTGCTCTAACGGCAGGTTATTCATACTGACGTCTGTCTGTCATAAGACAAGGTGCAGTAAGCTGAACTTCTTTATTTAGAACACGTCTGTTAGACACTGGAAAGTTGACCTGTCCTTCTTTGGGGCCCCTCTTGATACGTAAACAAAATGAAATGGTTGGCTAATTAGCGTAATATAAGATGAAATACTTTGATGCTGTTTCATAAGTAAGAGGGAGGGAGGAAAATGAATATTAAAAGCCGACTGAAACAGGGGAACTTTGCTCTTCTGCCTTGTAACGTAGGATCCATGTACTCAACTGTGAATGAATAAAGATTTGTAGCGGTGTTTGAAATTTCAACTCTCAGCAGTCCCTGCAGTGGCTCCGATTGGTCATCTGCTGAGGATGCAGGGGCTTTTGGGTACAAAGAGGCTGGTGTGTCATTTTAAAGGGGGCTAGTATTACCAAAATGGGAGAAGTACTTTGTGTTTCGTGTCTAAAGTTCCTGTCTGTCTACCTTTCGTTGTGATACCTGTGCCTTATCATTTTTGTTCTGGAATGTTTCTGGGTCGGGGTCTGGATTGTCGACTATCTGCCTGTTACTTGAGGACTGTATATGGCCATCCTGTGAAGAAAGGAGCGCTCCTGAACCCATTCACCCATCTTCACCATTTCAGGACTATCTTTACATTCCCCTTCAACGTGCGGATCTCTGGACTATTTACCTTCATCTTTACATCTGTTGCCGTTTTTTCATGGACTTTACTGTGTGTGATTTTAGTTTGTGGTTTGTTGTATTTAATGTATAATCGCCGTAAGGGGAACTGGGGCGGGATCGTTTTTTGCATTATTATTATTATTACATTCTTTATTTGCTGTTAGATTTCTGGTGGCTTTTTGTCCCTGTTTGCGAGTGTGTGAGGGTCGGGCCAAGGCTGGGGGCGTCCCTGGAATCTCCAATAAAACAATAAATAAATCATCGTCTTATTGATGGTGTGAATCTTAGCGGCTCCAAACCGCTACAGACTGATTGATTGAAACTATTCCTGTCTTCCTCGAAGATCTCCTTCCTCATAGCCCAGAAGCCTCAGTTTGCATTAACAACATTATTTCAGACGAGTTCAAACTAGAACGTGATACTAGACAAGGATGCCCCCTGTCACCACTGCTGTTTGCAATCTCCATTGAGCCACTGACTATTTACTTTAGAAATGCATCTGAGATTTACTGTCAGTTCACTGTCGAAATGCTTATGAGACAGACTGGACTAGACTGGACACCTTCCCATTCATGTTAGTAGATCAGTTTAAAAACCTGGGCTTAAATTACAAGTAAATATAAAGCCTTTATCAATAAAACTTTTCTATCTGCATGGAAAATATTCAACAAGATGTGAATAGATGGTCTACCCTCCATCACACATTAACAGGGAGAATCAACACTGTCAAGATGAGCATCCTTCCCAAACTTCTTTTTCTATTTTTAAAGCATCCCCTTATACATTAACATATCATTATTTTAAGAAATTAGATTCAATCATAACCTTATTTATTTGGAATATGAAACATCCACACACCCAAAGGGCGACTCTACAACGACCTAACGTAGAACGTGGTTTAGCACCACGTAACTTGAAATTTTATAACAGGGCAGCAAATATACAAGCTATAAAGAATTCACAGTAAAACATGGCGTATGCACAACATTGAAAATCTTTAACAGGACTTCTTGCCTTTTACTGCCCTAGCTGCTGTTTTTATAGGCACTCCTGCTATAGATGATGTAATGGCAGCTCATTCTTTTGGTGATTCATCCCTGGCTGATGTAACTTGTCCGGTGCCCTTGCAATAGCAATGTGTGTGCAGTTGACCTCTCCAAGTACTTGTGGAAAACTTCGCTGCAAATTACAATTTTGAATTTGTCAGTTCAACCACAGTGTAAGGATAAATATATATAAAAATATCTGGATTACAAGCGGATAATAACATCCCATACAGCTGGCATGGCACGACTCAGTGATGGTTGTGATATACCCAATCGGTCATCCAGCTTCTGAGGCTGAAAACCCGAGAGTGGACAGAACTTGCAGAGGAGCAGGTAGAACACAAGTCCTCAAAGTCTGTCTTTGTAAAGCCGGTGCCAGTCCAGCACACAGCAGCAAATGGAGAACTCTGGGAAATCGAAATCGACTTAGAAGCCAATCATCATCATCATCTATAAATACAAGGAGCTCACCTCTCCTTCTTGTATTTGTGATGTCTTCAAACAACACTAAATTTTATCTATGGCATTTGGAATAGTTTGGCCATTCCGTTCACCATCATATTTTTACAGAATCATTACAATCAAGTGAATTAAATTTATAAATGATATGCATTTGATTTTGGTGAATTTGATACATCCCACGTCATTGATGTGAATCTGAAAAAGGCAGACCACACAGAAACAGTAGCACTGCTTGATGCCGGGTGCTGCCAATTGGCCAAACCGAGCAGAAAAGTGCATATGCAAGGGGGGAGGCTGCTGTGAAAAGCTTGCGATTATAGCCAAGTTTAGTTTGTATACATCTCCAAGAGAACTTGGAAATGGGCGTACGCAACATTTTTGTGCATGTGCACCGTTTATACATGAGGCCCCTGAACATTGGTTAAAATTGATAAATATATACAAGCCTGGTCTGAAATAGAAATACAATCTTGCAGTTCTTCTTCATTTGGATGCTCCCAATAGGGGTTCCATACCTTCCTGTCCTCATCTTGCTCTGTAACACTCATCACCTGCATGTTCTCTCTCATCACATCCATAAACCTCCTCTTAGGCCTTCTTCTTCTCTTCTTACCTGGCAGCACTATCCTTAGCATCCTTCTCCCAGTATTCCCAGCATCTCTCCTCTGCACATGTCCAAACCAGAACAATCTCACCTCTCTGCCTTTGTCTCCCAACCGTTCCACCTGAGCTGACCCTCTAATGTCCTCATTTGTAATCCTGTCCATCCTCATCACAGCCAATGCAAATCTTAGCAACTTTTAATCTGCCACCTCCAGCTCTGTCTCCTGTGCCACCGTCTCCATCCCATATACCATAGCTGGTCTCACTACCGTCCTGTAGACCTTCCCTTTCATTCTTGCTGATACCTGATCTAAAACAGGGGTCTCCAACTCTGACCCCAGAGGACCACACTGGCTGCAGGTTTTCTAGGGAGGCAGTATGTATTAGCAACTGTCAAAAAGCATCAAAGCTACAAAATGGCAACATACTGCACTCACAATTTAACAATAAAAACAGTTTATTGTCAATTTGCCATTAACACCAAATGTTCATGTATTAATAAACTCTAATGTACAAGGCCTCCAAGAACTCAAAGTAAAAAAGCAGAAAAATATTTAAAGCAAAACAAAATGTCAAGAACATTCACACTGTAACAGGCCTGGCTCATCTTTGATTAACTCTGCTGGTTATCAGATGAAACGCAGAAAGCAAGCTGATGAAATGTCGGCTAACAGGAGCGCCGTAGAACAATCCCACCACTCAGGTGAGTCCTTCTGAATGAAGACAGACCAGGGAGGGCAGCTGGCTTTGTTCACGTCTTACAAGTCTGTCCTTCTCAGAGTGCCATCCACTTTGTGCTCCAGTCCCAAACTCCAAATGTGCTATGGGGTGCAGTGGGGTTGCCGATCTGGAAGTGGCACTCTATACAGGGCTGATGAATGGTGCCATAAAATCAACAAAAGTGATTGATCACAAATGCCACATTACGTGTTTGTGTGATCTTTGTGATGACATTACAGTTTGAGAACATGCTCACCGATAAATAACAGACTTATTCAGTGCATGGTCACAGATTTGAAATCAAAAACACATGAACTTTGAAGTCTGCATGCCACGGCTGTCCTCAACAGTCCACTCAGGAGTGACTGACAGTTCTTTTCACCAATCAGCTTTCTTCTTTTGTTTTCAGTTGGTACATGCCTTTTCTGTGCTGTCCTTTCTGATGTTGTCTACGTCACCTCTGCCACTGAGCGTATTTCATCGATGTCACCTCTTCATTATGTGGTTTCCATTTTTATATTATTCTATCTTCTTAGATTACATGGTCAATGTACCCTTTTAGATAAGTCCTTGTAAGAGTCAAGCTATACTCACACATTTGAGAACATCAATGACATGAAATGTAAAAAAGAGAGTGGCCAAAAAATGAAACATAAAGGTGCTGGTCATAAAATTAGAATATCATGACAAAGTTGATTTATTTCAGTAATTCCATTCAAAAAGTGAAACTTGTATGTTAGATTCATTCATTACACACAGACTGATGTATTTCAAATGTTTATTTCTTTTAATGTTGATGATTATAACTGACAACTAATGAAAGTTCCAAATTCAGTATCTCGGAAAATTAGAATATCAATTAAGACCAATGCAAAAAAAGGATTTTTAGAAATGTTGGCCAACTGAAAGGTTTGAACATGAAAAGTATGAGCATGTACAGCACTCGATATTTAGTTGGGGCTCCTCTGGCCTGGATTACTGCAGCAATGCGGCGTGGCATGGAGTCGATCAGTCTGTGGCACTGCTCAGGTGTTACGAGAGCCCATGTTGCTCTGATAGTGGCCTCCAGCTCTTCTGAATTGTTGGGTCTGGCGTATTGCATCTTCCTCTTCACAATACTATGGGGTTAAGGTCAGGCGAGTTTGCTGGCCAATCAAGAACAGGGATACCATGGTCCTTATACCAGGTACTGGTAGCTTTGGCACTGTGTGCAGGTGCCAGGTCCTGTTGGAAAATGAAATCTGCATCTCCATAAAGTTCGTCAGCAGCAGGAAGCATGAAGTGCTCTAAAACTTCCTGGTAGATGGCTGCGTTGACCTTTGACCTCAGAAAACACAATGAACCAACACCAGCAGATGACATGGCACCCCAAACCATCACTGACTGTGGAAAGTTTACACTGGACCTCACGCAACATGGATTCTGTGCCTCTCCTCTCTTCCTCCAGACTCTGGGACCTTGATTTCCAAAGGAAATGCAAAATTTACTTTCATCAGAAAGCAGCAGTCCAGTCCTTTTTGTCTTTAGCCCATACGAGACGATTCTGATGCTGTCTCTTGTTCAAGAGTGGCTTGACACAAGGAATGTGACAGCTGAAACCCATGTCTTGCATACGTCTGTGCGTGGTGGTTCTTGAAGCACTGACTCCAGCTGCAGTCCACTCTTTGTGAATCTCCCCACATTTTTGAATGGGTTTTGTTTCACAATCCTCTCCAGGGTGCGGTTATCCCTATTGCTTGTCCACTTTTTTCTACCACATCTTGTCCTTCCCTTCACCTCTCTATTAATGTGCTTGGACACAGAGCTCTGTGAACAGCCAGCCTCTTTAGCAATGACCTTTTGTGTCTTGCCCTCCTTGTGCAAGGTGTCAATGGTCGTCTTTTAGACAACTGTCAAGTCAGCAGTCTTCCCCATGATTGTGTAGCCTACAGAACTCGACTGAGAGACCATTTAAAGGCTTTTGCAGGTGTTTGGAGTTAATTAGCTGATTAGAGTGTGGCACCAGGTGTCTTCAATACTGAACCTTTTCACAATATTCTAATTTTCAGAGATACAGTGGAACCTCGAGATACGATCACCTCTGTATACGAGAAATTCAAAATACGAGGAAAGTATGAGCGAAAAATTCAGATCTAAATGCGAGCATTGGCTCGCGTAACGAGCCACGAGCCAGGCTGTGGGTATAGCTCGCGGCTTAGCGAGGGGGCGTGGTAGCAGTTGCGAGCCGCGATCTGCGGTGTCTGCGTTTCTCACTTAAGTGCACAGGTGGGAAACTGCCCACATCCATGATTGTTCCTGTGGCTGATGGGCTGCAGCTGCCATGTCCTCCCCGCATATATAGAGAAGCGCAAGCCGGTTAAGGGGGAGAAGAAGTAAAAGAGAGGAGAGGAGAGGAGAGGAGAGGAGAGAGAACGGAGGTTGCAGGCAGGCAGGCAGCAGTAGGAAATCGGTGCGGGAGAGCGAGCGAGTGAGTGCAGGCTCGCGTGTAGCTGAACAGTGAGCTGAACAGGCGAGCCAAACAGCTGAAGCAGGACGGTGTAGAGAAGGTCAGCTGTATTAAGAGTGTCTCGCCTGTTGCAGAGCCCGCAGGTGAGACGCTAACAGAGAAGAAGCACCGGGGATTGTCATCTGTTTTTTTAAAGACTGCATCCTTTTGACGTTTTAACCTCGTGTTAAAGGATTGTTATTCTTGTGTATTTTAAACCTCCACTTCACAACTGTTTTAAGGATTATTTATTTAAAGATTTATTGAATGCTCTACTGCACTTTGGACACCTGTTTTGATTCTTTTAATAATCAGTTATATTATTTACCAGTGTTATTTATTAAAGGTAGACTACAGTATATATAATTTATCAGTGTTATTTGTTAGGAAAATTGATTTTTATGTTAATATATTTGGGGTGCGGAACGGATTAACTGGATTTCCATTATTTTCAATGGGGAAGTTTGTTCTAGATACGAGAAATTCGCTATACAAGCTCAGTGCTGGAACGAATTAAACTCGTATCTAGAGGTTCCACTGTACTGAATTTGGGACTTTCATTAGTTGTCCGTTATAATCATCAACATTAAAAGAAATAAACATTTGAAATACATCAGTCTGTGTGTAATGAATGAATCTAATATACAAGTTTCACTTTTTGAATGGAATTACTGAAGTAAATCAACTTTGTCATGATATTCTAATTTTACGACCAGCACCTGTAAACTTACAAAATACCAAATGTCCCAGCAGAGTGAACCAACTCCGAGTAGTGAGGGGGTCAAATGTGACCTCCAGTGGTGGGGGTACAGAAGAGGTCACTTCTGCTTTTTTGAGTTTCCAGTCAAGTAAATGAAGCTGAAGTTTTGTGTAGCTGACACTCTCTCAAAGCAGAGCTTTCTAATCGTCCATCCTGCTGTTGGGAGTTTATTGAGCTCCTGTGGCCTCCAGCTTGTAGTCTCAATGTGAAGAAACGTTGTCTTGGGTATCGATATGAAGAAGGTGCTGAACTCAAACTGAAACCTGAACCAACACATTTGGAGTATAGAGTGTCCTTCACACACCACCCCAGGATATACTGACATGTAGCAAAGTAACATCCGTTATATTTTTAGGTTAATTTATCAAATTAATAGTTTGGGCAGCAGAGATCCCTGAGTGTTTCTGTTTTGTCTTCCCTTTTTCTCTTACATGTCAGACAATAAAATCAGTTCATTTCATATTCATTGTGTTCTGCATTCATTACGGTGTCCCATTTCTCATAATATTATTATTATTTTAAATAATATTCCTTCGATACATTAATTGATATTCTTTACAACTCTGGTCCCCCATGCTAACCCTAACATGCTGTTGTGATGCCCTCTTCACGTCTTGTACATTTCTGTTTGAACCCTGAATCTTTCATTTTATTTGTATTTAGATCTTCTTAAATTCCCACTTTTGGACTCACCCTTGCCACACAGCAGATGAATGTATTTGGTTTGTAAAGACTCTTTAATCATTTATAAATGATAACCTAAATTACTGTAAAAGTCTTACTGTATAAAGCCCCTCTACATTGGTCTGTCATGTGACGGCTCTCTTTTTAGTCTCCTGTCCTCCTCGACTGTCCCTCTCCAGTATCTGATTGGACAGCAGTGGCTGTCAGCTGATGTCACTAAATGACTTCTTCATTATCAGGGTTAAGAACGGTTGTCTGCACTCAGCCCAGGCGTCAGCCATCAGATGACATCCCAGAGATAGTACAAGTTCAGTGCTACTCAGATAAGACCCCATCTCCAAAGCTCTGAAACAGAAACATTCCCCTTGTTGTCAGTGGCACCTCCTGGCAGTTGACACCGCACTGGGAATTTGATTTCAATTCTCAATTTTTTCATTATTACATTGAAGTTTTTCAGTTGTGCTCTGTGGTTGAAGTTGTTATCACCGCACAGTGCTGTTGCTACCTCATTCTGTTGTCTGGTTTTTGTATTCTTCACCATCTTATGTCACAGCACCGGTGCAGAGATGATCAGTCCCTGAATGGCTGACGTCCTGGCAGTACAGTTTCTGAGTCCTTCATAAAATCTTACATGTTGCTGATGATGACTGATAAAGGAGGACCACTTTCAACATTTAGAAAAGCTAAGAGGCTTACCACATGTAGGCCAGTCATTTATGAGATATGAAGACCACTGCTGGCTGAAAAGCGCTAACCACATTTAGGACAACAATGAGGTATTTTCTTGCACCTATAAGTTGTTGAAGAAGATTCCTGTTTGTGAAATACGTGTTGTATTCCATTGTGTTCATTCCAGTGTGTATTCACATGTGGCTCTGAGGTTAACTTACATCTTTAATCTGTTTGCCACTTTCATTGTTTTTTCCATCATTATTATATACTTAACTACTTTAAACTGAAGTTCCTTACCACTTGCAGAAGATTTTTCTTCAATTTTTTTGTTTGAGGAGCCAATGGAAAGATCATTTGTCATTGCTGCGACAAGCTTTACTCCAATATGACTTTGTGTGTGTATCCAAAAACTTTTATTTGGAAGAGTACTCTGTTCCACATTCAGACCAGGTGTACTGCTTCTCTCCAGTGTGGATCCTGTTCCTAAGTGCGCTAAGCCATGACAATCGTTTGCCACATTCTGACCAGCAATAGGGTTTTTCTCCAGTGTGAATCCTCATGTGGTGTTTAAGAGTTGTGCTGTCCGAGAAAAGTGTGCCATAGTCAGAATTGCTTTGTTTTAAATGAAAATTAATTATTTTATGTTTTTGAAAAGAACTGTTATATGAGAATCACATTCCACACTCAGTACAACTGTAAGGCTTCTCTCCAGTATGACTTCTCCAATGATTATAAAGAGAACTGACGCATGAGAATCGTTTCACCACAATCCAAGCAATGGTGAGGTTTCTCTCCGATCTGATTTCTGATGCAACTTTTTAGGGTGCTGAATTGTGAGAACTGATTATCAAATTAAGGACAGCAATAAGGTTTCTCTCCAGTAGGAGTTCTAATGTGGCACTGAAGTGAGGATAAATCTAAGTATCATTTCCCTCATTCAGAAGAGCAATAAGATTTTTCTTCAGTATGGATTTTGGTGGGTCTATAAAGACTTTTCTGTCTTGTACAACATTTGCCACATTCAGAACATACATACTGCATTTTCTCTTCCATGCAAGGTTGTGTGTGTATTTGAAAAAAGCGAATGTTGAAAAAACTGTTTCCACATTTAGAACATCAACATGGCTTCAATCCAGTATGATTTTTTGTGTGCCTCTGAAAATTGCGTATGTCAGAAAATTGTTTGCCACATTCTGGACAGCAAAAAGGTTTTTCTCCTGTGTGGATTTTTCTGTGCCTCTGAAGATAGCTTATACATGAGAAGACCTTACCACATTCTGGACAACAATAAGGTTTTTCTCCTGTGTGGATTTTTGTGTGTGTCTTAAGATGGCATTTCCTTGAGAACGACTTACCACATTCTGGACAACAATAAGGTTTTTCTCCTGTGTGGATTTTGCTGTGGGTCTGAAGATAGGATCTCCTTGAGAACGTCTTACCACATTCTGAACAGCAATGAGGTTTTTCTCCTGTGTGGATTTTTCTGTGCGTCTTAAGAACACTTTTAGATGAGAACGACTTACCACAGTCGGGACAACAATGAGGGTTTTCTCCTGTGTGGCGTCTTCTGTGGTTCTGAAGATCGCTTTTAAATGAGAATGACTTACCACATTCTGAACAGGAATGAGGTTTTTCTCCTGTGTGGATTCTTCTGTGGCTCTGAAGATTGCATCTCCATGAGAATGACTTACCACAATCTGGACAGCAATAAGGTTTTTCTCCTGTGTGGATTCTTCTGTGGTTCTGAAGATGGCTTCTCCATGAGAACGACTTACCACATTCTGAACAGGAATGAGGTTTTTCTCCTGTGTGGATTCTTCTGTGGCTCTGAAGCTTGCATCTCCATGAGAATGACTTACCACATTCTGGACAGCAATGAGGTTTTTCTCCTGTATGGATTCTTCTGTGGTTCTTAAGATGGCTTCTCCATGCGAACGACTTACCACATTCTGGACAGCAATGAGGTTTTTCTCCTGTGTGGCATCTTCTGTGGTTCTGAAGATAGCTTATACATGAGAACGACTTTCCACATTCTGGACAGTAATGAGGTTTTTCTCCTGTGTGGATTCTTCTGTGCGTCTTAAGAACACTTTTATATGAGAACGACTTACCACATTCGGAACAGCAATGAGGTTTTTGTCCTTTGTGGCGTCTTCTGTCGTTCTGAAGATCGCTTTGACAGGAGAACGACTTACCACATTCTGAACTGGAATGAGGTTTTTCTCCTGTGTGGATTCTTCTGTCGTTCTGAAGATCGCTTTTACAGGAGAACGACTTACCACATTCTGAACTGGAATGAGGTTTTTCTCCTTTGTGGATTCTTCTGTGGTTCTGAAGATGGCTTCTCCATGAGAATGACTTGCCACATTCTGGACAACAATAAGGTTTATCTCTTGTGTGGCTTTTTCTGTGGTTCTGAAGATAGCTTATGCTTTGGAAAGATTTACCACATTCTGAACAGCAATGAGGTTTTTCTCCTGTGTGGATTATTATGTGTCTCTGAAGATGGCTTCTCCATGAGAATGACTTGCCACATTCTGGACAGCAATGAGGTTTTTCTCCTGCGTGGCTTCTTCTGTGCGTCTGAAGAATGCTTCTACTTGAGAACGACTTACCACATTCATGACAACAGTATGTTTTTTCTCCATTGTGAATCTTCATATGCTCATTAAGATCACTTTTGTGTGTGAATTGTTTGCCGCATTCCAAACATTTATCTCCAGTATGAATTTGGATTTCTTTCTCCACTTGCTGTCGATCAGTTTTGATGGCTTCTGTCTGTGTTACTCCAGTAGCAGGGAGAGAACTGCACTGCAAAAAGGCTGCTGTCAGGTTCTCTGATCCTCTTGCTGATTTCTTCCTACCTTTCTCTTTGTACTGAAGAGAGGGCTGACCAAATGAAGGTGGAGAGAAGCTGCCATTCTTCTGTACATCTGAAATAACACAAATATTTTAACTATTATAATAATTATTATTTTCTTGACACCTTTATCCAAGGCAACTTACAACATCCGAGACACAATTGCTTACATTTCTCTTGTTTATCCAACTCGAGGACAGGCAGGTCATGCGAGATCAAAAAAAGCCAATTTTCACTCTAAATGACTTGACCGATGATCAGCAAATTAGCTGATCTTAACATCTGATCTTGAATGATAAAAACCATGCAAGACAAATTTCCAATGTTACAAAAATACAGAAACACGTCCTCGCCAGTCTAAAAGTTTTATTGCCTTCCTACAAGAGATAAATTTGTGGTTTGTAATATTTGAGCAAAAAGAAGTCAGTGATGGAGGATTCTCTGCTAACACTTTCAATAATACAGACCTTATTCAGAATCTGAGAAGTCAACACAAAAGGGACGGGTGTGAAGAACAAGCTGTTCAAAGGCTGAGGCGACCAGCAAGCTTAGTCTACCTCAGTCGCCTACTCTCACTCAGCCTCCAATTATGGAAGCACTTAAAAAACTCAACCTTATAACATGGACAGCAAGAACGCCAAAGACTTACTGTGACAGCAAAAACTGTGGAATGCGAAAGCCTGGACAACCAGCCACTTTCAGTTCTGGAAGATGTCACCTTCTAGATCATTTAGATCCATGATTCCATCTGCCAATGAGTGTTTGTTGACTCATTTATTTGTTTGTTTAATTTACCAGGCATTAGATGTTTTGACTAAAATCCCTTTTATTAGCCTTTCAGTGAATGTGTAGGTAGATGGGAGGAAAGGGATACAGAGTTTTACCCAGCTGGTACATAAATATAAATTGCTATCAAGTGGACATCAATTAGTTAGAAATTGTACTCAGCCCACTTATTGCCGTGTTGAGTAGAATGGTACAAGCCTAGTTTTTAGACCTAATAAAATAATACTAATAATGCATAATAATCATTGAGTGTGAATAGTCACTATACAGTTACGAATTCTGTAACAGATATTATCATAATGATTTTTTCCCCAAATTAAACAATGGTACATGTACACGTATTTCAAAGATGATTGCAAATCTCAAACACATAAACTGCTTAGTGCCGGTGTCTCGACCACACAGACACACTCGGAGCGACAGACGACAGCCGAGTGATCCAAAGAAACTCCAAGGCAACAGAACTGCAGAATGCATGAAGAAATTGTCAATTGTAAAGGACAGCCGGGTTCCATGCCCGGCAGGGACGCCTCTCCTACATCTGTTCCGGGGGAGCAGCCATGGACTGTTCAGTACCTCCCCCGGGACGCTTGGTGGCAGCCTCCCTGGCAGCCAATGATTCCCCAGCCCAGCGCATGGCTCCATGGGAGATGGAGTCCTCCACAGCCTGGTTGGGGGCTCGGATGGCCGCCAGGGGGAGCTGCGTGGAGTCAGCAGCCTGGCTGGTCATACCTTCAGCCCCACCCGGAAGGGCAATTAGGACCAGGTGTCCAAACACCTGGACCGCTTCCGGGTGGGATATAAAAAGGGCCAGCCACCACCACTCAGAGAGCCAGAGTCGGGAGGAGGAGGACTAAGCCTAAGGAGGAGTGGTGGTGCTGAGGTGGATAGAGAGAAGTGAGTTGATGTATTTGAAGTGCTTTTGGGACTGTGTTGGGCCTGTGGGACACGGGGAAGGCGTGCCCCACGGCTGAAGAAGAAATAAAGTGCATTTTATTTAAGTACGTGCCTCTGCCTGAGTCTGTGCCGGGTCGGGCGCTATATAGCGCCTTTTACACAATAAAGATAAAAACGATATTTGAGTCAGCAGCATCAGAGGTGAATCTATCTCTGTGAACCTCATACCACAAGAGATCCTGGGCCATTGGCTTTCTGGAGGACCAATAAAAGTCATCGTCCTACCTGTGCCCTCCATATATGAGTGGGGACAGCGAGGGTCTGTTCAGTACAGCAGCACATGTCATGGATGACAGTAGAACCAGATTGTCCTGAGATCATGCAGAGATGCTTATATTCTTGGACAAGAACCTGAAGCGTTCACCAAAACGGTCTCATTTTCTTCTTTTCGTAGTCGATGGCTACAAATATCTAATTGAACATTTTATTTGATTATTTGTTCTATCATGGTGTGGATGGGAGGAGAAATGGAGTAGGAGTTATTCTGAAGGAACAGCATGTCAAGAGTGTTTTGGAGGTGAAAATCAGTTTCAGACAGAGTAATGATTATGAAGCTGGACATTGGAGGAGTGATGATGAATGTTGTTAGTGCATATGCACCGCAAGTTGGATGTGCAATGGGTGAGAAAGAAGATTTTTGGAGTGAGTTGGATGAAGTGATGAACAGTGTACCCAAGGGACAGAAAGTGGTGATTGGAGTGGATTTCAATGGACATGCAGGTGTAGGGAACAGAAAAGATGAGAAGGTGATGAGCAGGTATGGTGTCATGGAGAGGAATGAAGAAGGTCAGAGTATAGAGGATTTTGCAAAAAGGATGGACATGGTTGTGGTGAATACGTATTTTAAGAAAAGGTAGGAACATAGTGTTACGTACAAGAGTGGAGGAAGATGCACAGAGGTAGATTACATCCTATGCAGAAGAGTTGATCAGAAGGAGACTGAAGACTGCAAAGTAGTGGCAGGGGAAAGTGTAGTTAAGCAGCATAGGACAGTGGTCTGTAGGATGATGTTGGAGATGAAGAAGAGGAAGAGAGTGAGTGCAGAGCCAAGGATTAAATGGTGGAAGTTGAAAAAGGAAGACTGCAAGGTTGAGTTTAGGGAAGAGGTGAGACAGGCACTGGGTGCCAGTGAAGAGTCACTAGACAGCTGGGAAACTACAGCAGATGTAGTAAGATGTAGTGATACATAATATCCTATATGGAGTTCCAGAAGGCTCTATCCTGGGTCCGCTGCTCTTCTCAACCTACATGCTTCCATTAGGTCAGATTATCTCAGGGCACAACGTGAGCTACCACAGCTATGCTGATGACACGCAACTGTATTTATCAATTGCACCCGATGACCCCAAATCTCTTGATTCACTAACACAATGTCTAACTTGTATCTCAGAATGGATGAATAGTAACTTTCTCAAGTTAAATAAAGAGAAAACTGAAATCTTAGTGATTGGCAATAATGGATACAATGAGGCTATTAGAAATAAACTGGAAGCATTAGGATTAAAAGTCAAAACGGAGGTAAAAAGCTTAGGAGTAACTGTTGACTGTAATCTGAATTTTAAATCACATATTAATCAGATCACTAAGACAGCATTTTTACACTTAAGAAACATAGCAAAAGTTAGACTTCTTATATCATTGAAAGGTGCTGAAAATTTACTTCATGCGTTTCTTTTCAGTCGACTAGATTACTGTAACACACTCCTCTCAGGACTACCCAAAAAAGACATCAATCGTTTGCAACTAGTGCAGAATGCAGCTGCTAGAATCCTAACCAGGAAAAGAAAATCTGAGCACACATCTCCAGTTTTGATAGCACTACACTGGTTACCTGTGTCATTCAGGATTGACTTTAAAATTTTGCTTATGGTTTATAAAGCCTTAAATAATCTCGCCCCATCCTTATATTCCAAATCGCAACCTCAGATCCTCAACTGAGTGTCTCCTTAGAATTCCAAGAGCAAAACTTAAAAGAAGTGGTGAGGCGGCCTTCTGCTGTTATGCACCTAAAATCTGGAATAGCCTGCCAATAGGAATTCGCCAGGCTAATACAGTGGAGCACTTTAAAAAACTGCTGAAAACACATTACTTTAACATGGCCTTCTCATAACTTCACTGTAATTTAATCCTGATACTCTGTATATCCAATTCATTATAATAACTATTCATGGTGGCTCTAAAATCTGTACTAACCCCTACTCTCTCTTCTGTTTCCTTTTCCGGTGTCCTTTTGGTGGTGGCTTGCGTCACCACCATCTACTCTAAGTACCATGATGTTCCAAAAATGATGGATGGATTAAAAGCCAGAAGTCTGTATGACCATCAGCATCAAGTGACTCCGTGAGAACCCTAACTACAAAGAAGGACTATTTCATTTATATTAGGTAGAATGCACAGAGGGGACTGGGCGGTCTCGTGGCCTGGAACCCCTGCAGATTTAATTTTTTTCTCCAGCTTTCTGGAGTTTTTTTTTTTGTTTTTTCTGTCCACTCTGGCCATCGGACCTTACTCCTTTTCTATGTTAACTAATGTTGCCTTATTTTATTTTCTTATTTTGTCTTTTATTTTTGTTTCTTCATTATGTAAAGCACTTTGAGCTACTTTTTGTATGAAAATGTGCTATATAAATAAATGTTGTTGTTGTTGTAAGGGTGACAGCAAGAAGGGTGCTTGGCGTGACATCTGGAAAGAGTATGGAGGAAAAGGAAACCTGATGGTGGAATGAGGAAATACAGGATAGTATACAGAAGAAGAGGATGGCAAACAAGTGGGATAGTCAGAGAGATGCAGAAAGTAGACAAGAGTACAAGGAGATAAGGCACAAGGTAAAGAGAGGTGGCGAAGGCTAAAGAAAAGGCGTATGACGAGTTGTATGAGAAGTTGGACACTAAGGAGGGAGAAAAGGACCAGTGGGCTACACAGAGGGGTCGAGCTGGGAAAGATGTGCAGCAGGTAAGGGTGATAAAAGATAAAGTTGGAAATGTACTCACAAGTGAGAAGGGTGTGTTGAGCAGATGGAAAGAGCACTATGAAAGGCTGATGAATGAAGAGAACAAGAGAGAGAAGAGGTTGGATGATGTGGAGACAGTGAATCAGGAAGTGCAATGGATTAGCAAGGAGGAAGTAAGGACAGCTATGAAAAGGATGAAGAATAGAAAGGCCGTTGGTCCAGATGACATACCTGTGGAAGCATGGAGGTGTTTAGGAGAGATTGCAGTGGAGTTTTTAACCAGATTGTTTAATGGAATCTTGGAAAGTGAGAGGATGCCTGAGGAGTGGAGAAGTAGTGTCCTGGTGCAGTTTAAGAGTAAGCGGGATGTGCAGGACTGCAGAAACTACAGGGGGATAAAATTGATGTGCCACAGCATGAAGTTATGGGAAAGAGTAGTGGAAGCTCAGTTAAGAAGTGAGGTGGTGATGAGTGAGCAGCAGTATGGTTTCATGCCAAAAAAGAGCACCACAGATGCAATGTTTGCTCTGAGGATTTTGATGGAGAAGTTTAGAGAAGGCCAGAAGGAGTTGCATTGCGTCTTTGTGGACCTGGAGAAAGCATATGACAGGGTGACTGACAGGAGCTGTGGTATTGTATGAGGAAGTCGAGAGTGGCAGAGAAGTACATAAGAGTTGTACAGGATATGTACGAGGGAAGTGTGACCGTGGTGAGGTCTGCGGTAGCAGTGACGGATGCATTCAAGTTGGAGGTGGGATTACATCAGGGATCGGCTCTGAGCCCTTTCTTATTTGCAATGGTGATGGACAGGTTGACAGACGAGATTAGACAGTAGTCCCCGTGGACTATGATGTTTGCTGATGACATTGTGATCTGTAGCGATAGTAGGGAGCAGGTTGAGGAGACCCTGGAGAGGTGGAGATATGAGAGGAGCGGAATGAAGGTCAGTAGGAACAAGACAGAATACATGTGTGTAAAAGAGGAAGGTCAGTGGAATGGGGAGGATGAGGGGAGTAGAGCTGGCAAAGGTGGAGGAGTTTAAATACTTGGGATCAACAGTACAGAGTAATGGGGACTGTGGAAGAGAAGTGAAAAAGAGAGTGCAGGCAGGGTGGAACGGGTGGAGAAGAGTGTCAGGAGTAATTTGTGACAGACGGGGATCAACAAGAGTGAAAGGGAAGATCCACAGGACGATAGTGACCAGCTATGTTATATGGGTTGGAGACGGTGGCACTGACCAGAAAACAGGAGACATAGCTGGAGGTGGCAGAGTTAAAGGAACTAGGATTTGCATTGGGCTTAACGAGGATGGACAGGATTAGAAACGAGGACATTAGAGGGTCAGCTCAAGTTGAACGGTTGGGAGACAAAGTCAGAGAGGCAAGATTGCGTTGGTTTGGACATGTGCAGAGGAGAGATGCTGGGTATATTGGAAGAAGAATGCTAAGGACAGAGCTGCCAGGAAAGAGAAAAAGAGGAAGGTCTAAGAGAAGGTTTATGGATGTGGTGAGAGAGGACATGCGGGTGATGGAGAGCACAGAAGGATATGGAAGATGATGATCAGTTGTGGCAACCCCTAACGGGAACAGCCGAAAGAAGAAGAGAAATGTGGAGTATGGTTAAGACATGCCTTTTGTTTTGTTCAGCTTGTTTTTGTTCATTATGTGTGCATTATGGGTAAATGTTCTTTGTGTATGATGTATGCAGAAGCACTTTATTATGGAATTTGAAGTTTTTGCATGGCTAAAAATACATTATAAAAAAAAGCAAAAAACAGTATTATTATTATTGATATCAGCAGATCCTAATGGAATAGGTGATCAATATCAGCTCTAAAAACCCTGATCAGAGCCTTCCTACTCAATCAAGTGTCTGAATTTGGGATTTCTCTTTTTAATTGTAATGTATTTAATGATATTTACATGCTCTAGAACCTAATCTGACATTAAATCTAAACATACAAGTATATACGCTTGTGTTAGGGGGGCACAGTGTTTAGCACAGCTGCTTTATTGTTCAGGTGTCCGGGGGTCAAATCCTGCTCACAGTTGTTTTACATAGGGGATGTTAACAGCATTTCTATTATTCTGGTTCTTCCCCTCATCCCCAAAAACACGCAGGTGAAGTGGAATGGTGACTCCAAACTGACCCAATGTGAGTGTGGGAGACGGAGATGATCTTGGGCCCTTCCAAGTGAAGATTTCACACCACTGCCAACTTGTCCAGGCCATGCTGCCCCAACAAGTTCAGGCTGACAGCAGAACACAAGATGCAAAAAGAAGACCCTGAGACTACCTGAATGTCATCATGGCTCGTACAAGTAGCTCTTGCAACTTTTAACATCCAAGTGTACGAGATTAAGATTAGAAAGATAAGGCACATATTAGGCGGGCACTGGCTTGTGCAAATTCACTCTTATTTAGTGCACAGACGTGAGGATTTTATTCTTATTTATTTTTGTGGTCATTTCTGCCTTAAGTGTCACACAACTTAAGAAATATACATGTCTTTAACAAAATATGACTTTTGATATTCTCATTGAACGAAATGTGCTGTTGGCCGAACATACATCACAGCTTCAGTCAAATCTTCATGATGTTCAAGTCATGCGCTGCACACTTTAGATTTTTCCTTATTCACCCGTTTTTCTAATTTATCATTTATTAGGTAACCTATTGTTTGTTATCATGCACCTGAGCAGGTGGTCTTTATCCAAGTTCAATTAATTGTATTCTCCACTCTCATTTCAATCTTCTAAAAACATTAAAAGCAACCATCATTAGAATTTATAAATGCTCTCTTTCTTTTATATTTAATCACATTACTCACTTATTCCAACACTCCCATGTGACTCTTCTCCTTCTCTCCCATTTCCCTCTGTGATTTTCTCTTCAGACTCTGATAACTCTGATTTCAGCTCTGCAGAATTCTCCAGCGTAGCCAGTTGTCCCGTATTAGTGGACCAGGGCTGTAAACTGGATGGAGATTCTTCACAGGCATCTTGTTTGAAAATATCCTCAGTTTCATGCTTTTGAATTTCAAGACAACCTGAGAAATCATTCAATTCCTCAGCTTTAATGGCAGTAGTTACCTCCTTGCACTCCTCCTCCTCTTTAAAAACTGAAATTCTTTCTTCGTGATCCTCCAGCTTCACACTCACATCTTCTGGTGTGAGCCGCTCACAGTCCTCTTCTTTAATATCCAACATTCTTTCATATACACCATCTTCTTTGGCAGAGGCCATGCTCTGTGGGAAACTCTTCTCTCTCTTTAAGTGTCTGCCCTTCTCTTCTCAGATTCACTTCTCACATGGACAGCCCTGAGCTGGAGGCCATTAGACACCTCAGTGTATGGCCATGTGAAATGGGAAAGCCCTATGAACATAAAAGTGGTAGAATTAACTTCATAAAGTCAGTAAAAATAATGAGCACACTTCAGGTTTACAGTGCCCACCATAAGGTTTGGTTCAAAGACACATTTTTCTTGATTTCCTCCTCTGCCTCAGTTTAAAACTACAAATCAAACAATTCAGATGTGATCAAAGTGCATTGCAGTCCTTCATTAAAGGGGATTTGCATACATTTCAGTGCCACCATGTAGATATGACAACACTTTATCTACACAGCACCATCATGTGTGGACACAGCAATGGTAGGTCTATTGAAGCCGTCGTATTTAGGGCTTTGTTGGATATCCCTGCTGGACTTAAGTTTAACATTCGTAGAAGAGGATGGCTGCTAATTATAGAAATCTGACTGCATTTGTCAAGAGAAAGAAATACGAGAGCTGGAAAAATGAAGATTTAATATGGACACGGGTTACTGAGCTTAGAAATAAAAAACATGCACTTGGGGTTGGACTGTCGCTTACAGGGACAGCACTGAGATGTCGATTTGAGCAAAAGACCTGAACAAAGATGAAGGTGCAACTATTGTGATAGAAAGGCTTGATGCTGTGTTTTTAAGGGAGAAAAAGGATTGTATCTATGAGGCCTATTCAGATTTGACAGAGTTAAAAGGGCGAGTGCAGTTTCTATAGTGGATTATATCATCGATTTGGAGCAGAGATACTCCTGATGGGTAATTCCATGTCAGATCATCACACTTTTGGGCCTCATCATCACAGATTTTAACAAAAACAAATTTTCTGGAGATGTTCATCACATTATAAGGTAGCATTAGTGAAAAATTGTGTTTTTATTTAGTTCAAATTTTAATATTATAATCAATCATGTTACGTAAAGAGAGCAGAGTTTGGGAGCAGGCGCTGATTACAGTGAGCTGTCACACCCACCACATGGTGAACCCCCCAGATTGAGACACGAGTGCAGCAGGTGACACCTCAGCAGCACACTAAACAGTCGGAGGTTTGTTACGGTGGCTGGAGTGCCAGTTCTGCCACCCACACCCAAGTTTTCTCTGCAAGTTGACATCTTAATGTCTTCATCTCAGCATCCAGCACAAAACCTGCTAATGTGCCAACAATCCATGAAGCCAAGCAGGTCACTCAAAATGAATAAACGGAGAACAGACTTTCTCAGAGAAAACAATTCTTAATAGGACGTAACGTCAATTGGGATGTAAAGAATTGGTTCACTTTAAAGTCCCTGCCATTTGGATTAACGCTTTTTCACATATTCCTCATAACTGCATTGCTTCTCAAACACACTTTACTTAAAGAAAATAAATTTCTAAAGGCTCTTCTACTTCAAAGTGATGTTGCTACGTAATCTACTCTCATTTTAAAATAACTTCTTTACATAAATTTTCATATTTTAAACTAACAAAATAATTTTCCCCAATCGCCCCTAATTTCCAAAGTCCTGCACTCGCAGTAAATGCCGTCTGTCGGTTTGCCCCCTTATTTGTGAACACTGTGGCCCATTCTCAGCCCCCCATGACTGACCCCCTGCTCACCACTTTAAACAATGAGGACAGACAGTTGAGCTCCAGCCCATAATAGTCGAGTCGCGGCTCTGCTGAGCTCTGCAGCTTTCACATTTTGTATTTTGATGGCTTCATGTAGTCCGACACTAACAGCCCAATTGGCTTGAGTCCTGTTCTTCATTTAACACGGCCATCTCTAGTACGCTAAAGTATCAAAGTGTACAGAAATACTGAAAGTAGTTGGAAAGGATAAAAGACATTAAATAAAACAATACCGTTTCAATAATCACACAAATGTACTCGTAATGCCATGCCAGCTATAGATTTTACTGTATCCCTCCAGCAGCACTAGCTTGTGTAATGTTTGTATTTTTTATTTCCCATTAAACAAATCAAAGTCTCCCTGTTACAGTGAAACCGCACGAGCATCTTTCCTGAAAAAAGCAAAAAATAAAATCATTTAAATTATTTCTAATAGACCTCAGTATTAGACAAACTGGTGCAAATGAAACCCGAACGCGCCCTGTAAAGTTACATCATGAGACGCCACTTTAATAAAGTTTGTCGATGATGGCTTTAACACATTTTATGTATTCAGCCAGTACAAACAGCACATGGCTTTTGGTAAAGGAGACTTTTTTAATTACCAACTCCAATTCAATTCTGAATTTCCCCTTGGGATTAATAAAGTATCTATCTATCTAACTCAACCCAACGATCCTCTCCCCACTTCTTCTCCTCTTCTCCGTGCATACTGCCCTCTACTGAACACAGCAGGAACACCACACATTCCCCCTTACTTACTAAGTAAAGCTTGTACCAAATTACATTTTGTAAACTAACAGAACTTGAACTGAATCATCCCAATTAGTACACAGGATTTTTACATTGAGAAAACATGTGAAAATACATTCTGCATTCCTCCAAGACCAAGTATTTTTGTCATTTACATCTGGTAATCATTTGCCCATACAGGTGGTTTTCTAATTATTTCACTCCGTCTAACAGGTTCAGATTGGGTAAGTCTGTGTGGCATAACAGAAACAGACAGATGTCTTTCATCATTTTCCTCTCCAGGGTCTGAACGAACAGTGGCAAGATGACAAGCATTCCATATACAGTGCATCCGGAAAGTATTCACAGCACATCACTTTTTCCACATTTTGTTATGTTACAGCCTTATTCCAAAATGGATTACATTCGTTTTATTCCTCAGAATTCTACACACAATACCCCATAATGACAACGTAAAAAAAGTTTACTTGAGATTTTTGCATATTTATTAAAAATTAGCAAAATACCCGCACTTCGCAGCGGCAAAGTACTGCTTTAAAATTTTAAATAATAAACTGAGGGAAAATGTACCAATAATTATTTGTTAAGGATCTCTTTGTATACCACGATGTCAGTTCGCCCCTCCGGTTGTAATATGACCAAGCTGTGCGCTGAGCTTACTCTTGAGCATGCAATGTATAGTTGGCCATGTGAAAAGCAATCTTGCCTCAAATCAATGCCAACCTTTTGTAGGGTCTGTCCCTGAGACTTATTAATTGTCATTGTGAAGCAGAGCCTTACTGGAAATTGGAGGCGTTTGAATTGAAATGGGAGATCAGAGGGTATAACGGGGATGCGAGGAATAAAAACTCTCTCCCCTGAGCCACCGCCAGTAAAAATAGTTGCCTCAATTAGGTTCTTTTGCAGGCATGTGACCTGAAGTCTCGTGCCATTACAAAGTTTCGGTGGCTGTAAGTTTCTCAGTAACATTATTGGTGCCGCAACCTTCAAAATTAGATTATGATCAGGAGTGCCTGGAGGATTCAGAGTGTGGACCGAACTGCAGGCTATGGATGTATATATGTACGAAAGTAGGATTCAGTTAGCGTTGGGAACCCGCATACCAAATTTCATGAAGATGGGCCCATTAAGTAACAAAGACCGTTGGAAAGTTCAATATGGCGGCCGACAGTGGTGTCATACCACCGAAATAAGTACGTACATCGGTTTCAGTTAGGTCAGGGAAGCCGGCTACCAAATTTCGTGAAGATGGGGCCATAAATAAGAAAGTTTAACATGGCGGACGTTGTCGACCGTTATGACCGTTACGTGTAGAATTTCGAAATGCAACCTGCGTAACTTTTGTAAGTAAGTTGTAAGGAATGAGCCTGCCAAATTTCAGCCTTCTACCTACACGGGAAGTTGGAGAATTAGTGATGAGTGAGTCCATGAGGGCTTTGCCTTTTATTAGTATAGATGTATATCCATCCATCTATCCATTTTCCAACCCGCTGCATCCAAACACAGGGTCACGGGGGTCTGCTGGAGCCAATCCCAGCCAACACAGGGCACAAGGCAGGAACCAATCCCAGGCAGGGTGCCAACCCACCGCAGCAGATGTATATGTGTATGTATATTATATTAGATAGATAGATAGATAGATAGATAGATAGATAGATAGATAGATAGATAGATAGATAGATAGATAGATAGATATAGATCTGTACCCGGCCACCCGTTGCTGTGGCTCAGTCTGGTTAAATGGAAAAGAAAGAAAAGAGAAAGCGCACGTTTCTAATATGTTTAATTTCACAATGCTTGTGGGTATACAATATTTTTTGTTGTTCCATTGTTTGTGCAGAATGTTAGACTGAATAATATTGTTAAGTTCGTAGACGTCTTTGTTTTTGGCCGCAAGAATAGCTCGTTCACTCAGCCAATCGTGATTCATATAATTGCTTTGAATATTGGGAAGTACTTTTTCAACCAATTCTTCTTTTGACGTCACTAAATTGCAGAAGTTATGAGACAATGAAATTCGTCCTGAGGTCAGATCAACCGGCACCTTACCGTTCCCAGATTTCTCCAACCCCGTTATTGACAGTTTGCATTATTTGATCGTAAATGCCTTTTTGCTGAAGCGTTAGCTTAGGAATATTTGATTGCACATACGACAAAAGATCACCTGTGTTGTAATTTTGATCACGATGCAGTTCTACATCGAACGAAGCAGCAGCAGATCGATTCGTTGATTTCATTCCCAATTGATTGAGAACTTTGTTCTTGAGTTCTAAACACAAATCTTCAATCATTATCAACGCTTAGTTGTAGATGTCTGCTGTGAAATCCATGTTTATATTTGAATTTTACTTGCGTATTCGACGGACAATATCTTCAGCCGTGTGCGATTTATATTTCTGCCATAACTGTGTTGGAGATGAAGGAGAGCAGGCGGTCAATATGATTACAAACAATGCACGAATTTGATTTGGATGTGACGTGTTGCACGCGTCATTAATGTATACATCCCAGTGTCTGTCGTTCTCCAATAAATTCAGAGCTTGACATGTACTGCAGAAAGTGGCATGTGTAACGCCGTTGACAACAATTGCTGGAAAGACGTTGGACTGGCACATTTACCAACAGCATGTGAACAAAGAAGCATTCATCATGATTGGGATGCACGGTGTACAGTCTGCCTATCGTAGTTTCTTTGAATATGCCAGGTTGTCCGTTGACTCGCTCTCCTCGTTTGCGTTGTTCAAATGATTTTCTACTCGCATTCCATGTGTAATACGTAGGCACTTCCGAATACAGCAGTGTTTTCACAAACGCGTCATTATAACATAACGTAAAGAAAGCAGTTAACGTTGTAGCCGGTGGATTCAGGGATATTTGGTGCACATTTGCAGCTGTGAAATAAACGCGTTGCCCATTTTCTAGATGTACTGCTAAGTGAACAACATCTGGACTTCGTTCATGTATGTGAAATGAAAGAATTCACCATACAGCTTCATTGCTGCTTATGTATCTTCCAGCCTAATACTGTGCGATTTCATCGATATGTATGACCGCATTCCTATCACTTCTTTCTGGTTGCACGCCAAAAACTGCCATGTCGCTGCCTTTATTCACGTACTTACAAATGTATTTGATCGAAACATTGAAATAGAATCGTAAAATATTTAGTATGGCGTGTGTTGCCTTTACGTCCAACAGATGGCACTGTGTTTTAAAAAAAAGCATGTGCTTACCTGTCACAGGTGTGCCATCAATATAATATGAATATAAAAACACGCGCGTATTCGAATGCAATGTTGTGTCAAAATTTCAAAGCAATCGGTGAAGAACTTTCGGAGATTTAAGGTTTTGAACAAACGAACATTTACATTTTTATTTATATAGATGTATATATTTATGTATATATATGGTTTTGGCAGCCAAGCGCTTTTTTTTCCAACCTAGAAGACGTCTCTTGAGATCCGTTTAATCGCCTCGTTGATTGCATGTCCTCCCAGGTAGTTTCAATCCCCATTTCCCGCACCGAGTCATCTCCCCTTTTATGAGTGACTGTGTTAGTCGCCGTACTTCGTACAGGTCTTTGAACGCACTGAATACTTGTAACTGGTGTCGCCCGTCGGTACTTTCAACAGGGAATGGAAGCAACTGTCGAGTAACAAAAATTATTTGTAAGTGATTTCGCATTAAAGAAATAGTAAAAACTTGATCACTTGGGTCAATACCTAAAGAAATAGAGCAAATGCAATTGAGAATACACCAGAATCTGTATGATTTAATTGTTGCTGTGCGTCTTCATAAACTATGGGAGGTTTGTATGGAAACAAAGCACGAAGGAAACGAAGCTGCTCTTCGGTGAGGTTGAATTTTTTATCAGCGTTTAAACTGTCAGACATGAATTACAGCACCATCATAATAGGTACACACCCAGTGAGTCACTCGTTCTGTAGCTGCAGAAGGTAATATTTGAATATGTTTTGCATTTTGTGGAATGGGCATTATAGGTATGTCAGGAGTCCACATTAGCAAAACCTTTTGAGGTTGGAAAATTGTATGTGCAGCTAAAATTTCGTTGAATTTGCTCATGTGATCTCTTGATAAATAATCATTATTTACCAGCTCATTCATTGCAAAATCTGACAGTGGTAAGATCACTCCTTCTATTACATTAAACACAAACACTAAGTAGACACTAACAATAAAAAACAGCAACACTGCCGGGAAGAACACTAAATGAGATATAATAAAGAAGTTTAGTAGACATTTACTTTAACTGCTTTATTATAGCAGGTGAGGGGACGCTGGAGCACGCTTGTTGTTGCCGCTCCTCCCTGTTAACAACACTTTTCGCAAACTTCGCCTTAATTCTGAACTTTCTTACGCTTGTTTTATTTCGTTTATTGTACGTATAGTTCGTGGATACAGCTGACTCGAATTGCATGGATTTGGCTTAATATTTACAGATTTTATGGACTCCACTTTACTGGGAACAGCGAAGTTTGTGGATAACGGGGCGAGACCTACGAACATTTCTTTGTACCTGGAGATCTAACACCTCGGGATGATCTGTCTCCATGATTATATTCGCTATGCTGATCTGCTCCCGTTTCATCTTACAGTACCCTACGACCGGGAACTGATCTGATGTTCATACTAACCTGGCTTATGGCTCCGGGGCGATCACGCCTGAAATTACCAAGCGTTACTGTTTATAGCTGTGTATTGGAACATCCAAATTCTGCTTCCTCCTCCTGCTGCTTGCTATCGCCGCTCACCTACACTACCACACCCGCCTGTCCTACCGGCTCCGTTGTGCTGTGCTGCTTCTTCACTGCTATCAGCTAAGTATCACTCACTATTTTAGCGCTTTAAGTACTGAGAAAAGCGCTATATAAATGTAATGAATCATTATTATTTATTATTAAACACTAAAGTACAAAAAACGAAGTAGAAAGTAACACTAAACCGCAACATCGCCGGGAACACCGACACACCGCGTCTACTAAACACTAAGAAACACTAAAGGAAAAAATACAATTCAGTAAGCACCGCGTCTACTAAACAGTAAAGGAGAAAGGACTAAACACTATGGAAAAAGAACAGCAAGACCGCGTCAGCAGCGGTGCTCAGCTCAGAGCGAAATGAAGTGAATGAAATGAGGTGAATGGGAGGGGAGATGATCACGTGACTCCCCCACCTGCCTTAACTCTCCAATCCTCCACAAACAGTCTCTCGGATCCCAACTCTCCTTTCGCACACCTCGTCTACTAAACACTAAGAAACACTAAAGGAAAAAATACTATTCAGTAAGCACTGCGTTTACTAAACAGTAAAGGAGAAAAAACTAAACACTATGGAAAAAGAACGGCAAGACCGCGTCTGCTGCGGAGGTCACCTCGGAGCGAAATGAAGTGAATGGGAGGGGAGATGATCACGTGACTCCAACACCTGCCTTAACTCTCCGTCCCTCCACAAACACAGCCACACAGATCCAAACTCTCCTTTATAGATATAGATAAGGTGGAATGTGTTCTTACTTTAAGTGTTGGGGGGGGGGGGGGGGGTTTTGGCTACACTGTAAATGTGTTAGTAACTGGGATTGTGCCCCCGTAACTGGAAGATTGCTTAGGAAGGATACAGACTGGACAACTATGTGTTTTAGGAAATGTTTCATTATTGCACTGTGCTGTGACTAAGACGGCTTTATACTGATCGCCTATCCGGACCTTGAAGATGTGTTCACAAGGGAGGGATGCTGCTGGTAAAGGCAAATGCTTTTTCGGCAGCAGGTCCAGATGTGTTTATTCCACTGCTTTTTCTTGCCCTATCATTTAAGAGGATCTTTAATGCCGAACTTGATCCATGCACTGCTCACCTTGGAGTGTCCCGTGTGTGTCGGTGTGCCGGTGACTGATCTGCGCCGTGTCTCTCAGCCTCTCTGATGTGCTCCGGATTGACACCTTTGAATGTTTGGTGCAGCAGAGCGAATTCAACCTGATCTGCCACAGTGGGCTTGTTATCACCTTATTCAATGACAGGATTCATGGACGTCAAATGGCAATGAATAGAAGATGAATTAATGGATGACCGGAAGTGAACACTGGCGTTTCTGTCTGCGCTGCTTGCCGGTGTTCTGTTTGTGTACTTTTTCCTAGTTGTTTTTCACTCGTTTATTGCCTTTTGCATCGGATTTTCCTTTGCCTTTGCATTGGATTAAAAACTGATAACACGCATTTGCGTCCCTTGACTCCTTCAACAACAACAACATTTATTTATATAGCACATTTTCATACAAAAAAGTAGCTCAAAGTGCTTTACATAATGAAGAAAAATAAAAGACAAAATAAGAAATTTAAAATAAGACAACATTAGCTAACATAGAATAAGAGTAAGGTCCGATGGCCAGGGGGGACTGAAAAAAGAAAAAAAAAAAAAACTCCAGACGGCTGGAGAAAAAAATAAAATCTGCAGGGGTTCCAGGCCACGAGACCACCCAGTCTCCTCTGGGCATTCTACCTAACATCAATGAAATAGTCCTCTTTGTAGTTAGGGTTCTCACAAAAGGACTTGATGATGGTGGCCATGCAGACTTCTGGCTTTTAATCCATCACTGTTGGAACATCACGGTGCTTTGTGTAGATGGTGGTGGCACAGGTCGCCACCACCAAAACGACACCGGAACAGGAAACAGAAGAGAGAGTAGGGGTTAGTACAGATTTTAGAGCCACCATGAATAGTTATTATAATTAATTGGATATACAGAGTATCAGGATTAAATTGCAGTGAAGTTATGAGAAGGCCGTGTTAAAGTAATGTGTTTTTAGCAGTTTTTTGAAGTTCTCCACTGTATTAGCCTGGCGAATTCCTACTGGCAGGCTATTCCAGATTTTCGGTGCATAACAGCAGAAGGCCCCCCGCCTCACCACTTTTTTAAGTTTTGCTCTTGGAATTCTAAGGAGACACTCAGTTGAGGATCTGAGGTTACGAGCCCTCATAGAACTGTTCTTTGCTGGCTGCAACCTGTGTGGGTAAGTGTAACTTTTCTCACTGTTTCTCTGCTCAAGTAACTAGCTTTGATGAATAGGTGGCTGAAACTGCCCCTTGACAATTGCCAACTACTTGTGGAAATCCCAGAGGTGACAGTCTACTGGCTAACGTGTTATTTTAATTGGGCTGAGTAGGCACACAAGGGGTACATTGCTTTGCTTCCAATCTGGAATTTGCTTGGGTGACTTCTGGAAATTTACTATTATAAACCTCAATTGGTTGTCATGGATTATTACGTCTACTTTGCTATCTAATGCAGTCACATCCTCAAAGCTAAAATATTTACCAGATGAATTGTATCGACTTCAAACAAACTATGAAGTTCCTGCTGATCTCTTGCTGCACTGTGGCATTCTCCAATGACCAAAGTACGGTCACAGAGGCCCTCGTCGTTGTTTTTGCCTCAGCAGGAGTAGCAGCGGGTCTATTCCTTCAATTTGGTCTGAAGGACGCACATGTCCACGTACTTCTGAGCAACGTGCTAATCATAACGTGTTGATTCCTTTGGTAAAATCACCAGAATATACGTCCATAGACGCTTTGAAGTTTGGATTATTTAAGACCCGATCTATCTCTAACAAAGCTCTACTGATTGGTGATGTTATCATTGACACTAAGATGGACTGTTTATGTCTTACAGAGACCTGGCAGCAAACCGGTGATTATTTCCATCTAAATCAAGCGCACCCTCCAGAGTTTGTTTGCATCTGAAAATCCCGTTCTTCTGGGAGGGGAGGCGGTCCTAAATTATATACCGTAGAGACTTAAAACTGTCACCGATACCTCTTCCAGCGTATCCATCCTTTGAACTGTTAGCTGGCAAACTCTGCGGACCTTCTCCTATTATAATTGCTGTTTTACTAAAGTATTGTGGAATGGAATTTAAAATCTGTTGCTAGCTTCTGTATGAAAATCTGCATGTTCTCTGTGTGGCTAGGTATTATTAAAACAGATAAATAAGCGTGCTTACATAGAGTAGGGCTGCCAGTGTGGAATGCAGTTTTTGGCTACTTCCCAGCTTGTCTCAGCAGTGTCTGGTTATCGTTCAATTAAGATGCCAAACGTATGACAAGTTTTCTGATAAGCTTAATTAAAAATATAAGAAAAGATTAGAATTTCTGCTTTCCGTTGTAATTAACAAATTGTGTAAGAATGTTCTGTGACCTTTGGATGAAACTGAGCTTATTTTTTTCTAAAACCGTTTCTTTGAAGATCTCTGTTATAAAAATACAACTCACCCCCCTATGATGGGGCTTTTGCACTTCAGAGAGTCAGTGAGAAAAAAAAAGCTGGCAGGCTCTGTAAGGCAAGGACCCTCTATTCACCAAGTGTAAAGAAATAAAAAGAATTCTGCTTCGTCCACACAATATAGCAGCCCTATTTTACATAAGAATTTGTTAAGATGGGCTGCACGGTGGCACAGCAGTAGTGCTGCTGCCTCACAGTTAGGAGACCCGGGTTTGCTTCTCAGGTCCTCCCTGTGTGGATTTTGCATGTTCTCCCCGTGTCTGTGTGGGTGTCCTCTGGGTGCTCCAGTTTCCTCCCAGAGTCCAAAGACATGCAGCTTAGGTGTATTGGCGATCCTAAATTGTGCTTGGTGTGTGTGTGTGCCCTGCGGTGGGCTGGCAACATGCCAGGGGTTTGTTCCTGCCTTGCGCCATGTGTTGGCTGGGATTGGCTCCAGCAGACCCCCATGACCCTGTAGTTAGGATATAATGGGTTGGATAATGGATGGATGGCCCTACTTTACACAAGATTTTGTTAAGGTTATTAAGTTTACAGCTTCACAGTTAACCTTATTTTGTAAAAGTTACATACTGTGACTAGCAAACATTTAGAAAAAAATGAACAATTTGGATTGTAAAATAAATTTCAGTGTTAATGAGTCCATAAGATGGCTGTAGGCTTTTGCGAAGAGAAAATAAAGGTAAAATAAAATCTACATTGTAATTACTGTTATTTGTAAAGAAAAATATTGTAATAATGTTTTATACATTAAAATACAAAAACGACACTCTTGTGCTTTTTTCCACTTTTATGACTTCTGTTTGAAAAGGTAAGAACATTGAGTTATGCTTACTCAAAAAAATTATGGCAATCGATTGTGTAAACATTTTTAAGTTTATTCCAATTAAAATCTTGTGTAACTTATACATAAACCATTCGAGTAGAGTTAAATTACGAACACTAGTTGTTTCAACTTAAAAAAAGTAATACTTTTGTAAAAGAAAATGTTAGTTAATCCTTCTCTAGAAATTCACTCAACTCAAAAAGCAATGTTAAATTTACATTAATACCATTGTAGGATTTACTTAAAAAGTAGTGTTAGTTGAAAGAACTTAAAAAGATGAATGCAATTGCTTGCCATAATTTTTTTAAGTTTATCAAACAAGTTATTTTTTTCAGTATACCTATGTCATGGCAAAGTACAGGGATAAACCTTTATTTTCCGTCTACTCCGTTTTAATTAAGTCAGACCAAAGAAAACATTTAAGGCTATTAAATGTGATCTCAAGAAAAGATGAAGGTTAATTATAATACGAATAACAGGAGCGATTATAATGATACAGTGCAAAAGTAAATACTATTTGAAAGAGCCGGGAATCCATGAGTGAGGCGTCTTATTTTGTTTAACTCTTGCTATCGTATAGTGCATTCTACCTGTCGGCGTTATATTTATATTTTCAGACATCACACACTAGACCCTTTTCTTCGTTGTCAGTCTGTAGCACCGAAAAAGTAAAAGCAATAAGGAGTTTTAACAGACGTCATTGAAGTGGATCATAAGTTTGTGTAACGTAAATCAAAATGGCCAGGAGGTGTCACTAGAGAGGTGAGTGTCAAATGCTTCGATACGATTTCCGACACAATTGCTTCAAACGTTTTGATGCTTCACTGCGCCCATCACTAGAAAATACTAAAGAATGAAATAATTTCAATTATTTCTAATGGGTCTCAGTGTAAGACAAACGGTTGGAAAAGAAACCTGTACGCGCCCTGTAAAGTTGCACCGTGCCACAGCACTTTAATAAAGTTTAGCGATGACGGCTTTAGGGGAAAGAGGAAATAAATACAAAGAACACACAGAGCTCGAGAAAAATCAGAAATGAACGACGGGGCCGTGCAGGAGTGAGCTGCTGAACAAGCGCGTGCCCGACGGACAGCACATTTCGGAGCATGCGTGAGATCAAAAGGCGAAACAACGTGGTAAAGTGCACGAGCGCAAAAAAAAGAAGAAGCAATCCCGACTTCACGCGCCACCGCCAAGTCAGATGTAGCATTACATTTCACGGGACACCGACCGGAAAATAAATTAACATAGCACCAGCTAAAAAGTGTGCGACCCCCGTCATTGACAATAAACTCGTGAAGGGGCGATTTGCGGTGCCGCCTCCTCCTCCACGTAACGCTCAATGCCCAACACTTAAAAGCAAACCACGCGGCGTCAGGCACCTCCTCAAATTTAAAGTCGCTCAGCATGTCGCGATCTTCCTCACTTCAGGCATTCACACCCGAACGCGATCCCCACGTTCGACTTTGTCTTACCTTCCGTACCTTTGCTTGATCTTGTGGCCGTTAAGAAGTCTGAGCACGAGGGTCTCATAAGAGCGAACAGAGCGGAACTGCAGCACGCGGAAGATATCTACGACGTCACTTACGGAACGCCTACAACACCACGACACGCCCACTGCAAGGATGAGCTGCCCGCTTATTTATGGCAGGCCGTTTTAACATTGAATCCGTTTTCCATGATATCAGCAGATATCGTTGCTTTTAAAATTGATATCGAGTTCTTAAAATTTGATATCACGCTTTTGAAACTTAATTTCAAAAAAGACAGTTTAAATGCTTACATAGTATGGCAGGCCACTTCAACATTTAATCCATTTTTCTTTTTATGAAATTTGATATCGGGAAGCACGGTGGCGCAGTGGGAAGCTCTGCTGCCTCGCAGTTCGGAGACCCGGGTTCGTTTGTTTCCCGTGTCTGCGTGGGTTTCCTCCGGGTACTCCGATTTCCTCCAACAGTCCAAAGATATGCAGGTTAGGTGCATTGGTGATCCTAAATTGTCCTTAGTGTGTGCTTGATGTATTGGTGGGTGTGTGTGTGTGTGCGTGCCCTGCGGTGGGCTGGCACCCTGCCTGGGGTTTGTTTTCTGCCTTGCACCCTGTGTTGGCTGGGATTTGCTCTAGCAGACCCCTGTAATTAAACCTGTTACTTAATCCATAGCTTGCTGCTGCTCTCATTTTGCTACAGCAGACATTTCCCAAAGTGTTGATTTTCTGTTTCTGATTATTAACCTGAGAAATCAACTTTACCGAGACCCTCACCTTTCTTTATGTTCAGATAATGTGGTTAGCTGGTCACCTGTTTTCTCATTTTGTGTCTCATTATTGTTTGGATGTTAATTAATGAAATAGAAAGAACTAAGGCGTCTGAATCGAGTTATTTAAATCTAATGGAAAATAAGTTAATTAGCAGGAAAAACAGGTCACTGATTAAGAAGGTGGTTAGAATGAAAACCTGCAGTCATTGAGGCCCTCCAGGACTGGAGTTCGACACCCCTGATTTAGATAGATAGATAGATAGATAGATAGATAGATAGATAGATAGATAGATAGATAGATAGATAGATATGTATAAAGGTACAAATTTGGTTAAAATTAAATAAACTGTATAGCCCCATAAATACAACACAAATTGAGCATGTATTCTTTCACACATGTAATGGATAAATATTTGCCTCTTTGTGTAATAAAAACTACAATAAAAGAGCACTACATAAGCAATTGAAGTAATGTGAGTGATAAACAATAAAGTTTAACGATTAATGTTTGATTAATTAAAACATGACTAAAAACGAAACAAATCAAAAAAAGTTTCAAAGAAATTACTAATAATGGCGGAGGTCTCACCAAGATGGCCAGAGTTCAGATCTCAAGTCCTCCCTGCCCAGAGCCTGCATGTTCCCTCCATGTCCATGTGGGTTTCCTCCCGGTGCTCCGTCTTCCTGCCGCACTCCATTGGCTGTTGTGAGTGGGCTCACCCTGCGATGGGCTGGCGTCCTGTCCAGGGATTGTTCCTGCCTCGCCCCTGACTCTTGCTAGGATTGTGCTCCACCATGACGCTTGTTAATTCTGTATTATTGATGTGTCCCACGATTAGTTTGCTAACTGGAAATCTCAGTGTATAGTAAGAAGGTAACGGTTTCTCTTAACATTACTGTTGTCATGATGTATGTCTGAAACAGGGCGATGCTAATATGCTTTTATTACTTTCAGTAAAATGTGTCACTTGAGGAAAGAAAAAAATTATTAAACAGCCTTTTGAAACAGTACAGTTTTTGACAAGGTTCTTAGAAACTGGTTACGTTAATTTAAAATGCTTAGATAGCGTAAGTCTGAGACTGAAAGACATTTCTGCTTACAGCGGCCGCCACTTCACCGTTACAGCCTTACAATAAGCGGGGCAGTTCATCCTTGCAGTGGGCGTGTCGTGATAGACACCGTGGGCGTGGTGTTGAGGGAATTTTTTCACCGACGTAGTTGCTACTGTATCCACCGCATGCTGCAGTTCCTCTCTGTTTGCTCGTATGAGAACCTCGTGCTCACTTTCTCACGACCACAAGATCAAGAAAAGGTGCGGAAGGTGAGACAAAGTCGAACGTGGGGATCGCGTACGGGTGGGAATGCCAGCAGTGAGGAAGATCGCGACCTGCTGAGAGGCTTTAAATTTGAGGAAGTACCTGAGGCCGCGTGGATCGCTTTTAAGTGTTTGGGATTGAGCACTACGTTGGAGAGGGGGCACAGCAAATCGCACCTTCACGTGTTTATTGTGGATGACGGGTGTCGCGCATCTTTTTTTCTGGTGCTACGTTAATTTATTCTCCGGTGACTGTCCGTGAAATGGAATGCTACATCTGAATTTGCGGAGACGCGTTAAATTGGGATTAGTGTTGGGTTGCTCGATTACTGACTTGTCGTCAACGTGCCAAGACGCTTAGCGGCTTGTTTCAAATGCGCCCGTAACGTGATTTCGAGGCACGCTAGCGTCATGACCTCATTGATATCGACGCAGTCAGCTGCCGGTTTGATCAGCCCGTCTGCAGCAATATCTACTTGGACCAAATCGATTGCTAAGTGCGCAGATATCAATGACGTCATGTCGCTAGCGTGCCTCGAAATCAGGTGACTGGAACATTACAAAAAGCCTCAGAGCAGCGCTTCGAAACCTCGCCTAGTCTGAATCGAGCAGCCCATAACTAGTTTGCTCTTATGAGACCCTCGCGGTCCGACTTCTTCATGGCCATTAGATCAAGCACTGGTGCAGAAGGTGAGACAAAGTCGAACTTGGCGATCGCGTACGGGTGGGAATGCCAGCAGTGAGGAAGATCGCGACATGCTGAGCGACTTTAAATTTGAGGAGGTGCCTGACGCCGCGTGGTAAACCTTTACGTGTTGGGGATTGAGCGCTACATTTAGGAGGCGGCACCGCAAATCGCACCTTCACGAGTTTACTGTGGATGACAGGGATCACGCACTTTTAGCCCGTGCTACGTTTATTTATTTTCCGGTCGGTGTCCCGTGAAATGTAATGCTACATCTGACTTGGAGGCGCGTTAAATCGGTATTGCTCTCTTCACGCTCGTGCACTTTTCCGCGCTGTTTCTCCTTTTGATTTCGCACATGGTCCAAATTTGCTTACTGTCGGGCACGCGCTTGTTCAGCCGCTCGCTCCCGCACGGCCCCGTCGTTCATTTCTGATTTTTCTTGAGCTCTGCGTGTTCTTTGTGTTTTTTCCTTTTCCCGCTAATGCCGTCATCGGCAAACTTTGTTAAAGTGGCGGCGAACGATGTAACTTTACAGGGCGCGTTCAGGTTTCATTGTCAGCAGTTTGTGTCATACTGAGTCCTATTAGAAATAATTAAAATCATTTTTTTTATTTTCTTATCGAGAAAGATGCTCGTGCGGTTTCACTGTAACAGGGATAATTTGATTTGTTAAATGGGAAATAAGCTAGTGCTGCTGAAGGAATACAGTAAAATCTACATCTGGCACGGCATTTCAAGTACATTTTTGCGATATTTGAAATGGTATTTTTTTAAATGTCTTTTATCCTTTCCAACTACTTTCAGCATTTCTGTACAGTTTGGTACTTTAGCTTACTAGAGATGGCCGTGTTAAATGAAGAACAGGGAGGTATTTTTCGTACGTGGATTAGTCGTTTAGCCGGATGTAATTGTTGACGATTTGGCCTGATCCTGGATCTGTCGGTTTTTTGAAACTCAGCAGAGCCGCGACTCGACTATAATGGGCTGTAGCTCAACTGTCAGTGCCACCTCAGTGACCTTGGTGAGCAGATTCTGATGACCATGTTGGTGAATCCCTGTTGAGCCCACTCCTATCTTGCCCCTCACACCCTCGTGCCACTGAGGTGGTCTTTAGGTGTGATTCCTGCTGAAGACTCTTTTTAAAGAGCATATCCATCTTGTGGTTTTTCACCTCCTCAGATGCTCCATTTCTTTCCCAGCTTCTTATCTCTTCCTACTTTGCTGACTCAGCTGATATCTCCGTGATTTCCACACACAAGTCCCATCTCTCTCACTGCTGGTGGTATGTCGATTGTCACCTTTACCATTGACTTTACGTAATGGTGGGCCCTTACAAGAGCACCTCCATGTCTGACACATTTCACAACTCCATCCTGTCCAATGACATCTGCAGGTCCCTTCCATTCTGCACAGTCCACTCTTTTGTTGTCCACTTTGTCTCAGATTTATCATTTTCAGACTTAACCTGTCTCTGGAGTGCTCTCCGTATTTGGTCTGAACACTTGGCTTCAGTAAATGCTCTTCTTGGAGTGTGCAGTGCTGGAATATGTGCTCCACTGACATACTCCTAGTGGTGCCTTCTAGGGCTGGTGGTCTGTCCATGAGAACATAAGGAAGATTTGGATTTTGACCAAACACCGGCTGATATGAGCTTTACCCATAAATATTGTGCATGGTATTCTTTACCATTAGTGCCCAGTGGCACTAATCTGGCACTCACCAGTCACATCCAGTATTCTTTATCACTTTCTGTAACTCCTGTCCTCTATGAGTTATATTGGTTACTGGTTTCTTCAAGAATCAAATATAAAATTATCCTTCTCACTTTTAAAGCCTTTCATGTCTGAGCTTCTGCTTCCTTACACTTCTGCCCGTGCATTAAGACCATCTGACGCTAGCTTACTCACTGTACCTAAATACAGGTTAATAACTATGGGTGGCAGAGCTTTCAGAGTGATAGCCCCTAAAACTTGGAATTCTTTCCCTCTCAGCCTTCGCATGGAAAAGTCTATTATTAATTTCAAACATCTGTTAAAAACACATCTCTTCAATGAGTATTATTCTTCTTCATGTATGTCATTTCTACTGTCTTGTATTAAATTGTAAAGTGTCCTTAAGTGTATGACAGGCGCTACATAAATTTTATTATTATTATTTCTGTGAGTGTCTGATTGTGTCTCTCAGGTAGTCCATTACCCCAGGGACTGTATACAGCGGTGGTCTTTGTTTCAGTGTTAAAATTCTCTGCCATCTCTCTGATTCCCCACCATTATCACTAAGTAGTTTCTGAGGAGCTCCATGTACTCTTATCTAAGAACGAATGAATGAATTGTGCCACAATTTCTGATGGTCTCTTTGTCTTTACAACACTTCCTGCACTGAGACGTGTGAGTGTGTCAATGATGTGAAGACCACGTACTCCTGTTGGACCTTCATGTCAGTCTATAGCCAACAAAGCCCTAAATATGATGCTTTAATAGACCTGCCATTGCTGTGTCCAAACATGATGGTGCAGTGAAGATAAAGTGTTGTCATATCTACATGGTGGGACTGAAATGTATGCAAATCCCCTTTAATGAAGGTTTGTAATGCACTTTGATCACATCTGAATTGTTTGATTTGGAATTTTAAACTGTGAGACAGAGGAGGAAATCAAGAGAAATGTGTCTTTGAACCAAACTTCATGAAGGGCTCTGTGACCCTGAAGTGTGCTCCTTATTTTTACTGACTTTATAAAGTTAATTCTACCACTTTTATTTTCACAGGTCTTTCCCATTTCACATGGCCATACACTGAGGTGTCTAATGGTCTCCAGCTCAGGGCTGTCTATGTGAGAAGTGAAGAGAAGGGCAGACACTTAAAGAGAGAGAAGAGTTTTCCACAGAGCATGGCCTCTGCCAAAGAAGATGGTGTGGATGGAAGAATGGTGGATATTAAAGAAGAGGACTGTGAGCGGCTCACACCAGAAGATATACGTGTGAAGCTGGAGGATCACAACAAAAGAATTTCAGATTTTAAAGAGGAGGAGGAGTGCAAGGGGGTGACTGCTGCCATTAAAGCTGAGGATGAGAATGATTTCTCCATTGGTGTTGAACTTCAAAAGCATAAAACTGAGGATATTTTCAAACAAGATGCCTGTGAAGAATCTCCATCCAGTTTACAGCCCTGGTCCACTAATACAGGACCACTAGTTATGCAGGAGAATTCTGCAGAGCTGAAATCAGAGTTATCAAAGTCTGAAGAGAAAATCACCAAGGGAAATGAGAGAGAAGGAGAAGAGTCACCTGGGAGTGTTGGAATAAGTGAGTAATGTGATTAAATATTAAAGAAAGAGAGCGTTTATAAATTCTAACAGTGGGTTGCTTTGATGTTTTTAGAAGATTAAAATGAGAGTGGAAAACACGGTTAATTGAACTTGGATAAAGACCACCTGCTCAGGTGCATGATAACAAACAATAGGTTACCTAATAAATGATAAATTGGAAAACTTGGGTAAATAAGAAAAAATCTAAAGTGTGGAGCGCATGACTTGAACATCATGAAGCTTTGACTGAAGCCGTGACGTATGTTAGGTCAACAGCACATTACGTTCAGTGAGAATATCATAAGCCATATCTTGTTAGACATGTATATTTCTTAAGTTGTGTGGCAGCTAAAGTAGAAATGTCCACAAAAAGAAATAAATACCTGCAAGTAAGAATCAAATCCTCACCCCTGTGCACTAAATACGAGTGAATTTGCTCAAGCCAGTGCCCACCTAATATGTGCCTCATCTTTCTAATGGTAATCTCGTGCACTTTGACGTTAACAGTGACAGAGCTACCTGTACGAGCCATGATGACATTCAGGGGGTCTCAGGGTCTTCTTTCAGCATCTTGCATTGTGCTGTCAGCCTGAACTTGCTGGGGCAGCTTGGCCTGGACAAGTTGGCAGTGGTGTGTAGTCTTCACTAGGAGATGATCTTGGGCCCTTTCGTCTCCCACAGTCACATCGGGTCAATTTGGAGTCACCACTCCACTTCAACTGCATATTTTTGGTGATGAGGGGAAGAACCAGAATAACCAGAAACACCATTCAGAGCCACTGTGTAGAACAAGTGTGGGCAGGATTTGACCCCAGGACCCCTATACAATACAGCAGCTGTGCTAAACACTGTGCCCCCCTAACACAAGCGGATATATTTGTATGTTTAGATTTTAGGTCAGATTATGTTCTAGAGGATGTAAATATCATCACATACATTACAAATAAGAAGAGAAAACCCAAATTCAGACACATTATTGGGTAGGAAGGCACTGATCGGAGTCTTTAGAACTGATATTGATCACCCATTCCGTTCCTTTAGGAACTGCTGATATCAATAATACCTTTTTTTCTATTCAGAATAATATATATTTAGCGATACAACAACTTCACCTAGCATAATAAAGTGCTATTGCATACAGCACACACAAAGAACATTTACCCATAATGCACACATAATGGAACAAAAACAAGTTGAACAAAACAAAGGCATGTCTTAATCATACTCCAAATTTGTAATCATATAAAATGTCCAATTACACATTTGTATCCAGCAACTACGACAAGAAGAAAACGAGACAGTCTTGATGAACGCTTCAGGTTCTTATCTAAGAATATAAGCATCTCTGCATGTTCTGAGGACAGTCTGGTCCTCCTGTCATCCACGACGTGTGCTGCCATACTGAACAGACCCTCGCTGTCCCCACTCGTATAAGGAGGGCACAGGTAGGACAACGACTTTTACTGGTAGTCCAGAAACCCAGTGGACCAGCGTCTCTTGTGTTATAAGGTTCACAGAAATAAAGATTCACCTCTGATGCTGCTGAATCAAATATCATTTTTATCTTTATTGACAATTTCTTCATGCATTCTGCAGTTCTGTTGCCGGGGAGTTTCTTTGGATCTCTTGGCTATTGTCTGTCGCTCCGAGTGCATCTGTGTGGTTGAGACACCAGCACTATGTAGTTTATGTGTTTGAGATTAGCAATCATCTGTGAAGTACGTGTCCATGTACCATTGTTTAATTTAGGGAAGAAATCATTATGATAATATCATCTGTTGCAGAATTGATAACTGTATAGTGACTATTCACACTCAGTGCTTATTATGCGTAATTATTATTATTGGATTTAAGTCTGAGAACTAGGCTTGTACCATTCTACCCAACAGTCCAATAAGAGGGCTGATTCAGTAAAACTCTGCATCCCGTTCCTCCCATCTACCTACACATTCACAGAAAGGCTAATAAAAGGGATTTTAGTCAAAACATCTAATGCCTGGTAAATTAGTTAAACAAATAAATCTTTCAACAAACACTCACTGCCAGATGGAATCGTGGATCTAAATGATCTAGAAGGTGACATCTTCCAGAACTGAAAGTGGCTGGTTGTCCAGGCTTACGAATTCCACTGTTTTTGCTGTCACAGTAAGTCTTTGGCGTTCTTGCTGTCCGTATTATAAGGTTGAGTTTTCTAAGTGCTGCCATTATTGGAGGCTGAGTGAGAGTTGGTGACTGAGCTAGACTAAGCTTGATGGTCGTCTCAGCCTTTGAACAGCTCCTTCTTCACACCAGTCCCTTTTGTGTTGACTTCTCAGATGCTGAATAAGGTTTGTATTATTAAAAGTGTTAGCAGAGAATCCTCCATCACTGACTTCTTTTTGCACATATATTACAAACCGCAAATTTGTTATCTCTTGTAGGAAGGAAATAAAACTGTTAGACCAGCGAGGACGTGGTTCTGTATTTTGGTAATGTTGGAACTTTGTCTTGCATGCTTTTTGTCATTCAAGATCAGATGTTAAGATCAGCTAATTTGCTGATCATCGGTCAAGTCATTTGGAATGAAAATTTGCTGATTTTGATTTGTGATCGATTGATCTGATCAGGTCTGTCTTTCACATGTGAGAGAAAGGTGAAGAAATTGAACAGACAGCAGCAGAACATGTAAAGACCACACATGGTGTGGCCAAACCATAAATGGCACCAAAGTGTGAGGAAGGAACTCCAACAAGTGTGCAAATACTTTACTTGTACTGTTTCGTTTATTTTAAAGGTTAGGAATTTGGACATCAAACCCTGAAGTTGCAGGTTCAAATTCCGCTATTGACACCATGTGACCACGAGCAAGTCATGTGACCTGCCTGTGCTCCAGTTGGAAGAACAAGAGAAATGTAACCAATTGTGTCTGAAATGTTGTAAGTCACCTTGGATAAAGGTGTCAGGAAAAAAATAATAATTAAAATGTTTGTGTTATTTCAGATGTACAGAAGAATGGCAGCTTGTCTCCACCTTCATTTGGTCAGCCCTCTCGTCAATACAAAGAGAAAGGTATGAAGAAATATGCAACAGGATCAGAGAATCTGACAGCAGCCTTTTTGCAGTGCAGTTCGCTCCCTGCTGCTGGAGCAACACAGACAGAAGCCATCAAAACTGATGGACAGCGAGTGGAAAAAGAAATCCAAATTCATACTGGAGATAAATGTTGTTTGGAATGCGACAAACAATTCACACAGAAAACTGATCTTAATAGGCATATGAAGATTCATACTGGAGAAAAACCTCATTCCTGTTCAGAATGTGGCAAGTCGTTCTCAAGGAGAAGCAATCTTTAGAGTCATAGAAGAATTCACACAGCAGAAAAACCTCATTGTTGTCCAGAATGTGGTAAGTCGTTCTCATGTATAGCCAATCTTCAGAGTCATAGAAGAATCCACACAGGAGGAAAACATCATTGTTGTCCAGAATGTGGTAAATCGTTCTTACTGAGAAGCACTCTTCAGAGGCACAGAAGCATACACACTGGAGAAAAACCTCATTGTTGTCCAGAATGTGATAAATCATTCTCATGGAGACGTGAATTTCAGTTGCACAAAACAATTCACACAGGACAAAAACCTCATTGTTGTTCAAAATGTGATAAGTTGTTCTCATGTATAAGCAATCTTCAGAATCACAGAAGAATCCACACAGGAGAAAGACCTCATTGCTTTTCAGAATGTGGTAAGTCCTTCTTAAGGGGAAGCAGTCTTCAGAGTCACAGAAGAATCCACACAGGAGAAAAATCTCATTAATGTCTAGAATGTGCCGAACAATTTTCTGACAAAAAAACGCACATAGAAATTGATACTGGAGAGAAGCCATATTGCTGTTCTCAATGTAGAAAAAAGTTTTAAACATTAGCTCTTTTCAAGTAAACACACAAACTCCCACTAAATGAAAATGCAGTATGTATGTTCTGAATGTGGGAAATGTTATACAAGCCAGAAAGGTCTTTTTGCACATGCTAAAATCCATATTGAAGAAAAATCTCATTGCTGTTCTGAATGTGAGAAACGATTCTTATATTTAAGTGTACTTCAGTGCCACATCAGAACACACACTGCAGATAAACCTTATTGTTGTCCTGAATGTGATAAGCAGTTCTCACAACAAAGCACCATAAAGAGTCACATCAGACGTCACACTGAAGAGAAACCTCACCTTTGCTTGGAATGTGGCAAACAATTCTCACGCCTTAATTCTCTGTATAAGCATACAAAAAGTCATACGGGAGAGAAGCCTTACCATTGTACTGAATGTGGAATGTTATTCTCATATAACAATTCTCTTCACAATCATAAATTAATTCTTTCTGGTAAGAAACAAAGCTGTTCTGACAGTGGCAAGTTTTTCTCGGACAGCATGACTCCTAAAGATCACATGAGAATTCACTCTGGAGACAAATCGCATTGCTGTCCAAAGTGTGGCAAACGATTCTCACGTCCAAACGCACTTCGGTGCCACAGAAGGATTCACATTGGAGAGAAGCAGTACACCTGTTCTGAATGTAGTAAAGGGTTCTCTTCCAGAAAAAGGTTTCAGAGACACACACAAAGTCATATTGGAGTGAAGCCTGTCCCAGAAATGACAAATGATCTTTCCATTGGAACCTCAGGCAAAAAAAATGAAGAAAAATCTTCTGAATGAGGTAAAGGTCTCCAGTTGAAAGTAGTTAATAAATACATAAAAATAGTGGAGAAAACACGGAAAGTGGCAAGAAGATCCTAGATGTAAGGTAACCTCAGTGCCACATATGAATGCACACTGGAATACAACACATTTCACAAACAGCAAGAATCTTCTTTAACAACTTATAGGTGTAAGAAAAAACCTCATTGTTGTCCTAAATGTGGTTAATGCTTTTCAGACAGCAGTGGCCTTCATAGTCATAAATGACTGGTTTACTTGTGGTAAGCCTCATAGCTGTTCTGAATGTTGAAAGTGGTCCTCCTGTATCAGCCGTCATCAGCAACACATAATATTTCATGAAAGACTCATATACCGTTATGCCAGGACGTCAGCCATTCAGTGACTGATCATCTCTGCACCGGTGCTGTGACATAAGATGGTGAACAATACAAACACCAGATAACAGAATGAGGTAGCAACAGAACTGTGCGGTGATAACAACTTCAACTACAGAACACAACTGAAAAAGTTCAATGTAATAATGAAAAAATGGAGAAGTCAAATCAAATCCACAGTGCAGTGCCAACTACCAGGAGGTGCCACTGACAACGAAGGGATAGTTTTTTTTCGGAGCTTTGGAGATGGGGCCTTATCTGAGTAGCAATGAACTTGTACCGTCTGAGAAAGAAAGAAAACATTATTAACTGTAATTTATTATAAGTAGTTAATTCACAATACCACAAACTGTATTTTGTATTAATCATGCTGCACAGAGTTTTATGATTTATTACTTCTATATGATTTATTCTTCATTTAGGTAGTAAAAGAATTAAATTTGTGCACAGAATTAGAGACTAACTTGCATTCTTTTATGAGAAAATGCTGACCTCTTGATACTAACAGAACATCCTGTGATATTATAAATCAGTTGTGACAGTTTCTGAATTCTTGCTTAAAACTATTTGATCATATTTCTTAAAACTGTGAGTTCCCTGATAACATCTTTTTCTGAAAGAAGCAATGTACACATTCCAATTCAGGGAGTTGTAAGCTATTATAATTTATGTATACAGTAATCCCTCGCTATATCGCGGTTCACCTTTCGCGGCTTCACTCCATTGCGGATTTTATATGTAAGCATATTTAAATATATATCGCAGATTTTTCGCTGCTTCGCGGGTTTCTGCGGACAATGGGTCTTTTAATTTCTGGTACATGCTTCCTCAGTTGGTTTGCCCAGTTGATTTCATACAAGGGACGCTATTGGCAGATGGCTGAGAAGCTACCCAACTTACTTTTCTCCCTCTCTTGCGCTGAGTTTCTCTGATCCTGACGTAGGGGGATTGAGCAGGGGGGCTGTTCGCACACCTAGACGATATGGACGCTCGTCTAAAAATGCTGAAAGATCTTCACGTTGCTACCTTCTGTGCAAGCTGCTTCCTGAAGCGACATGCTGCACGGTGCTTCACATACTTAAAAGCTCGAAGGGCACGTATTGATTTTTCACTGTTTGTTTTTCTCTGTCTCTATCTCTCTCTCTCTCTCTCTCTGCTCCTGACAGAGGGGGTGTGAGCTGCCGTCTTCAACTGCTTTGTGCTGCAATGTTCGCATACTTAAAAGCCAAACAGCCCTATTGATTTGTTTGCTTTTGTCTCTCTCTCTCTCTCTGATATGCTCTGCTCCTGACTCGCACTCCTTTGAAGAGGAAGATATGTTTGCATTCTTTTAATTGTGAGACGGAACTGTCATCTCTGTCTTGTCATGGAGCACAGTTTAAACTTTTGAAAAAGAGACAAATGTTTGTTTGCAGTGTTTGAATAACGTTCCTGTCTCTCTACAACCTCCTGTGTTTCTGCGCAAATCTGTGACCCAAGCATGACAATATAAAAATAACCATATAAACATATGGTTTCTACTTCGCGGATTTTCTTTTTTTTGCGGGTGGCTCTGGAACGCAACCCCCGCGATGGAGGAGGGATTACTGTAACTTCAAAATGAAGTGTCATATATATTTCTTTTTATTCATACACTTAACTAGGTATATAGAAGGAGACCCCACGTTAGGCTGCAGGCTGTCTGATCTGACCAGTCCGTGGCACTGAGCTGGGGGAGCTGCAGTCTCTTTGAATCACCAAGAATAAAGAAATTGCTTTTTGCTTTAAATTGGTGTTTGTCTCCCGTTGTTTCTGACTTTGGCGTCCACAGTTTTTGGTAGCCTTTACGGGGACAGGGATGGCCATGGGACTCCCTGAGCGGGATTGTCCAGAGGATCAGCAAAAGGACCGATTCCAGCCGGATCGGGACGACCAGCTCCACAAATAGTTAGGACTTGCCTGCCTCGGGCGAGTTCTGCATGAGGAGTCCTTCACCTCCTCTGATTTCTTCCAGAAAGTCGAGTGAACTTCCAGACCGGTGGAAAATTCTTGGTGAGCACCTGAGGTCTTTTTGAATGGGTAATTAAGGCCGATTAAGGCGCCTTCAGACGGAAATAAAGGTGCCAGAATAGCTAGTGAGTACGCCCCTAGGAATTGAAAAGTATTAAAGAAAGAACGGGTGGGAAGAACAGAAAGTAGAAAAGGAGTACTTTTGACCTGGGCGGCTAATAAGTGAGGTGTTGAGAATGCTTAGTTAGTACGCTCCCTGGAACGGGACGAAGTTTTTTACCAGCTCGAGAAAATAATAAAATAAAATAAGGAGGGGAGTGGGAAGAATAGATAGGAGGGAAAGCACCTCACGGGTGGGACACCAAAGCACTGTTTTGGGATGGCGAGACTCTTTTGCCTCTACGGTCTGCTCATATTTCTGCTCCAACGGGTTGATCTGCTGTGGACACCATAAGCTGTAACCAGCTGTTAGACGACTGAAGAAGGGGGTCGGCACTGAAAAGTAGAAGCCCCAGACCCAGTTGTCCAACAACACTGTTAGTCCGCTAAAGCCACAAAGCAGCAGATAGTGACCAGGGAAATGGAAGGGAATGTGGGCAGAAAACCACAGGGGCTGAAACCTTATACCTTGCACTATTGGTGCTATCCAATAATGGGAAAAACAAATAGTAAACCGATCAAGATCCCATTGGGAAATCAAAAGTCTCTGTTGGAAGGATTGTTTTCGGAGTGAGGAAATTGAATATTAATGCCTACTGAACCCGGAAAACTTGGCTCTTCTGCTTTGCAAAGCATGAATCCATCTACTCATCTGTGACAGAATAAAGAATAATTGATTGAACTATTCCTGTCTTCCTCGGGTGTTACTTCCACAGTTTATTTGGCACCCGAACAGTTCCCCTCCTGTCGGAGAACCCGAGTGAAGGTGCGAATTGCAGACAGGAATAAGATCGGTGACCGGTGAGCACAACTGCTTTACCGTCCGGGAGAGGTACTGGGGACGTAGTGATAAGAGCGCCTCTTGGAATGACACGGAGTCTTAAATAGTCTCGTAGTTAGAAGGGAGAGGTGGAAGTTTAGTAAAAAGGGAAAGTACCCCCCCCGGTCGGGGATTCACTAAAGAAAGAAATTGAAAAAACAGGGTGTGAATGAGGAGCCTCTGTTGGGAGGATTGTTTTCGGAAAACTTACCAAGGAAAAAAAGAAAAGGTGACTCTCCAAGATGCTACAGAGAACAGAAAACAGGGTTAGATTTAAAAAATAATGTAAACGGTGGAATAAACAGAGCGGGGTCAGCTGGCCAGTAGAAGGCTCTGGTGATATGCGTGAAATACAGGAAGATAGGAAGATTGTATATAGAAATGTACGAGGGTACTGTAGTCGAGGGCCATATAAAATGGAAATGTTTGAAAGATGGGAATAGATAATTAAAGATAGAGCCCTGAAAGTGATGCAGAAGTGCAATGAGGGACAGCAAAGCCAAAAGAAACTTATAGCAGAAAAAGAAAAGTTGTTCTTGATAATGCAAGAACCATCCCAAAAGTCCGGACAAAAGAAAGACAAATCTATATCTATAAAGGAAAGTGGGTATCCGTGTGGCTGTGTTTGTGGAGGGACGGAGAGTTAAGACGGGTGTTGGAGTCACGTGATCATCTCCCCTCCCATTCACCTCATTTCATTCACTTCATTTCACTCTGAGCTGAGCTCCACAGCTGACGCGGTCTTGCTGTTCTTTTTCCGTAGTGTTTAGTCCTTTCTCCTTTACTGTTTAGTAGACTCTGTTACTGAATAGTATTTTTTCCTTTAGTGTTTCTACTTAGTGTTTAGTAGACGCGGTGTGCCGGTGTTCCCGGCGGTGTTGCGGTTAAGTGTTACTTTCTACTTCGTTTTTGTACTTTAGTGTTTAATAATAAATAATAATAATTCATTACATTTATATAGAGCTTTTCTCAGTACTAAAAGCGCTAAAAAAGTGAGTGATACTTAGCTGATAGCAGTGTAGAAGCAGCACAGCACAACGCAGCCGGTAGGACAGGCGGGTGTGGCAGCGTAGGTGAGCGGCAATAGCAAGCAGCAGGAGGAGGAAGCAGGATTTGGATGTTCCAATACACAGCTATAAACAGTAACGCTTGGTAATTTCAGTCGTGATCGCCCCGGAGCCATAAGCCAGGTTAGTATGAACATCAGATCAGTTCCCGGTCGTAGAGTACTGTAAGATGAAAAGGGAGCAGATCAGCATAGCGAATATAATCACGGAGACAGATCATCCTGAGGTGCTAGATCGCCAAATACAAAGAAATGTTCGTAGGTCTCGTCCCGTGATCCACAGACTCAGCTGTTCCCAGTAAAGTGGAGTTCATAAAATCTGTAAATATTAAGCCAAATCCATGCAATAACGAGTCAGGTGTACGAACAATACGTACAATAAACAAAATAAAACAAGCGTAAGAAAGTGCAGAATTAAGGCGAATTTTGCGAAAAGTTTTGTTAACAGGGAGGAGCGGCAACAACAAGCGTGCGCCATCGTCCCCTCACCTGCTACATAAAGCAGTTATAATAAAGAAGTTTAGTAGACTTTTACTTTATCTCATTTAGTGTTCTTCCTGGCGGTGTTGCCGTATTTTAGTGTTAGTGTCTACTTAGTGTTTGTGTTTAGTGTTATGGAAGGAGTGATCTTACCACTGTCAGATTTTGCAATGAATGAGTTGGTAAATAATGATTATTTATCAACAGATCACATGAGCAAATTCAACGAAATTTTAGCTGCGCATTCAATTTTCCAACCTCAAGAGGTTTTGCTAATGTGGACTCCTGACATACCTATAATGCCCATTCCACAAAATGCAAAACATATTCAAATATTACCTTCTGCAGCTACTGAACGAGTGACTCACTGGGTGTGTACCTATTATGATGGTGCGGTAATTCATGTCTATGACAGTTTAAACGCTGATAAAAAATTCAACCTCTCCGAATAGCAGCCTCGTTTCCTTCGTGCTTTGTTTCCTTACAAACCTCCCATAGTTTATGAAGACGCACAGCAACAATTAAATCATACAGATTCTGGTACATCTATATAAATAAAAATGTAAATGTTCGTTTGTTCAAAACCTTAAATCTCCGAAAGTTCTTCACCGATTGTTTTGAAATTTTGACACAACGTTGCACTCGAACACGCGCGTGTTTTTATATACATATTATATAGATGGCACACCTGTGACAGGTAAGCACATGCTTGTATTGAAAACACAGCGCCATCTGTTGGACGTAAACGCAACACACGCCATACTAAATATTTTACGATTCTATTTCAATGTTTCGATCAAATACACTTGTAAGTACGTGAATAAAGGCAGCGACATGGCAGTTTTTGGCGTGCAACCAGAAAGAAGTGATAGGAATGCGGTCATACATATCGATGAAATCGCACAGTATTAGGCTGGAAGATACATAAGCGGCAATGACGCTGTATGGCGAATTCTTTCATTTCACATACATGAACGAAGTCCAGATGTTGTTCACTTAGCAGTACATCTAGAAAATAGACAACGCGTTTATTTCGCAGCTGCAAATGTGCAACAAATAGCCCTGAATCCACCGGCTACAACGTTAACTGCTTTCTTTACGTTATGTCAAAATGACGCGTTTGCGAAAACACTGCTGTATTCGGAAGTGCCTACGTATTACACATGGAATGCGAGTAGAAAATCATTTGAACAACGCAAACGAGGAGAGCAAGTCAACGGACAACCTGGCATATTCAAAGAAACTACGATAGGCAGATTGTACACCGTGCATCCCAGTCAAGATGAATGCTTCTTTGTTCACATGCTGTTGGTAAATGTGCCGGTCCAACGTCTTTCCAGCAATTGAGAATTATCAACGGCGTTACACAAGCCACTTTCCGAAGTAAATGTCAAGCTCTGAATTTATTGGAGAACGACTGACACTGGGATGTATACATTAATGACACGTGCAACACGTCACATCTAAATCAAATTCGTGCATTGTTTGCAATCATATTGACCGCCTGCTCTCCTTCATCTCCAACACAGTTATGGGAGAAATATAAATCGCACATGGCTGAAGATATTTTCCGTCGAATACGCAAGTAAAATTCACATATAAACATGGATTTCACAGCAGAAATCTACAACTAAGCGTTGATAATGATTGAAGATTTCTGCTTAGAAATCGCAAACAAAGTTCTCAATTAATTGGGAATGCCATCACCGAATCGATCTGCTGCTGCTTCGTTTGATGTAGAATTGCGTCGTGAACAAAATTACAACACGGGTGATCTTTTGTCGTATGTGCAATCAAATATTCCTAAGCTAACGCTTCAGCAAAAAGGCATTTAGGATCAAATAATGCAAACTGTCAATAACGGGGTTGGAGAAATCTGGAACTTGGGAACAGAAAGGTGCCGGTTGATCTGACCTCAGGACGAATTTCATTGCCTCATAACTTCTGCAATTTAGTGACGTCAAAAGAAGAATTGGTTGAAAAAGTATTTCCCAATATTCAAACCAATTATAAGAATCACGATTGGCTGAGTGAACGAGCTATTCTTGCGGCCAAAAACAAAGACGTCTACGAACTTAACGTACAAGCATTGTGAAATTAAACATATTAGAAACGTGCACTTTCTCTTTTCTTTCTTTTCCATTTAACCAGACTGAGCCACAGCAATACACACATATCTATCTATCTATCTATCTATCTATCTATCTATCTATCTATCTATCTATCTATCTATCTATCTATCTATCTATCTATCTATCTATCTATCTATCTATATGTATATACTAGCAAAATACCCGCGCTTCGCAGCGGAGAAGTAGTGTGTTAAAGAGGTTATGTAACCATATCTATATATATAAAAATGGAATGGGTGGGTCGTCGGGTGGGCCTTTTTTTCATTCCGTCGTTTTTTCGACGTTTTGAAAATGTAGAATGATTATTTGATTTTTTTGTTTTTATTTGATCGTGTCTATGTAGCCGCCGTCGTAATAAAGTATCGCTAAAATCGTCATTTATCGTAATTTATTTTTGACGTATAACGTCGCCGTCGTCGAGGTCAGTGATACCAGTGCAAAAAATCTGCTTACGGTTGAAAGACACGCCCTACTCACTGGACAGTTAAAAACACCAATCAAACTAACGATGACATCAAGTATTACCCAATCAAAAAGTAGGAAAGGAGGCATCTTCATAAAATGCGTGTGGGATGATTTGCATGAGACGCTGCTTTAAAAAAAAAATGATAAAAAAAATACGGGATAAATCCCGTCCAGTATTGATTCAAAACGGGACGCGCAATTTCATTCTCAAACGCGGCACGATTCCGTATTTTAAAGGACGGGTGGCAACCCTACAGTGCCAGGTAACCACCCATACAATCACATTGTGATTCAGACTAGGAATGCAATGAATGTAATTACCCCGATCTACATACAAGGCGAAAGTCTTGCAACATTCAAAGATGATGGTTTGGGATAAGTACACCATACAACATAAAAGAGCTTATGAAGCCTTGAACCGAAACAAGCAACATCTCAGAGATCGTAAAAAAAAAAAAATAGGAGGTAATGTCGTTTTACTCGCTGTAGATTTTAGTCAAACATTACCAGTTATTCCACGAGGGAGACCAGCAGATGAACTCAACGCGTGTTTAAAATCCATGCTTCTCCCACGCTCGGTTATATGTCGCGTGTTCTCGGGTAGGTGCACCAAAAAATGTATACATTTAAGCATGTAATGGGCAAACAAAAAATGAGGTATACCCGAAGGCACTGCAGTAGTACTTAATGTAACTTTACTTCTTAAATGTTAATGTTTTACTGTTTAATAATTTATACGCTTCTTATATGTTGTTCAAATTCTTTTATCAAAATACCAGTGACAGCGCAATGCACGATAACATCGAGTGAATACACCATACGCATCCGCCCACGGCTGCCCTGCTGTGCGCAGATAGGAGTTGATTGTACAATAAAATAAAATTAAGATAAAAAGACTAAAACAATCATCACCCATAAAGCGGATAGTAGACGTGACGTACTATATGTGTACCACATTTCAAGTGTATAGGTGCAACGGTTTGCGAGCTACAGGTCATTTAAAATCCTGGACAGACACACAAATTGCCACGGTAGCAAATTACAGAAGAAGATTTTACTGTTTAATAATTTATATTTATATGAAACGAGCTGTATATACCCGGCGTTGCCCGGGGCAGAAGTAACGTAATCGGTCAAACACTTACATATATACCAAAGTAAACCTAATCGGTCAAACAGTTACATATATAAAAAACCGAACCTAATCGGACAAACAGCTTCATATATACACAAGCGAACCTAATCGGACAAACAGCTAATCTATATACATAAGCAAACCTAATTGGTCAAACAGTTATGCATGTGCAGAATAATTTTACAAAGATTATGCGTGTTAACAATCATTAAAAAGAAAAGATTGAGGAACTCTTCTTCTATATGTGATGAAGCTGGATGAAGCTGACTTGACGAAGACGTAGGTGGCATAGATTGGTTTTTCTAAAACAAAAGAAAAAAATGAGTATCTATTATTATTTTAAATTAGAATGAAAATGAGAACCTTGATTAGAGATAGATTATCCATCCATCCATTTTCCAACCCGCTGAATCCGAACACAGGGTCACGGGGGTCTGCTGGAGCCAATCCCAGCCAACACAGGGCACAAGGCAGGAAACAATCCTGGGCAGGGTGCCAACCCACCGCAGAGAGATAGATTATCCGTATTAAAATATGTGCATGAATAAACTTTTGCTAACTCTCTAGCAAAAGTTTATTCATACAAATTGGCATGGGATGGCTTTGTGAAAAAGTAAAAATTAGATAAAAATAAATTGAGAATGCGTACTTCGATTTGACTGAGATTATCTGTAATGATGAAAAAAAAGTTTACTATGTTTTTTTTTTCCATACGGAAGGATGTAAAACCTTACATAGGCACCCTTCAGCCCGTACTGAAGGGTAGTGTCAGATTCTTACTGACTAAAAAACACCCTTTTTATTCCACAGCTACCCCCAAAAACCACTATTAGGCATTACTTTGGGGTGGCAGTAGTTTAGTTATGAAACAGCTGGGTCCTGAAAAAAATCTGTCTTATTAGTGGCTTCATCACATATAGAAGAACAGTTCCTCAATCTTTTCTTTTTAATGATTGTTAACACGCATAATGTTTGTAAAATTATTCTGCACATGCATAACTGTTTGACCAATTAGGTTCGCTTCTGTATATATGAAGCTGTTTGACCAATTAGGTTGGCTTATGTATATAGATTAGCTGTTTGTCCGATTAGGTTCGGTTTTTTTATATATGTAAGTGTTTGACCGATTACGTTACTTCTGCCCCGGGCAACGCCGGGTATATACAGCTCGTATATACATAAACATATATACATATATATACATATCTACATATACACATATCTACATATACATATATATATACATATACAAATTTACATATCTACATATATATATATATATATATATTTATATGTATATATATATATATATATATATATATATACATATAAATATAGACATACATATATACATACATTCACATATATATATATATATATATATATATATATATATATATATATATATATATATATATATATATATATACTGTATGTATACATATCTACTTATTGGCTCCTGTACTTAGGATATAGCGGGTTGGATAATGGATGGATGGACATTTGTATGCATAGCCCCATTTGCCCATTTTCGTTTTTTTCTTTCTTCAGTAATATTTCAGCAAACCCGGAGCTTGTCAGTTCAAATCCTGGTACTGACACCACTGTGTGACCCTGAGGAAGTCACTTCACCTGCCTGTGCTGCAAAAAACAAAAGTAATGTAACAAATTATACCTCAGATGTTGCAAGTTGCTGGAATAAAGGCATAAGTCAAATAGATAAATATGTATTATACACATAGGAACTATTCATTTATTTTCAGTTAAGTCATCTGCAGCAAACCTTTATAAATGAGGGTTTCTCCTTTTTAGATAGTGCAAACTGTTTCTTCTTCATTGACGTTTTCTCTTGGAGAGCTTTTTTCATTTTATTGAAAATTAAAGCAGCAGCTGACAAAATATGTAGCTTTCTTATTAATTTTTCAACATTGTGTAAAATAAATTTATAAAGTAACATAAAAGGTTTAAATACTGGTTATCCTTTTACACTAAAATATTACTAAAGAGATACGAAAAAAGTAAAATGCATATGTTCTTTTTCTTTAAGGAGATTTAATATTACTGAAGAAAGAAAAAAAAAACTAAAACAGCCAAATGGGGATATGCATACGAACTTAAAAGGTTTAAATAAAACAGAAATATATAATTTTATTTTTACTTCCTTAACTTGTGGAGGGTGTATCCTGTAGCAAATCCCTAACTTTTTTCGTGAAAGCCCGTTTCAGTCAATAAGTCTTAAAAAGAGGTGTAAAGATATTGACAATAAACTACGCAAACCCACCAAGACATGCAATCATTTAAATCAAGTATCATTACATCTTCCCTTCTTAAAGAGAAGTAAGGCACTACTTATAAGCTTACATATATATATATATATATATCTACTGTATATCCAAAGCCGTGCAAGCACACTCTTGAGAATGCAACGTATAGTTGTACAGGAAAAAAGCAATCTTGCCTCAAATGAATGGCAACCTTTTGTAGGTCTATGAACATAATTTAAAGTTTAGGTTTACACGGTGCTTTCTTTCTGAAGTACCTGCACTCATGAATATGTCTGTATGTGTCAGTCGCTCAAACCCACGCACTTCGCACCGGCGAAGTACCGCTTTTAAATTTTTATTAAGAAGAAAAGAAAACCTTTTTAAATTGAGGGAAAATATACTAATAACAGTTTGTTAAGGATCTGTTTTTTTGTGAAGCTGCCTTTACTCGAGTGATCACTTCGACCTGACTTGGTGGCCAACTATAAGCGTTACCTGGTAGGTAACCACCCATACAATCAGATTGTGAATCAGACTACGAATGCCGTGAATGTTATTACCACGATCTACATGTTGTCAAATAAACGAACCACACGCCGTGGCGCAATTTTAGGGGCTTCGCCTCTAGTGCTGACATCCAAGGTTCGATTCCCGTAAGGGAAGTGAGTGGCTGGTTACCTACCAGGTAACACTTATGGTTGGCCAGCAAGTAAGGTAACATCAGCCATGGTGCCTTCAGTTGTGAGAAGCAGATCATAGAATGGTTGAAAATAGTTTACTGTCAAATAATGCAAAGAGTACGCGACACGTCTTTCCCCCTTATTCTTGGCTCATCAGGCGTACACACTCACTGCACTCGCTTACGGTAATCGAACCTCAGACGTCAGCGCTAGAGGGGCTTCGCAGCGGTGGAGTATTGCTTTTAAATTTAAATTAAGAAGAAAAGAAAACCTTTTTAAATTAAGTCTTAAAAAGAGGTGTAAAGATATTGACAATAAGCTACGCAAACCCACCAAGAAATGCAATCGTTTAAATCAAGGCGCGACTCGAAAAACACCATCCCATAATATTAGTTAACGATTAACACATTTCTATATGTATTGTAAGCATACAATACAACTGATAATATGTTGCGCTTATTTATCTGGTGTACCGACATTTTTGCGCGTTTAACGTCTGAAATCTAACGTGGTTTGTGCCCTTCAGAATGAAAACAGTTTGCATTTATCTTTTTAATAAAAGGCGAGCTTTTAAGCCTGAGAAATCACCACGTAAATGCACACGTTTAATTGCACATGTGTTAATATGTATGCTTACACAGTATTAAAAGACACTCAAAAATTAACGTTATTTACCTTTGTTCCCGCGTTTGACTCGTGCTGTAAATCTCTTCCTTGTTTTTAGTTCACGTGATTACGTAGGAGGCGTGATGACACAATATGTGACCCCGCCTCCTCCATTAGAGTATATGGACAAAAAACAGGTTCCAGTTATGACCATTACGCGTGGAATTTCGAAATGAAACCTGACTAACTTTTGTAAGTAAGCTGTAAGGAATTAGCCTGCTAAATTTCAGGCTTCCACCTACACGGGAAGTTGGAGAATTAGTGATGAGTGAGTGAGTCAGTCAGTCAGTCAGTCAGTGAGTCAGTGAAGGCTTTGCCTTTTATTAATTAGTATAGATATATATATATATATATTTATATATATATATATACATATATACATATATACATACACATATACATCTATACTAATAAAAGGCAAAGCCCTCATTGACTCACTCATCACTAATTCTCCAACTTCCCGTGTAGGTAGAAGGCTGAAATTTGTCAGGCTCATTCCTTACAGCTTACTTACAAAAGTAAAGCAGGTTTCATTTCGAAATTCTATACGTAACGGTCATAACGGTCGACAACGTCCACCATGTTAAACTTTCTTATTTATTGCCCCATCTTCACGAAATTTGGTAGGTGGCTTCCTTGCGCTAACTGAAACCGATGTACGTACTTATTTCGGTGGAATGACACCACTGTCGGCCACCATATTGAACTTTCCAACGGTCTTTGTTACTTAATGGGCCCATCTTCAAGAAATTTGGTACGCGCGTTCCCAACGCTAACTGAATCCTACTTACGTACATATATACGTCCATAGCCTGCAGCTCGGTCCACACTCTGAATCCTCCAGGCACTTCTGAGCATAATCTAATTTTGAAGGTTGGGGCACCAATAATGTTACTGAGAAACTTACAGCCACCAAAACTTTGTAATGGCACGAGACTTCAGGTCACATGCCTGCAAAGAACCTAATTGAGGCAACTATTTTTACTGGCGGTGGCTCAGGGGAGAGAGTTTTTATTCCTCGCATCCCCGTTATACCCTCTGATCTCCCATTTCAATTCAAATGCCTCCAATTTCCAGTAAGGCTCTGCTTCACAATGACAATTAATAAGTCTCAGGGACAGACCCTACAAAAGGTTGGCATTGATTTGAGGCAAGATTGCTTTTCATATGGCCAACTATACGTTGCATGCTCAAGAGTAAGCTCAGCGTACAGCTTGGTCATATTACAACCGGAGTGGCGAACTGACAACGTGGTATACAAAGAGATCCTTAACAAATAATTATTGGTACATTTTCCCTCAGTTTATTATTTAAAATTTTAAAGCAGTACTTCGCCGCTGCGAAGCGTGGGTATTTTGCTAGTATATATATGTATATATCCATCCATCCATTGTCTCCCGCTTATCCGAGGTCGGGTCGCGGGGGCAGCAGCTTGAGCAGAGATGCCCAGACTTCCCTCTCCCCGGCCACTTCTTCTAGCTCTTCCGGGAGAATCCCAAGGCGTTCCCAGGCCAGTCGAGAGACATAGTCCCTCCAGCGTGTCCTGGGTCTTCCCCGGGGCCTCCTCCCGGTTGGACGTGCCCAGAACACCTCACCAGGGAGGCGTCCAGGAGGCATCCTGATCAGATGCCCGAGCCACCTCATCTGACTCCTCTCGATGCGGAGGAGCAGCGGCTCTACTCTGAGCCCCTCCCGGATGACTGAGCTTCTCACCCTATCTTTAAGGGAAAGCCCAGACACCCTGCGGAGGAAACTCATTTCAGCCGCTTGTATTCGCGATCTCGTTCTTTCGGTCACTACCCATAGCTCATGACCATAGGT